>NW_028270156.1:110690180-111003409 GCF_037043375.1 Chiloscyllium plagiosum
ATTCTGAGGTATTGAGGGAGAACTTTCTGAGATATTGAGGGAGAACTATCTGAGATATTGAGGGAGAACGATCTCACGGATTGAGGGAGTACTTTCTGAGGTATTGCAGGAGAAATATTGAGAGAATGGGATGATTGAAAGGAGAACTTTTATGCAGTAAATGGGATTGAGCTGGAACACAATGTTCAAGCACAATGTGAATATCCAGGTCCTGATGAATTGAGTAAGAGTTTGGCGTTACAGTTACTGAGATTACCATCTGAATACCCACCTGTAGTATCCTGTAATACAAGTTTATAAAATCCATCACTGTCAGTTCAGGTTAGAAACTCACACCATCCCCTCCTCCTGGCCCAGGATGACTGGACAAATTACCCCTTGTGGAGGTCAGCAGTTAGTTCAGGGGGAAATCTATGTGGGTTTCTAGGAGTTTCCACCTTGGGACTTCATGTGACTGAACAGGGCAGATCTTTCATAGATGGGACAGAATGATCCAAGAGTCAGTGAGATGTGGAGAGCAGGATTTCCTTCCTTTTCTTTCCTTCCGTGTTGCCGCTGTGCCTCATCAATAAGACATGGGGAGTGAAAGGCTCATGCAGCGCGATGGGCAAGTTGTTTCCATTCTGACCAATGGGCAGCAAGCTCCTCCCAGTCATCCCATAGAGTCTCACGGAAAACAGAGCAACACTGCACGCTTCCCACTGCCCAGGATTCCCAGTAAACGATTAGAAGAATTGGGGGGGTGGGGATATCTGCCAGAAAAGGGATAACTGTAAAGTTCTAAGAGGATTTTGAAGTGAGAGAGATGCACAGGAGAAGGGGGCAACAAGTTGCCAGATGGAGTATAATTTGGGAAAATGAGAAGTTGGTCATTTTGGAGGGGATAATAAGAGAACACAGTGCTATTTAAATGGTGGAAACTCTAGAAAGCTGCACCACAAAGGGACCAGGGGGTAATTGTGCAGGAAAGACAGAAAGCAGCAGATTCTGGGTCAGTCATGAATCAAGGGTTCGGCTTCAGAATCGTCAAGTTTAAGGCAACACAGACACGGGTAAGGGGTTTCTGTAGCAATGGAGTTGTGGTGAGGGGGAGACAAGGAACGTTTAACAGAATGGAATTCCTGGTGTTTGTGATTGTGTGGATGTCTGATCAGAAGGTCACCTTGGGGTCAGATATAACAGCAATATTGGAAAGAATGAAGTTCTACCTCAGATATTTCCCTGTGGGAGGGAGCGGCTCAGCAGTAAGGGAAAGGAATTTGTAATAGCAACTGAAGGCAATGGTTCTAACCATTACAATGTTTCATTGGAGAAAACTGCAGCTAATCGAGTAGTGGGAGCATGGTAAGCAGTTTGATAACTGAGTAACAGTGGAGTAATGAAGACAGATGATGGGGAGAGGGACTTGGGCAGTGTCAGTTTACATGTGAAACCTAACACAGTGCCTTTGGACAATGTCACCTCCTGGCAGTATGTCGGTGAGAAAAAGGAGGGTCCAAGGATAGAACCTTAGATTCCCTACAGTGTGGAAACAGTCCCTTCGTCCCAACAAGTCCACACCGACCCTCTGAAGAGGAACCCATCCAGACCCATTCCCCTACGTTTACCACTGATTGATGCACCTAACACTGCAGGCACTTTAGCATGGCCATTTCACCCAACCTGCTCATCCTTGGACTGTGGGAAGAAACCGCAGCACCCGGAGGAAACCCACGCAGACACTGGGAGAATGTGCAAACTCCACACAATCGCCCGAGTCTGGAATCGAAGCTGGGTCCCTGATGCTGTGAGGCAGCAGTGCTCATCATTGAGCCACCGTGCTGGCCAACCCTTGAGGGACACCACATGCAATGAATTCAGAAAGGAAATCAGAGAGGGTATCACAGCCACAGAAGTTAACATTGTCGAGGAGGTTCTGCCTACCGAGTCAGTATGGGTGGAAATTAGGAACAGTAAGGGAGCAGGCACCTCATTAGGGGTTTACTACAGCCCCCCCCACCCCCCACCCCAACAGCAGCAGGGAGATTGAACAAAGCATAGGTCAACAGATTTTGGTAAAGAGTGAATGTAATAGGGTTGTTGTAATGGGTGACTTTAACTTTCTCAATATAGATTGGAACCTCCTCCGAGCAGATGGTTTGGAAGGTGTGTTCATGAGGGTTTCCTAACTCAGCACATTGAAGCGGCCGACGAGGGGAGAGGACATTTTGAATTTGGTGCTCGGCAATGAGCTGGGGCAGGTGTCAGATCTTGCGGTGGGAGTGCATTTTGGTGATAGTGACCACAACTGCCTCACATTCTATATAGCCATGGAGAAGGAGAGAAGCTGGCACAATGGGAGGATATTTAATTGGGGAAAAGGAAACTATGATACTATCAGACGTGAGTTAAGAACCATGGACTGGGAGCAATTAGGCCACGACAGACATGTGGAGACGGTTTAAGGAACAGTTGTTTCGAGTGATGCATAAATATGTCCCTCTGAGACAGGCAAAAAAGGGGCAAGATAAAGGAACCTTGGATGTCGAGAGCGGAGGAGCTTCTTTTCGAAAGAAAGAAGGCAGCTTACGTAAGATGGAGGAAGGAAGGATCTTGGTCAGCTCTAGAGGATTACAGGCAGGCGAGGAAGTAGCTCAAAAATGGCCTGAGGAGAGCCAGGAGGTGGCAGGAAAAAGGCATGACAGGAAGGATTAGTTCGAATCCAAAGACATTTTACACGGATGTGAGGAGTAAGACAATGATCGAAGAAAGAGTAGGGCCGCTCAGGGATAGCATAGCGAACTTGTGTGTAGAGTCTGAGGAGGCAGGGAAACCCCCTAAATGAGTTTTTTGCTTCTGTCGTTACTAAAGAAAATGACCTTGTAGTGAATGAAACCATTGAGGAGCAGGTAAGCATGCTGGAACAGATAGAGATTGAGGAAGCTGATGTGCTGAACATTTTGACAAACATTAAAATTGACAAGTCGCCAGGGCCAAACCAGATTTGTCGTCAGCTGCTTTGGGAAGTGAGAAATGTGATTGCTTCGCAGCTTGCGAAGATCCTTACATCCTCGGTCTACATTGGAGTCGTACCTGAGGACTGGAGGGAGGCAAATATAATTCCTCTCTTCAAGAAAGGAAATAGGGAAATCTTCGGCAATTACAGACCAGACACTCTCACGTCTGTCGTCTGTAAGGAGTTAGAAAGGATTCTAAGGGACAGGATTTATGAGCATCTGGAAGAGCATGGCTTTATTTAATGCAATCATCACGGCTTTGTGAGGGGCAGGTCATGCCTCACAAACCTTACTGAGTTCTTTGAGGATGTTACTAGGCAAGTTGATGAGGGTCGAGCTGTGGATGTGGTGTATATGGACTTCAGTAAGGCATTTGATAAGGTTCCCCATGGTAGGTTCATTCAGAAGGTCAGGAGGAATGGGATACAGGGAAACTTAGCTGTCTGGATACAGAATTGGCTGGCCAACAGAAGACAGCGAGTGGTAGTAGAAGGAAAATATTCTGCCTGGAAGTCAGTGGTGACTGGTGTTCCACACAGATCTGTCCTTGGGCCTCAACTGTTTGTAATTTTTATTAATGACTTGGATGAGGGGATTGAAAGATGGGTCAGCAAGTTTGCAGACAACACAAAGGTTGGAGGTGTCGTTGACAATAGGGAGGGCTGTTGTTGGCTGCAGCGGGACATTGACAGGATGCAGAGATGGGCTAAGAGGTGGCAGATGGAGTTCAACCTGGATAAATGCGAGGTGATGCATTTTGGAAGGTCAAATTTGAAAACTGAGTACAGGATTAAAGACAGGATTCTTGGCAGTGTGACGGAACAGAGGGATCTTGGTGTGCAGGTACATAGATCCCTTAAAATGGCTACCCAAGTGGACAGGGTTGTTAAGAAAGCATATGGTGTTTTGGCTTTCATTAACAGGAGGATTGTGTTTTAGAGCCGTGAGATCTTGATGCAGCTCTATAAAACATTGGTTAGAACGCATTGGAATACTGTGTCCAGTTCTGGTCGCCCTATTATAGGAAAGATGTGGATGCTTTGGAGAGGGTTCAGAGGAGGTTTACCAGAATGCTGCCTGGAATGGAGGGCTTATCTAACAAAGAGAGATTGACTGAGCTCTGACTTCTTTCAGTGGAAAAAAGAAGGAAGGCAGGGGACCTAATTGAGGTATGCAAGGTAATGAGAGGCATACATAGGGTTGATAGCCAGAGACCTTTTCCCAGGGCAGAAATTGTTAACACGAGAGGTCATAGTTTTAAGATGTTTGGAGGAAAGTATAGAGGGGATGTCAGAGGTGGGTTCTTTAAGCAGAGAGTTGCGAGAGCATGGAATGCGTTGCAAGCAGCAGTTGTGGAAGCAAGGTCATTGGGGATATTTAAGTGACTGCTGGACATGCATATAGTCATAGAAATTTGAGGGGTCATACATTAGGTTTACCTTACATGAGGATCGATGGTCGGCACAGCATCAAGGGCTGAAGGGCCTGTTCTGTGCTGTACTGTTCGATGTCCTATGTTCTATGTTCTATGAAGTGTATCTGTACCTTTCGACCATCTGCACCCTGTACTGACAGATAGTGCTCCCTCAATACCTTAGAAACCATCCCCTCAGTATGTTTATCCCCAAAGCACCTCGACAGAACATTCATGCCTTCAACACCTCAGAAGGCAAACCTGTTGCCCCCTTGGACCGTGTTCATCCCCAAACCTGTTCTCACTGTGATGACCCACAGCCACCTCCAAGATTGGAGCCCAGGGCCCAGAACAGTATTTGAGTCTCTGGATTGATCATACAATCCCTAAGATGTGGAAGCAGGTCATTCGGCCTATCAGATTCACACTGACCCTCGGCAGAGCATCCCACCCTACCCCCTCTATCCCTGGATCCCTTCATTTCCTCTGGCTAACCCACCTAGCCTGCATATCTTTGGACAGTGGGTGGGAACTGGAGCACCCGGAGGCTGACACGGGGAGAATGTCCCAACTCCACACAGAGAGTCGCCCGAGGTTGGAATCGAACCCGGGTGGGGTGAGGCAACACTGAGCCCCGGTGACCATCCCACCATCTCCTTCCCTTTGATGACCGTTTGATGTCTGTACCCGGGGAGTATCGAACTTGTCTATTTAAGAAAGCGTTTATTTAAGAAAGATTAGGGACAAGGGCAATGCCTCCACAAGCTCAAGATGCTTGGTCCCCCTCGAAAAAATATTTATATCAATTTCAAAAAGAGACTTTATTCACAAAAAAAGTTTACGTACAAACATAGTCACTAAAGTTCTGTTCTGTACAGTCTTTAAAACAAGTCTTTGTCATGACATATATACTCCCCTTGGCTGATTAACTGAAATGTTTGGTCTGAGCTGTTTCTTCTGAATTAACATCACAAAGTTACATTGAGAAGGATCTTTGTGAAATGCCTGTGCTCTGTATCTGTTCTCCCATGTAGCCCGCCCTCCGAATACAATACCTTACAAAGCCTTAAACCTGTTTGTCAACGTTCAACAGGAGCAGCCTTAGGACATTGAACACAGACTGAATTACTCAGTGACGCTTGGATCAGGTCAAATTCTCAAGCAAACAGATGGTGGGGAAATTCAGCAGAATTCAGCAGGTAGCAACGGTGAAGAGAGAGAGGAACAATTCGCATTTCAAATGACCCTTCCTCAAAACGGTCTGTTCTGAAGGAACTTTCCCGCAGAAATCACTGGATTGAAAGGTGAACTCTCTCTCTGTCTCTTTCTCCCTCTCCCTTCAGAGATGCTGCCGGACATGCGGAGTTTCTTCAGCAATATCTGTATTGATGTTTCAGGTCTCCAGCGCGTCCGTACAGATTGATTTTAGTGTTGAATTCTCAAGCTTGCTCTCTTAAAGGGATTGAATCCCTCTGCTACAAAGGGGGGTCAGTTACCACAGCTAACAGGTTCGTGATGCCAACATTGTTGGCTCAATCTCTATCATGTCTGAAATTACCATGAAGGCCCCAGCTTCTCAACCTCACCCCTCACCTGAGGTGTATGACCCACCAGTCCTCTCTCTCTGACAAGACAGCAGCTCTCGGGTCCTCCTGGTCTATACTAACTTCCCAACTTTAAAAGGGCACTCCAGTAAGAGAGCTCTTTACATGGTTCAGGTCAAAATCCTGGAGCTCCCTCCCTAACATCACTGTGGGACACCCAAGGACTGCAGCAGGAGAGTACAGCTCACCCCCACCTTCCAGGCAACTATTAGAGGGTGTGGGAATCACATACAAGCCACATGTGAAAATAAGTTTTATAACAGGGTCACGGTGGATGGTCACTAACTCTGTTTCTTTACCTCTGTTCAAATCAGCGTAATGAAGAAGCAAAGGTTGGGTTGAAAATGACAATGATAGCATTTCGCAGGTTGGTGTTTATTCGAGTTTGTATCGACAGTGTGAATGTTTGAGCACTTATTCAAGGGCATGCAGGTAGCTGCCAGAGGAAGTGATGGGGACGGGTGCAATTGTGACATTTAAAAGGCATCAGGATGAGTATGTGAATAGGAAGGTTTTAGAGGGATATCAGCCAAGTGCTAGCTAATGGAATGAAATGAAATGAGAATATCTGTTTGGTATGGACGCGTTGGACAGGAGGGTCAATTTCCAAGCTGTGCACCTCTGTGACTCTGTGCCTCTGAATAGTCTATTACAGAGACTTTCAGACAGGGTTTGGTTTGTGTGTCTCTCTCATGCTTCCTCAGAATCTGCAAACCCGATGTCTCCAAATTTCCACAAGACTCTATGAATTAGAAAAAAAGAGGGTCAATACTGAGGGAGTGCTGTACTTTCGGAGTGTCAGGACTGAGGGAGTGCTGCACTGTCAGAGGGTCAACACTGAGGGAGTGCTGCACTGTCAGATGGTCAGTACTGAGGGAGTGCTGCACTGTCAGAGGGTCTGTACTGAGGGAGCGGTGCATTCTCAGAGGGTCAGTACTGAGGGAGCAGTACACTGTTAGATTGTCAGAACTAAAGGATCGCAGCAATGTCAAAGATCTGCAAGGTCATAGGGTCAGTTCTGCGGGAATGCTGCACTGTCAGAGGGTCAGTACTCAGGGAGTGCTGCACTGTCAGAAGATCAGTACTGCGGTAGTGCTGCACTGTCAGAGGGTCAGCACTGAGGGAGTGCAGTAATGTCAGAGGGTTAGTACTGTGGGAGTGCTGCACTGTCAGATGGTCAGTACTGAGGGAGTGCTGCACTGTCAGATGGTCAGTACTGAGGGAATGCTGCACTGTCAGAGGGTCAGTACTGAGGTAGCGCTGCACTGTTAGATGGTCAGTACTGAGGGAGTGCTGCACTGTCAGAGGGTCAGTACTGAGGGAGTGCTGCACTGTCAGAGGGTCAGTAATGAGGGAGTGTTGCACTGTCAGAGGGTCAGTACTGAGGGAGTGCTGCACTGTCAGAGGGTCAGTACTGAGGGAATGCTGCACTGTCAGACGGTCAGTACTGATGTAGCGCTGCACTGTTAGATGGTCAGGACTGAGGGAGTGCTGCACTGTCAGAGGGTCAGTACTGAGGTGCCGCTGCACTGTTGGATGGTCAGTACTGAGGGAGTGTTGCACTGTCAGAGGGTCAGTACTGAGGGAGTGCTGCACAGACAGAGCGTCTGAACTGAGGGAGCGGTGCATTCTCAGAGGGTCAGTACTGAAGGACCACTACACTGTTAGCTTGTCAGAACTAAAGGATCGCTGCACTGTCAAAGAGCTGCATGGTCATAGGGTCAGTTCTGCGGGAATGCTGCACTGTCAGAAGATCAGTACTGCGGGAGTGCTGCACTGTCAGAGGGTCAGCACTGAGGGAGTGCTGCACTGTCAAAGAGCTGCACTGCCAGAGGGTCAGTACTGAGGGTGTACCGCACTGTCACACGGTCGGTATTGGGACAGTGCCACTCTGTCACATGGTCTGAACTGAGGAAGTTCTGCACTGTGTGAGCGTCAGTACTGAGGGAGTGCCGCACTGTCAGAAGGTCAGTACTGAGGGATCACTGCACTGTCAGAGGGTCAGTACTGAGGGACTGCTGCACTGTCGGACAGTCAGTAGTGAGGGACTGCTGCATTACCAGACAGCCATTTCTGAGGAGTACTACACTGTCAAAGAGTCAGTACTGAGGGAGCACTACACTGTCAGAGGTTTAGTCCAGAGGGAATGCCGCACTGTCTGAGGCTCTGTACTCTGAGAGCATTGCAGCATCAGAGGGTCAGTACTGAGAGAAGGTTACGACTGAGGGATCACCGCGCTGTGAAAGGTTGAGAACTGAGGGAGCATGGCACTCTGAGGCGATTAGTACTGACGGATCACCGCGCTGTGAGGGGTTCAGCACTGAGGGATCGTCACGCTATGTGTCGGACCGTCAGTACTGAATGATTGCTGCATTGCCAGAGGGTCAGTACTGAGAGAGTGATGCACCCTCAAAGGGTCATTCTGAGGGAGAGCTACACGGTCAGTGTGTTAGTTCTGAGGGAGTGTTGTTTCAGAGGGTCAGTACTGAGGGAGTTCTGCTCTGTTGGAGGGGGAGTACTGAGAAAATTCCACGTTATCGGAGGGTCAGTACCGATGGAGTGATGCACTGTGAGAGCATCTGTATTGACGAAGTGCCACATTGTCGGAGGGTCAGTACTGAGGGAATGTCACAATGTATGAGTATCGGTACTGAGTTAGTGCTGCATTGTAGAAATGTCAGTACAAAAAGAGAGCTGCAGAGTCAGAGGGTCAGTACTGAGGGAGTGCTGCACTGTCAGAGGGTCAGTACTGAGGGAGTGCTGCACTGTCAGAGGGTCACTACTGAGGGAATGCTGCAGAGTCAGAGGGTCAGTACTGAGGGAATGCTGTTCTGTCAGAGGGTGACTACTGAGGGAATGCTGCACTGTCAGAGGGTCAGTACTGAGGGAGTGCTGCACTGTCAGAGGGTCAGTACTGAGGGAGTGCTGCACTGTCGGAGGATCAGTACTGAGGGAGTGCTACACTGTCAGAGGGTCACTACTGAGGGAATGCTGCACTGTCAGAGGGTTAGTACTGAGGGAATGCTGCACTCTCAGAGGGTCAGTACTGAAGGAGTGCTGCACTGTGAGAGGGTCAGTACTGAGGGAGTGCCGCACTGCCAGACTGTCAGTACGGAGGTAGTGCTGCACTTTCTGAGGTACTGAGGGAGCACTATCTGAGGTATTGAGGGAGTACTCACTGAGGTATTGAGGGAGAACTTTCTGGGTTTTGAGGAAGCACCATCTGAGGTATTGTGGGTGCACTTTCTGAGGTACTGAGGGAGCACGATCTGAGGTATTGAGGGAGCACTACCTGAGGTCCTGAGGGACCACTATCTGAGGTATTGAGGGAGGACTTTCTGAGGTACTGAGGGAGCACTTTTTGAGATATTGAGGGAGCATTTTCTGAGGTACTGAGGGAGCGCTATCTGAGGTATTGAGGGAGCACTTTCTGAGGTATTAAGGGAGTCCTATCTGAGCAACCCAGGGAGAAATATGTGAGGTACTGAGGAAGCACGATCTGAGGTATAGAGGGAGCACTATCTGAGGTGCTGAGGGAACACTTTTTGAGATATTGAGGGGGCACTATCTGAGATACTGAGGGAGCACTATCTGAGGTATTGAGCGGGCACTTTCTGAGGTATTAAGGGAGTAGTGTCTGAGGTACAGTGGGAGCACTATTTGAGTTATTGAGGGTGCACTATCTGACGTACTGAGGAATCACTATCTGAGTTATTGAGGGAGCACTATTTGATGTTCTGAGGAAACACTATCTGAGATACTGAGGGAGATCTATCTGAGGTACTGTGGGAGCACTATTTGTATAATTGAGGGTGCACTATCTGATGAACTGAGGAATCACTATCTGAGTTATTGAGGGAGCACTATCTGAGGTACTGAGGAAGCACTATCTGAGGTATTGAGGAAACACTTTCTGAGGTACTGAAGGAGCACTTTCTGAGGTATTGAGAGAACACTCTCTGAGGTACTCAGGAAGCACTATCTGAGGCATTGTGGAAGCACTATCTGAGCTATTGAGGGAGCACTTTCTGAGGTACTGAGGAAGCACTATCTGAGGTATTGCGGGAGCACTATCTGAGGTATTGACGGAGCAATATCTGAGGTACTGAGGGAGCACTTTTTGAGGTACTGAGGGAGTACTATCTGAGGTATTGAGGGAATACTATCTGATGTAATGAGGAAGCACTATTTGAGGTATTGAGGGAGTATTAAGTGAGGTCTTGAGGGAGCACTTTCTGGGTTTGAGGAAGCACTGTCTGAGGTATTGAGGGAGCTCTTTCTGAGGTACTGAGGGAGCACTTTCTGAGGTATTGAGGGAGCACAACCTGAGGTGCTGATGGAGCGCTTTTTGAGATATTGAGGGAGCATTTTCCGAGGTACTGAGTGATCACTATCTGAGGTACTGAGGGAGCACATTTTGAGATATCGAGGATGCCCTTACTGAGGTACTAAGGGAGCACTACCTGAGGTATTGAGGGAGCACTTTCCGAGTTATTAAGAGAGTACTATCTGAGGTACTGAGGGAGATCTATCTGAGGTACCGAGGGAGCACAATCTGAGGTACTGAGGGAGCACTATCTGAGTTATTGAGGGAGCACCATCTGATGTACTGAGGAAGCACTATCTGAGGTACTGAGGGAGCACTATCTGAGGAACTGAGGAAGCACTATCTGAGTTATTGAGGGAGCACTATCTGATGTACTGAGGAAGCACGATCTGAGGTATTGAGGGAGCACTTTCTGAAGTACTGCGGGAGCACTATCAGAGGTATTGAGGGAGCACTATCTGATTATTGAGGGAACACTTTCTGAGTTACTGAGGAAGCACTATCTGAGGTATTGAGGGAGCACAATCTGAGTTATTGAGGTAGCACTATCTGAGGTACAGAGTGAGCACTTTCTGAGGTACTGAGGGAGGCACCATCTGAGGTACTGAGGTAGCACTTTCTGAGGTATTGAGGGAGCACTATCTGAGGTACTGAGGGAGCACTTTCTGAGGTATTGAGGGAGCACTATCTGAGTTACTGAGGGAGCACTTTTTTGATACATTGAGGGAGCATCTTCTGAGGTACTGAGGGAGAACTATCTGAGGTATTGAGGGAGCACTTTCTGAGCTATTGAGGGAGCACTTTCTGAGGTACTCAGGGAACACGTTCGATTGTAATGAGGGAGTACTTTCTGAGGTACATGTGAGAGCACTTTCGGAGCTATTGAGGGAGCACTGTCTGAGGTACTCAGGGAACACGTTCGATTGTAATGAGGGAGTACTTTCTGAGGTACATGTGAGAGCACTTTCGGAGCTATTGAGGGAGCACTGTCTGAGGTACTGAGGGAGCACTTTCTGAGGTATTGAGGGAGAACTATCTGAGGAATTGAGAGTGCATTATCTGATGTTCTGAGGGAGAAATCTCTGCGCTATTGAGGGAGCACATTCTACGGTATTGTGGGAGCACATTCTGAGGTATTGAGGGAGAACTTTCTGAGATATTGAGGGAGAACTATCTGAGATATTGAGGGAGAACGATCTCACGGATTGAGGGAGTACTTTCTGAGGTATTGCAGGAGAAATATCTGAGGTATTGAGGGAGCAATATCTGAGATATTGATGGTGCACTTTCAGAGGCATTGAGAGAGCACTTTCTGAGGTACTGAGGGAGCACTTTCTGAGGTATGGAGGAAGCACTATCTGAGGTATAGAGAGAGTACTATCTGATGTAATGAAGAAGCACTTTCTGAGGTACTGAGGGAGCACTTTCTGAGGTACTGAGGGAGCACTATCTGAGTTATTGAGGGAGCCCTATCTTGGTTTTCAGGAAGCACTATCTGAGGTATTGTGGGTGCACTTTCTGAGGTACTGAGGGAGCACTTTCTGAGGTATTGAGGGAGCACGATCTGAGGTACTGAGAGAGCACTTTTTGACATATTGAGGGAGTACTTTCTGAGGTATTGAGGGAGCACTTTCTGAGGTCTTAAGGGAGTACTATCTGAGTTATTGAGGGAGCACTATCTGATGTACTGAGGAAGCAGTATCTGAGGCATTGAGGGAGAACTAAGGGAGGTACTGAGGGAGCACTATCTGAGTTATTGAGGGAGCACTATCAGATGTACTGTGGAATCACGATCTGAGGTACTGAGGGAGAACTATCTGATGTACTGAGGGAGCAGTACCTGAATATTGAGGGAGCACATTCGAAGGTATTGAGGGAGCACTCTCTGAGGTATTAAGGGAGTACTATCTGAGGAACTGGGGGAGAACTATCTGAGGTACTGAGAAAGCACTATCTGTTGTACTGTGGAAGCAATATCTGAGGAATTGAGGGAGCACTTTCAGAGGCATTGAGAGAGCACTTCCTGAGGTACTGAGGGAGCACTTTCTGAGGTATTCAGGGAGCACTATCTGAGGTACTGAGGGAGCACAATTTGAGATATTGAGGGAGCATCTTCTGAGGTACTGAGGGAGTACTTTCTGAGGTACATGAGAGAGCACTTTCTGAGCTATTGAGGGAGCACTGTCTGAGGTACTGAGGGAGCACTTTCTGAGCTATTGAGGCAGCACTGTCTGAGGTACTGAGGGAGCACTATCTGAGGTATTGAGGGAGAACTATCTGAGGAATTGAGAGCACATTATCTGATGTACTGCGGGAGAAATATCTGAGCTATTGAGGGAGCACATTCTAAGGTATTTTGGGAGCACATTCTGAGGTATTGAGGAAGCAGTTTCTGAGGTACTGTGGGAGAACTATCTGAGATATTGAGGGAGAACGATCTGACGTATTGAGGGAGCAATTTCTGAGGCATTGAGGGAGAAATATCTGAGGTATTGAGGGAGCACTTTTAGAAGCATTGAGGGAGCACTTTCTGAGGTACTGTGGGAGCACTTTCTGAGGTACTGAGAGACACTATCCGAGGTATTGAGGGAGTACTATCTGATGTAATCAGGAAGCACTATCCGAGGTATTGAGGGAGCACTTTCTGAGCGACTGAGGGAGCACTTTCTGAGGTACTGAGGGTGCACTATCTGAGGTATTGGGGGAGTACTAACTGTGGTATTGAGGGAGCACTTTCTCGGTTTTGAGGAAGCTCTATCTGAGGTACTGAGGGAGCACTATCTGAGGTATTGAGGGAGTACTAACTGAGGTACTAAGGGAGCACTTTCTGAGGTATTGAGGGAGCACTATCTGAGATACTGAGAGAGCACTTTTTGAGATATTGAGGGAGCACTTTCTGAGGTGTTGAGGGAGCACTTTCTGAGTTATCGAGGGAGAACTATCTGATGTACTGAGGAAGCACTATCTGAAGTATTGAGGGAGCACTTTCTGAGGTATTAAGGGAGTACTATCTGAGGAACTCAGGGAGAACTATGTGAGGTACTGAGGAAGCACTATCTGAGATGCTGAGGAAGCACTATCTGAGGTATTGAGGGAGCACAGTCTGAGGTACTGAGGGAGCACTGTCTGAGGTACTGAGGGAGCACTGTCTGAGGTATTGAGGGAGAACTATCTGAGGAATTGAGAGAGCATTATCTGATGTACTGAGGGAGAAATATCTGAGCTATTGAGGGAGCACATTCTGAGGTATTGAGGGAGCACTTTCTGAAGTATTGAGGGAGAAATATCTGAGATATTGAGGGAGAACGATCTGACGTATTGAGGGAGCACTTTTTGACGTATTGAGGGAGAAATATCAGAGGTATTGAGGAAGCACTATCTGAGGTGCTAAGGAAGCATTATCTGAGGTATTGAGGGAGCACTGTCTGAGGTACTGAGGGAGCACTGTCTGAGGTATTGAGGGAGAACTATCTGAGGAATTGAGAGAGCATTATCTGATGTACTGAGGGAGAAATATCTGAGCTATTGAGGGAGCACATTCTGAGGTATTGAGGGAGCACTTTCTGAAGTATTGAGGGAGAAATATCTGAGATATTGAGGGAGAACGATCTGACGTATTGAGGGAGCACTTTTTGACGTATTGAGGGAGAAATATCAGAGGTATTGAGGGAGCAATATCTGAGGTAATGAGGGAGCACTTTCAGAGGCATTGAGAGAGCATGTCCTGAGGTACTGAGGGAGCACCTTCTGAGGTACTGAGGGAGCACTTTCTTAGGTACTGAGGAAGCACTATCTGAGGTATTGTGTGAACACTATCTGATGGAATGTGGAAGCACTATCTGAGGTATTGAGGGAGTAATAAGTGAGGTATTGAGGGAGCACTTTCTGTGTTTTAAGGAAGCACTATCTGAGATATTGAGGGAGTAATAAGTGAGGTATTGAGGGAGCACTTTCTGTGTTTTAAGGAAGCACTATCTGAGGTATTGAGGGAGCACTTTCTGAGGTACTGAGGGAGCAGTACCGGAATACTGAGGGAGCACAATCTAAGGTATTGAGGGAACACCTTTTGAGGTATTGAGGGAGCACTATCTGAGGTACTGAGGGAGCACATTTTGAGATATTGAGGGAGCATCTTCTGAGGTACTGAGGGAGAACAATCCGAGGTATTGAGGGAGCACATTCTGAGCTACTGAGGGAGCACTTTCTGATGTACTCAGGGAACACTTTCGATGGTACTGAGGGAGTACTTTCTGAGGTATATGAGAGAGCACTTTCTGAGCTGTTGAGGGAGCACTGTCTGAGATACTGAGGGAGCACATTCTGAGTTATTGAGGGAGCACTGTCTGAGGTATTGAGGGAGAACTATCTGAGGAATTGAGAGCACATTATCTGATGTACTGAGGGAGAAATATCTGAGCTATTGAGGAAGCACATTCTAAGTTACTGAGGGAGCACTGTCTGAGGTACTGAGGGAGCACTTTCTGAGCTATTGAGGGAGCAGTGTCTGAGGTACTGAGGGAGAACAATCTGAGATATTGTGGGAGAACTTTCTGAGGTACATGAGAGAGCACTTTCTGAGCTATTGTGTGAACACTATCTGATGTAATGTGGAAGCACTTTCTGAGGTATTGAGGGAGAAATATCTGAGGTATTGAGGGAACAATTTCTGAGGTATTGAGGGAGCACTTTCAGAGGCATTGATTGAGCACTTTCTGAGGTACTGAGGGAGCGCTTCCTGAGGTAATGAGCGAGCCCTTTCTGAGGTACTGAGGGAGCACTATCTGAGGTATTGAGGGAGTACTATCTGATGTAATGAGGAAGCACTATCTGAGGTATTGAGGGAGCACTTTCTGAGGTACTGAGGGAGCACTTTCTGAGGTACTGAGGGAGCACTATCTGAGTGACTGAGGAAGCACTGTCTGAGTTATTGAGGGAGCACTATCTGATGTACTGAGGAAGCACAACCTGAAGTATTGAGGGAGCACTTTCTGAGGTATTAAGGGAGTACTATCTGAGGAACTCAGGGTGAACTATGTGAGGTACTGAGGAAGCACTATCTGAGGAACTGAGGAAGCACTATCTGAGGTATTGAGGGAGCACTGTCTGAGGTACTGAGGGAGCACTGTCTGAGGTACTGAGGGAGCACTATCTGAGGTATTGAGGGAGAACTATCTGAGGAATTGAGAGAGCATTATCTGATGTACTGAGGGAGAAATATCTGAGCTATTGAGGGAGCACATTCTGAGGTATTGAGGGAGCACGTTCTGACGCATTGAGGGAGGAATAACTGAGGAATTCAGGTATCAATATCTGAGGTATTGAGGGAGCACTTTCAGAGGCATTGAGAGAGCGCTTCCATAGGTACTGAGGGATCACTTTCTTAGGTACTGAGGAAGCACTATCTGAGGTATTGTGTGAACACTATCTGATGTAATGTGGAAGCACTATCTGAGGTATTGAGGGAGTACTACGTGAGGTTTTGAGGGAGCAATTTCTGTGTTTTGAGGAAGCACTATCTGAGGTATTGATGGAGCACTTTCTGAGGTACTGAAGGAGCAGTGCCTGAATATTGAGGGAGCACAATCTAAGGTATTGAGGGAACACTCTCTGAGGTATTAAGGGAGTACTATCTGAGGAACTGAGGGAGAACATTCTGAGCTACTGAGAAAGCACTATCTGTTGTACTGTGGAAGCAATATCTGAGGTATTGAGGGAGCACATTCTGTAGTATTGAGGGAGCGATTTCTGAGGTACTGAGGGAGCACTTTCTGAGGTACTGAGGGAGCACTGTCTGAGGTACTGAGGGAGCACTTTCTGAGCTATTGAGGGAGCACTGTCTGAGGTACTGAGGGAGAACAACCTGAGATATTGTGGGAGCACTGTCTGAGGTACTGAGGGAGCAGTATCTGAGGTATTGAGGGAGAACCATCTGAGGAATTGAGAATACATTATCTGATGTACTGAGGGAGAAATATCTGAGCTATTGAGGGAGCACATTCTAAGGTATTGTGGGAGCACATAATGAGGTCTTGAGGGAGCACTTTCTTAGGTATTGAGGGAGAACTATCTGAGATATTGAGGGAGAACGATCTGACATATTGAGGGAGCAATTTCTGAGGAATTGAGGGAGAAATATCTGAGGTATTGAGGGAGCACTTTTAGAGGCATTGAGGGAGCACTTTCTGAGGTAATTTGGGAGCACTTTCTGAGGTACTGAGGGAGCACTATCTGAGGTATTGAGGGAATACTATCTGATGAAATGAGGGAGCACTATCTGAGGAATTGGGGGAGTGCTAACTGAGGTATTGAGGGAGCACTTTCTGGGTTTTGAGGAAGCACTATCTGAGGTACTGAGGGAGCACTATCTGAGGTATTGAGGGAGTACTAACTGAGGTCCTAAGGGAGCACTTTCTGAGGTACTGAGGGAGCACTATCTGAGGTACTGAGAGAGCACTTTTTGAGATACTGAAGGATCACTTTCTGAGGTGTTGAGGGAGCACTTTCTGAGTTATTGAGGGAGCACTATCTGATGTACTGAGGAAGCACAATCTGAGTTATTGAGGGAGCACTATCAGCTGTACTCTGGAAACACTATCTGAGGTACTGAGGGAGCACTTTCTGAGGTATTGAGAGCACATTATCTGATGTACTGAGGGAGTAATATCTGAGCTATTGAGGGAGCACATTCTAAGGTATTGAGGGAGCACTTTCTGAGGTATTGAGGGAGAACTATCTGATATATTGAGGGAGAACTATCTGACGTATTGAGGGAGCACTTTCTGAGGTATTGAGGGAGAAATATCTGAGGTATTGAGGGAGCAATGTCTGAGGTATTGAGGGAGCACTTTCAGAGGCATTGATTGAGCACTTTCTGAGGTACTGAGGGAGCACTATCTGAGGTACTGAGGGAGCACTATCTAAGGTATTGAGGAAGTACTATCTGATGTAATGAGGAAGCACTATCTGAGGTATTGAGGAAGCACTATCTGAGGTACTGAGGGAGCACTATCTGAGGTACTGACGAAGCACTATCTGAGGTACTGACGAAGCACTATCTGAAGTACTGAGGAAGCACTATCTGAGGTATTGAGGGAGCACTTTCGGAAGTACTGGGGGTGCTCTTTCAGAGGTATTGAGATAGCAGTATCTGAGGTACTGGGGAAGCACTATCTGAGGCATTGAGGGAGCACTATCTGAGTTATTGAGGGAGCACTATCTGAGGTACTGAGGGAGCACATTCTGAGGTACTGAGGAAGCTCTGTCTGAGTTATTGAGGGAACACTACCTGATCTACTGAGGAAGCACGATCTGAGGTATTGAGGGAGCACTTTCTGAAGTACTGAGGGAGCACTTTCAGAGGTATTGAGAGAGCAGTATCTGAGGTACTGAGGAAGCACTATCTGAGGCATTGAGGGAGCACTATCTGAGTTATTGAGGGAGCACTATCTGAGGTACTGAGGAAGCACCTTCTGAGGTACTTAGGAAGCACAATCTGAGGTATTGAGGGAGTACTAACTGAGTTATTGAGCGAGCACTTTCTGGGTTTTGAGGAAGCACTATCTGAGGTACTGAGGGAGCGCTTTCTGTGGTATTGAGGGAGCACTATCTGAGGTCTTAAGGGAGTACTATCTGAGTTTTTGAGGGAGCACTACCTGATGTACTGAGGAAGCAGTATCTGAGGCATTGAGGGAGAACTATCTGAGGTACTGAGGGAGCACTACCTGAGTTATTGAGAGAGCACTATCAGATGTACTGTGGAAACGCTATCTGAGGTACTGAGGGAGAACTATCTGAGGTACTGAGGTAGCAGTACCTGAATATTGAGGGCGCAATTTCTGCGGTATTAAGGGAGTACTATCCGAGGAACTCAGGGAAGACTATGTGAGGTACTGAGGAAGCACTATCTGAGGTATTGAGGAAGCACTTTCTGAGGTATTTAGGGAGCACTATCTGAGGAACAGGGGGAGAACTATCTGAGGTACTGAGAAAGCACTATCTGTTGTACTGTGGAAGCAATATCTGAGCTGTTGTGGGAGAACTTTCTGAGGTACTGAGGAAGCACTTTCTGAGGTACAGAGGGAGCACATTTTGAGATATTGTGGGAGCATCTTCTGAGGCACTGAGGGAGAACTATCTGAGGTAATGAGGGAGCAGTACCTGAATATTGAGGGAGAACAATCTAAGGTATTGAGGGTGCACTCTCTGAGGTATTAAGGGAGTACTATCTGAGGAACTGAGGGAGAACTATCTGAGGTACTGAGAAAGCACTATCTGTTGTACTGTGGAAGCAATATCTGAGGTATTTTGGGAGCACTTTCTGAAGAATTGAGGGAGCAATTTCTGAGGTACTGAGGGAGCACTTTCTGAGGTATTGTGGGAGCACTATCTGGGGTACTGAGGGAGCACTTTCTGAGCTATTGAGGGAGCACTGTCTGAGGTACTGAGGGAGAACAATCTGAGATATTGTGGGAGCACTTTCTGAGGTACTGAGGGAGAACTTTCTGAGGTACATGAGAGAGCACTTTCTGAGCTATTGAGGGAGCACTGTCTGCGGTACTGACGGAGCACTTTCTGGGCTATTGAGGGAGCACTGTCTGAGGTACTGAGGGAGCACTATCTGAGGTATTGAGGGGGAACTATCTGAGGAATTGAGAGCACATTATCTGATGTACTGAGGGAGAAATATCTGAGCTATTGAGGGAGCACATTCTAAGGTATTGTGGGAGCACATACTGAGGTATTGAAGGAGCACTTTCTTAGGTATTGAGGGAGAACTATCTGAGATATTGAGGGAGAACGATCTGACATATTGAGGTAGCAATTTCTGAGGAATTGAGGGAGAAATATCTGAGGTATTGAGGGAGCACTTTTAGAGGCATTGAAGGAGCACTTTCTGAGGTACTGTGGGAGCACTTTCTGAGGTACTGAGGGAGCACTATCTGAGGTATTGAGGGAATACTATCTGATGAAATGAGGAAGCACTATCTGAGGTATTGTGGGAGCACTTTCTGAGCTACTGAGGGAGCACTTTCTGAGGTACTGAGGGAGCACTATCTGAGGTATTGAGGGAATACTATCTGATGAAATGAGGGAGCACTATTTGAGGAATTGGGGGAGTACTAACTGAGGTAATGAGGGAGCACTTTCTGGGTTTTGAGGATGCACTATCTGAGGTACTGAGGGAGCACTATCTGAGGTATTGAGGGAGTACTAACTGAGGTCCTAAGGGAGCACTTTCTGAGGTACTGAGGGAGCACTATCTGAGGTACTGAGAGAGCACTTTTTGAGATATTGAAGGAGCACTTTCTGAGGTGTTGAGGGAGCACTTTCTGAGTTATTGAGGGAGCACTATCTGATGTACTGAGGAAGCACAATCTGAGTTATTGAGGGAGCACTATCAGCTGTACTCTGGAAACACTATCTGAGGTACTGAGGGAGCACTTTCTGAGGTATTGAGAGCACATTATCTGATGTACTGAGGGAGTAATATCTGAGCTATTGAGGGAGCACATTCTAAGGTATTGTGGGAGCAGATTCTGAGGTATTGAGGGAGCACTTTCTGAGGTATTGAGGGAGAACTATCTGATATATTGAGGGAGAACTATCTGACGTATTGAGGGAGCACTTTCTGAGGTATTGAGGGAGAAATATCTGAGGTATTGAGGGAGCAATGTCTGAGGTATTGAGGGAGCACTTTCAGAGGCATTGATTGAGCACTTTCTGAGGTACTGAGGGAGCACTATCTGAGGTATTGAGGGAGCACTATCTGAGGTATTGAGGAAGTACTATCTGATGTAATGAGGAAGCACTATCTGAGGTATTGAGGAAGCACTATCTGAGGTACTGAGGAAGCACTGTCTGAGTTATTGAGTGAGCACTATCTGATGTACTGAGGAAGCACTATCTGAATTATTGAGGGAGCACTTTCTGAGGTATTAAGGGTGTACTATCTGAGGAACTCAGGGAGAACTATGTGAGGTACTGAGGAAGCACTATCTGAGGTACTGAGGAAGCACTATCTGAGGTATTGAGGGAGTACTGTCTGAGGTATTGAGGGAGAACTATCTGAGGAATTGAGAGAGCATTATCTGATGTTCTGAGGTGGAAATATCTGAGCTATTGAGGGAGCGCATTCTGCGGTATTGAGGAAGCACTTTCTGAAGTATTGAGGGAGAACTTTCTGAGATATTGAGGGAGAACGATCTGACGTATTGAGGGAGCACTTTCTGAGGTACTGAGGGAGAAATATCTGAGGTATTGAGGGAGCACTTTCAGAGGCATTGAGAGAGCACTTCCTGAGGTAGTGACGGAGCACTTTCTGAGGTACTGAGGGAGCACTATCTGAGGTATTGAGGGAACACTATCTGATGTAATGAGGAAGCACTATCTGAGGTATTGAGGAAGAACTAAGTGATGTCTTGAGGGAGCAATTTCTGTGTTTTGAGGAAGCACTATCTGAGGTACTGAGGGAGCACTTTCTGAGGTACAGAGGGAGCACTTTCGGTGGTATTGTGGGAGCAGTATCTGAGGTGCTGAGGGAGCGCTTTTTGAGATATTGGGGGAGCATTTTCCGAGGTACTGAGTGATCACTATCTGAGGTACTGAGGGAGCACTTTTTGCGATATTGAGGGAGCACTTTCTGAGGTACTGCGGGAGCACTATCTGAGGTATTGAGGGAGCACTTTCCGAGGTATTAAGAGAGTACCATCTAAGGTACTGAGTGAGAACTATCTGAGGTACTGAGGGAGCACTATCTGAGTTATTGAGGGAGCACTATCTGAGGTATTGAGGGAGCATTTTCGGAAGTACTGAGGGTGCTCTTTCAGAGGTAGTGAGATAGCAGTATCTGAGGTACTGAGGAAGCACTATCTGAGGCATTGAGGGAGCACTATCTGAGTTATTGAGGGAGCACTATCTAAGGTACTGAGGGAGCAAATTCTGAGGTACTGAGGAAGCTCTGTCTGAGTTATTGAGGGAACACTACCTGATGTACTGAGGAAGCACGATCTGAGGTATTGAGGGAGCACTTTCTGAAGTACTGAGGGAGCACTTTCAGAGGTATTGAGAGAGCAGTATCTGAGGTACTGAGGAAGTACTATCTGAGGCATTGAGGGAGCTCTATCTGAGTTATTGAGGGAGCACTATCTGAGGTATTGAGGAAGCAGTATCTGAGGTACTGAGGAAGCACTATCTGAGGTATTGAGGGAGTACTAACTGAGTTATTGAGCGAGCACTTTCTGGGTTTTGAGGAAGCAATTTCTGAGGTCCTGAGGGGACACTATCTGAGGTATTGAGGGAGAATTAACTGAGGTACTGAGGGAGCACTTTCTGTGGTATTGAGGGAGCACTATCTGAGGTACTGAGAGAGCACTTTTTGAGGTATTGAGGGAGCACTATCTGAGGTCTTAAGGGAGTACTATCTGAGTTTTTGAGGGAGCACTACCTGATGTACTGAGGAAGCAGTATCTGAGGCATTGAGGGAGAACTATCTGAGGTACTGAGGGAGCACTACCTGAGTTATTGAGAGAGCACTATCAGATGTACTGTGGAAACGCTATCTGAGGTACTGAGGGAGAACTATCTGAGGTACTGAGGTAGCAGTACCTGAATATTGAGGGAGCACTTTCTGCGGTATTAAGGGAGTACTATCTGAGGAACTCAGGGAGATCTATGTGAGGTACTGAGGAAGCACTATCTGAGGTATTGAGGAAGCACTTTCTGAGGTATTTAGGGAGCACTATCTGAGGAACAGGGGGAGAACTATCTGAGGTACTGAGAAAGCACTATCTGTTGTACTGTGGAAGCAATATCTGAGCTGTTGTGGGAGCACTTTCTGAGATACTGAGGAAGCACTTTCTGAGGTACAGAGGGAGCACATTTTGAGATATTGTGCGAGCATCTTCTGAGGCACTGAGGGAGAACTATCTGAGGTAATGAGGGAGCAGTACCTGAATATTGAGGGAGTACAATCTAAGGTATTGAGGGTGCACTCTCTGAAGTATTAAGGGTGTACTATCTGAGGAACTGAGGGAGAACTATCTGAGGTACTGAGAAAGCACTATCTGTTGTACTGTGGAAGCAATATCTGAGGTATTTTGGGAGCACTTTCTGAAGAATTGAGGGAGCAATTTCTGAGGTACTGAGGGAGCACTTTCTGAGGTATTGTGGGAGCACTGTCTGAGGTACTGAGGGAGCACATTTTGAGATATTGAGGGAGCATCTTCGGACGTACTGAGGGAGAACAATCTGAGGTATTGAGGGAGCACTTTCTGAGCTATTGAGGGAGCACTTTCTGAGGTACTCAGGGAACACTTTCGATGGTACTGAGGGAGTACTTTCTGAGGTACATGAGAACGCACTTCTGAGCTATAGAAGGAGCACTGTCTGAGGTACTGTGGGAGCACATTCTGAGGTACTGAGGGAGCACTATCTGAGGTATTGAGGGAGTAATATCTGATGTAATGAGGAAGCACTATCTGAGGTATTGAGGGAGCACTATCTGAAGAATTGAGGGAGCATTACCTGAGGTATTGAGGGAGAACTATCTGAGGTACCGAGGGAGCACTGTCTGAGGTACTGAGGGAGCACTCTCTGAGGTACTGAGGAAGCACTATCTGAGGCACTGAGGGAGAACTATCTGAGGTACTGGGGGAGCACGAACTGATTTATTGTGGGAGCACTTTCTGAGGTACTGTGGGAGCACTTTCTGAGGTACTGAGGGAGCACTGTCTGAGGTACTGAGGGAGAACTATCTGAGGTACTGAGAAAGCACTATCTGTTGTACTGTGGAAGCAATATCTGAGGTATTTTGGGAGCACTTTCTGAAGAATTGAGGGAGCAATTTCTGAGGTACTGAGGGAGCACTTTCTGAGGTATTGTGGGAGCACTTTCTGAGGTACTCAGGGAACAGTTTCGATTGTACTGAGGGAGTACTTTCTGAGGTACATGAGAACGCACTTCTGAGCTATAGAAGGAGCACTGTCTGAGGTACTGTGGGAGCACTTTCTGAGGTACTGAGGGAGCACGATCTGAGGTATTGAGGTAGTACTATCTGATGTAATGAGGAAGCACTATCTGAGGCATTGAGGGAGCACTATCTGAGGAATTGAGGGATCATTTCCTGAGGTATTGAGGGAGCACTATCTGAGGTACAGAGGGAGCACTATCTGAGCTACTGAGCAAGCACTGTCTGAGGTACTGAGGAAGCACTATCTGAGGCATTGAGGGAGAACTATCTGAGGTACTGAGGGAGCACTAACTGATTTATTGTGGGAGCACTACCAGATGTACTGTGGAAACACTCTCTGAGGTACTGAGGGAGCACTGTCTGAGGTACTGAGGGAGCACTATCTGAGGTATTGAGGGAGCACTTTCCGAGGTATTAAGAGAGTACCATCTGAGGTACTGAGGGAGAACTATCTGACGCACGAGGGAGCACTATCTGAGTTAGTGAGGAAGCGATATCTGATGTAATGAGGAAGCACTATTTGAGGTATTGAGGGAGCACTTTCTGAGGTATTGAGGGAGCACCTTCTGAGGTACTGAGGGAGCACTATCTGAGGTACTGAGGAAGCTCTTTGTGAAGTACTGAGGGAGCACTTTGAGAGGTATTGAGAGAGCAGTATCTGAGGTACTGAGGAAGCACTATCTGAGGCATTGAGGGAGCACTATCTGAGTTATTGAGGGAGCACTATCTGAGGTACTGAGCGAGCACTTTCTGAAGTACTGAGGGAGCACTTTCAGAGGTATTGAGAGAGCAGTATCTGAGGGACTGAGGAAGCACTATCTGAGGCATTGAGGGAGCACTATCTGAGTTATTGAGGCAGCACTATCTGAGGGACTGAGCGAGCACTTTCTGAGGTACTGATGGAGCACGATCTGAGTTATTGAGGGAGCACTATCTGATGTAGTGAGGGAGCACTTTCTGAGGTATTGAGGGAGAACTATCTGAGGTGCTGAGGTAGCATTTTTTGAGATATTGAGGGAGCATTTTCCGAGGTACTGAGTGATCACTCTCTGAGGTGCAGAGGGAGCACTTTTTGAGATATTGAGAGAGCACTTTCTCAGGTACTGCTGGAGCACTATCTGAGGTATTGAGGGAACACTTTCCGAGGTGTTAAGAGAGTACCATCTGAGGTACTGAGGGAGAACTATCTGAGGCATGAGGGAGAGCTATCTGAGTTATTGAGGAACGATATCTGATGAACTGAGGAAGCACTATCTGAGGTATTGAGGGAGCACTTTCTGCGGTATTGAGGGAGCACTTTCTCAGGTACTGAGGGAGCACTATCTGAGGTACTGAGGAAGCTCTTTGTGAAGTTCTGAGTTAGCACTTTGAGAGACATTGAGAGAGCAGTATCTGAGGTATTGAGGAAGCACTATCTGAGGCATTGAGGGAGAACTATCTGAGGTACTGAGGGAGCACTAACTGATTTATTGTGGGAGCACTACCAGATGTACTGTGGAAACACTCTCTGAGGTACTGAGGGAGCACTGTCTGAGGTACTGAGGGAGCACTATCTGAGGTATTGAGGGAGCACTTTCCGAGGTATTAAGAGAGTACCATCTGAGGTACTGAGGGAGAACTATCTGACGCACGAGGGAGCACTATCTGAGTTAGTGAGGAAGCGATATCTGATGTAATGAGGAAGCACTATTTGAGGTATTGAGGGAGCACTTTCTGAGGTATTGAGGGAGCACCGTCTGAGGTACTGAGGGAGCACTATCTGAGGTACTGAGGAAGCTCTTTGTGAAGTACTGAGGGAGCACTTTGAGAGGTATTGAGAGAGCAGTATCTGAGGTACTGAGGAAGCACTATCTGAGGCATTGAGGGAGCACTATCTGAGTTATTGAGGGAGCACTATCTGAGGTACTGAGCGAGCACTTTCTGAAGTACTGAGGGAGCAATTTCAGAGGTATTGAGAGAGCAGTATCTGAGGGACTGAGGAAGCACTATCTGAGGCATTGAGGGAGCACTATCTGAGTTATTGAGGGAGCACTATCTGAGGGACTGAGCGAGCACTTTCTGAGGTACTGATGGAGCACGATCTGAGTTATTGAGGGAGCACTATCTGATGTAGTGAGGGAGCACTTTCTGAGGTATTGAGGGAGAACTATCTGAGGTGCTGAGGTAGCATTTTTTGAGATATTGAGGGAGCATTTTCCGAGGTACTGAGTGATCACTCTCTGAGGTGCAGAGGGAGCACTTTTTGAGATATTGAGAGAGCACTTTCTCAGGTACTGCTGGAGCACTATCTGAGGTATTGAGGGAACACTTTCCGAGGTATTAAGAGAGTACCATCTGAGGTACTGAGGGAGAACTATCTGAGGCATGAGGGAGAGCTATCTGAGTTATTGAGGAACGCTATCTGATGTACTGAGGAAGCACTATTTGAGGTATTGAGGGAGCACTTTCTGCGGTATTGAGGGAGCACTTTCTCAGGTACTGATGGAGCACTATCTGAGGTACTGAGGAAGCTCTTTGTGAAGTTCTGAGTGAGCACTTTGAGAGACATTGAGAGAGCAGTATCTGAGGTATTGAGGAAGCACTAACTGAGGCATTGAGGGAGCACTATCTGAGTTATTGAGGGAGCACTATCTGAGGTACTGAGCGAGCACTTTCTGAGGTATTGAGGGAGCACGATCTGAGGTATTGAGGGAGTACTAACTGAGTTATTGAGGGAGCACTTTCTCGGTTTTGAAGAAGCACTAACTGAGGTAATGAGGGAGCACTAACTGAGGTACTGAGGGAGCACTTTCTGAGATTTTGAGGGAGCACTATCTGAGGTATTGAAGGAACACTTTCTGAGGTCTTAAGGGAGTAGTATCTGAGTTATTGAGGGAGCACTATCTGATGTACTGAGGAAGCACTATCTGAGGCATTGAGGGAGACCTATCTGAGGTACTGTGGAAACACTAACTGAGGTACTGAGGGAGAACTATCTGAGGTACTGAGGGAGCACTACCTGAGGTATTAAGGGATACTATCTGAGGAACTCAGTGAGAACTATCTGAGGTACTGACGAAGCACTATCTTAGGCACTGCGGAAGCACTATCTGAGGTACTGAGGATGCACTGTCTGAGTTATTGAGGGAGCACTATCTGATGTACTGAGGAAGCACTATCTGACGTATTGAGGGAGCACTTTCCGAGTTATTAAGGGAGTACTACCTGAGTAACTCAGGGAGAACTATGTGAGGTACTGAGGAAGCACTATCTGAGGTATTGAGGGAGCACTGTCTGAGGTACTGAGGGAGCACTGTCTGAGGTACTAAGGGAGCACTATCTGAGGTATTGAGGGAGAACTATCTGAGGAATTGAGATTGCATTATCTGATGTACTGAGGGAGAAATATCTGAGCTATTGCCGGAGCACATTCTGTGGTACAGAGGGAGCACTTTCTGAGGTATTGAGGGACCACTATCTGAGGTGCTGAGGGAGTGCTTTTCGAGATATTGAGGGAGCATTTCCTGCGGAACTGAGTGATCACTCTGAGGTACTGAGGGAGCACTTTTTGAGATATTGAGGGAGCACTTTCTGAGGTACTGCGGGAGCACTATCTGAGGTACTGCGAGAGCACTATCTGAGGTATTGAGGGAGCACTTTCCGAGGTATTAAGAGAGTACCATCTGAGGTACTGAGGGAGCACTATCTGAGGTACTGAGGGAGCACTATCTGAGTTATTGAGGGAGCACTATCAGATGTACTGAGGAAACACTATCTGAGGTATTGAGGGAGCACTTTCTGAAGTACTGAGGGAGCACTCTCAGAGGTATTGAGAGAGCAGTATCTGAGGTACTGAGGAAGCACTATCTGAGTTATTGGGTAAGCACTATCTGATGTACTGAGGGAGCACGATCTGAGGTATTGAGGGAGCACTTTCTGAAGTATTGAGTGAGCACTTTCAGAGGTATTGAGAGAGCAGTATCTGAGGTACTGAGGAAGCACTATCTGAGGCATTGAGGGAGCACTCTCTGGGTTATTGAGGGAGCACTATCTGAGATACTGAGGGAGCACTTTCTGAGGTACTGAGGGAGCACGATCTGAGGTATTGAGGGAGTACTAGCTGAGTTATTGAGGGAGCACTTTCTGGGTTTTGAGGAAGCAGTATCTGAGGAACTGAGGGAGCACTATCTGAGGTATTGAGGGAGTACCAACTGAGGTACTGAGGGAGCACTTTCTGAGGTATTGAGTGAGCACTATCTGAGGTACTGAGAGAGCACTCTTTGAGATATTGAGGGATCACTTTCTGAGGTATCGAGGGAGCACTTTCTGAAGTCTTAATCGAGTACTGTCTGAGTTATTGTGGGAGCGCTATCTGATGTACTGAGGAAGCACTATCTGTGGCATTGAGGGAGAACTATCGGAGGTACTGAGGGAGCACTATCTGAGTTATTCAGGGAGCACTGTCGGATTTACTGTGGAAACACTATCTGAGGTACTGAGGGAGAACTATCTGAGGTACTGAGGGAGCACTACCTGAGGTATTGAGGGAGCAGTTTCTGCGGTTTTAAGCAAGTAGTATCTGAGATACTGAGGGAGAACTATCTGAGGTACAGAGGGAGCACAATCCAAGCTATTGAGGGAGCACTTTCTGAGGTATTAAGAGAGTACTATCTGAGGAACTCAGGGAGAACTATGAAAGGTACTGAGGAAGCACTATCTGAGATATTGAGGGAGCACTTTCTGAGGTATTTAGGGAGCGCTATCTGAGAGACTGAGCGAGAACTCTCTGAGGTACGGAGAAAGCACATCTGCTGTACTGTGGAAGCAATATCTGAGGTACTGAGGAAGCACTATCTGAAGTACAGAGGGAACACTATCTGAGGAATTGAGGGAGCATTTTCTGAGGTATTGAGGGAGCACTATCTGAGGTACTGAGGGAGCACTTTCTGAGGTACGGAGTGATCACTATCTGAGTTACTGAGGGAGCACTTTTTGAGATATTGATGGAGCACTTTCTGAGGTACTGAGGGAGAACTATCTGAGGAATTGAGGGAGCACAATCTAAGCTATTGAGGGAGCAATTTCTGAGGTATTAAGAGAGTACTATCTGAGGAACTCAGGGAGAACTATGTTATGTACTGAGGAAGCACTATCTGAGGTATTGAGGGAGCACTTTCTGAGGTATTTAGGGAGCGCTATCTGAGCGACTGAGCGAGAACTCTCTGAGGTACTGAGAAAGCACTATCTGTTGTTCTGTGGAAGCAATAGCTGAGGTACTGAGGAAGCACTATCTGAAGTACAGAGGGAGCTCTATCTGAGGAATTGAGGGAGCATTTTCTGAGGTATTGAGGGAGCACTATCTGAGGTACTGAGGGAGCACTTTCTGAGGTACGGAGTGATCACTATCTGAGTTACTGAGGGAGCACTTTTTGAGATATTGATGGAGCACTTTCTGAGGTACTGAGGGAGAACTATCTGAGGTATTGAGGGAACACTTTCTGAGGTATTAAGGGAGTAATATCTGAAGTAGTGAGGGAGAACTATCTGAAGTAAAGAGGGAGCACAATCTGAGGTATTGAGGGAGAACTATCTGAGGTACTGAGGGAGCACATTTTGAGATATTGAGGGAGCATCTTCTGAGGTACTGAGGGAGAACTATCGGAGGTATTGAGGGAGAACTTTCTGAGTTTTTGAGGGAGCACTGTCTGAAGTATTCAGGGAGCACTTTCTGAGGTATTGAAGGAGCACTATCTGAGGAATTGAGAGTGCATTATCTGAGGTACTGAGGGTGAACTATCTGAGCTATTGAGGGAGCACTTTCTGAGTTATTGAGGGAGTACTTTATGTGGTACTGAGGGAGCACTTTCTGAGGTATTGAGGTAGCAATTTCTGATGTACAGAGAGAACCCTGTCTGAGGAATTGAGGGAGCAATTTCTGAGGTACAGAGTGAGCACTTTCTGACGTATTGAGGGAGCATTATCTGAGGAAGTGAGTGAGCATTGTCTGAGGTACTGAGGGAGAACTCTCTGAGCTATTGAAGGAGCACTTTCTAAGGTATTGAGGGAGCACTTTCTGAGGTATTGAGGGAGCACTTTCTGAGGCATTGAGGGAGCACTATCTGAGGTATTGATGGAGAACTATCTGAAATATTGAGTGAGCACTTTCGGCGGTATTGAGGGAGCACTATCTGAGGTACTGAGGGAGAACGATCTGCGGTACTGAGGGAGCACTATCTGAAGTAGTGAAGTAGCCAAATCTGAGGTATTGAGGGAGCACTGTCTGAGGTACTGACGGAGCAATGTCTGAGGTATTGAGGGAGCAGTATCTGAGGTACCGAGGGAGAAATATCTGAGTTATTGGGGGTGCACTTTCTGAGGTATCGAGGTAGCAATTTCTGATGTACAGAGAGAACCCTGTCTGAGGAATTGAGGGAGCACTTTCTGAGGTACTGAGTGAGCACTTTCTGACGTATTGAGGGAGCATTATCTGAGGAAGTGAGGGAGCATTTTCTGAGGTACTGAGGGAGAACTCTCTGAGCTATTGAAGGAGCACTTTCTAAGGTATTGAGGGAGCACTTTCTGAGGTATTGAGGGAGCACTTTCTGAGGTATTGAGGGAGCACTATCTGAGGTATTGATGGAGAACTATCTGAAATATTGAGTGAGCACTTTCGGCGGTATTAAGGGAGCACTATCTGAGGTACTGAGGGAGAACGATCTGCGGTACTGAGGGAGCACTATCTGAAGTATTGAAGTAGCCAAATCTGAGGTATTGAGGGAGCACTGTCTGAGGTACTGACGGAGCAATGTCTGAGGTATTGAGGGAGCAGTATCAGAGGTACTGAGGGAGAAATATCTGAGTTATTGGGGGTGCACTTTCTGAGGTATTGAGGGAGCACATTCTGAGGTATTGAGCGAGCACTTTCTGGGTTTTGAGGAAGCACTGTCTGTGGTATTGAGGGAGCACTTTCTGAGGTACTGAGGGAGCACTATCTGAGGTACTGAGGGAGCAGTTTTTGAGATATTGAGGGAGCACATTCTGAGGTACTGAGGCAGCATTATCTGAGGTATTGAGGGTGCACATTCTGAGGTATTAACGGAGTACTATCTGAGGTACTGAGGGAGAACTATCTGAGGTACTGAGGGAGCACTATCTGAGGTATTGAGGGAGCACTTTCTCAGGTATTAAGGGAGTACTATCTGAGGTACTGAGACTGAAATATCTGAAGTAGAGAGGGAGCACTATCTGAGGATTTGAGGAAACACCTTCGGAGTTTTTAAGAGTCAACTATCTGAGGAACTGATGGAGAACTATCTGAGGTACTGAGAAAGCACTCTCTGAGGTACTGTGGAAGCACTATCTGAGATACTGAGGGAGCACTTTCTGAGGTATTGAGGGAGCACTATCTGAGGTACTGAGGGAGCACATTTTGAGATATAGTGGGAGCATCTTCTGAGGTACTGAGGGAGAAATATCTGAGGTATTGAGGGAGAACTTTCTGAGCTATTGAGGGAGCACTTTCTCAGGTACTGAGGGAAAACTTTTTAAGGTAGTGAGAGAGCACATTCTGAGCTTTTGAGGGAGCACTGTCTGAGGTACTAAGGGAGAACTGTCTGAGGTACTGAGGGAGCACTATCTGATGTATTGAGGGAGCACTATCTGAGGAATTGAGAGACCATTATCTGAGGTACTGAGGGAGAACTATCTGAAGTACTGAGTGAGCTCTTTATGAGGAATTGAGTGAGCAGTATCTGAGGAATGGAGGGAGCAATATCTGAGCTACTGAGGGAGAATTATCTGAGGTACTGAGGGAGAAGTATCTGAAGTATTGAGGGAGCACTATCTGAGGTATTGAGGGAGAACTATCTGATATATTGAGGTTGAACTATCTGAGGTATTGAGGGAGCACTTTCTGAGACATTGAGGGAGACATATCTGAGGTATTGACGGAGCACTTTCTGAGGTATTGAGGGAGCTTTATCTGAGGAAGTGAGGGAGCATTATCTGAGGTACTGTGTGAGAACTCTCTGAGCTATTGAAGGAGAACTTTCTAAGGTATTGAGGGAGCACTTTCTGAGATATTGAGGGAGCACATTCTGATGTACTGACAGAGCACTGTCTGAGGTATTGAGTGAGCACTTTCTAAGGTCCTGAGGGAGCACTTTCTGAAGTACTGAGTGAGCACTTTCTGAGGAATTGAGGGAGCAATATCTGAGCTACTGAGCGAGAACTATCTGAGGTACTGAGGGAGAAGTATCTGAAGTATTGAGGGAGCACTATCTGAGGTATTGAGGGAAAACTATCTGATATATTGAGGGAGAACTATCTGAGGTATTGAGGGAGAACTATCTGATATATTGAGGGAGAACTATCTGAGGTATTGAGGGAGCACTTTCTGATGTACTGAGGGAGCAATATCTGAGATACTGAGAGAGCAACTTTTGAGGTATTGGGGAGCACTGTCTGAGGTACTGAGGGAGCACTTTCTGAGGTATTGAGGGAGCACTTTCAGAGGTATTGAGTGAGCACTGTCTGAGATACTGAGGGTGCACTTTCTGAGGCATTGAGGGAGCCCTGTCTGAGGTACGAGGGAGAACTCTCTGAGGTATTGAGGGAGCAGTTTTTGAGGTCCTGAGGGAGCACTTTCTGAGGTACTGAGGGAGCACTATCTCAGGTATTGCGGGAGCACTATCTGGGGTACTGAGGAAGCACTATCTGAGCTACTGAGGAAGCACTATCTGAGGTACAGAGGGAGCACTATCTGAGGAATTGAGGGAGCATTTCCTGAGGTATTGAGGGAGCACTATCTGAGGTACTGAGGCAGCATTATCTGAGGTATTGAGGGTGCACTTTCTGAGATATTAACGGAGCACTACCTGAGGTACTGAGGGAGAACTATCTGAGGTACTGAGGGAGAACTTTCTGAGCTATTGAGGGAGCACTTTCTCAGGTACTGAGGGAGCACTTTTTAAGGTACTGAGAGAGCACATTCTGAGCTTTTGAGGGAGCACTGTCTGAGGTACTAAGGAAGCACTATCTGAGGTACTGAGGAAGCACTATCTGAAGTACAGAGGGAGCACTATCTGAGGTATTGAGGGAGCATTTCCTGAGGTATTGAGGGAGCACTATCTGAGGTACTGAGGGAGCATTTTCTGAGGTACTGAGGCAGCATTATCTGAGGTATTGAGGGTGCACTTTCTGAGGTATTAACGGAGTAATATCTGAGGTACTGAGGGAGAACTATCTGAGGTACTGAGGGAGAACATTCTGAGCTATTGAGAGAGCACTTTCTCAGGTACTGAGGGAGCACTTTTTAACGTACTGAGAGAGCACATTCTGAGCTTTTGAGGGAGCATTGTCTGAGGTACTGAGGGAGAACTGTCTGAGGTACTGAGGGAGCACTATCTGATGTATTGAGGGAGCACTATCTAAGGAATTGAGAGAGCATTATCTGAGGTACTGAGGGAGAACTATCTGAGCTATTGAGGGAGCAAATTCTGAGTTATTGAGGGAGCACTTTCTGAGGTACTGAGGGAGCACTTTCTGAGGTTTTGAGGGAGCACATTCAGATGTACTGACAGAGCACTGTCTGAGGTATTGAGTGAGCAATTTCTAAGGTCCTGAGGGAGCACTCTCTGAAGTACTGAGTGAGCTCTTTATGAGGAACTGAGTGAGCAGTATCTGAGGAATTGAGGGAGCAATTTCTGAGCTACTGAGGGAGAACTATCTGAGGTACTGAGGGAGAAGTATCTGAAGTATTTAGGGAGCACTATCTGAGGTATTGAGGGAGAACTATCTGATATATTGAGGGAGAACTATCTGAGGTATTGAGGGAGCACTTTCTGAGACATTGAGGGAGACATATCTGAGGTATTGAGGGAGCACTTTCTGAGGTATTGAGGGAGCTTTATCTGAGGACGTGAGGGAGCATTATCTGAGGTACTGTGGGAGAACTCTCTGAGCTATTGAAGGAGAACTTTCTAAGGTATTGAGGGAGCACTTTCTGAGGTATTGAGGGAGCACATTCTGATGTACTGACAGAGCACTGTCTAAGGTATTGAGTGAGCACTTTCTAAGGTCCTGAGGGAGCACTTTCTGAAGTACTGAGTGAGCACTTTCTGAGGAATTGAGGGAGCAATATCTGAGCTACTGAGCGAGAACTATCTGAGGTACTGAGGGAGAAGTATCTGAAGTATTGAGGGAGCACTATGTGAGGTATTGAGGGAGAACTATCTGATATATTGAGGGAGAACTATCTGAGGTATTGAGGGAGCAATTTCTGAGACATTGAGGGAGACATATCTGAGGTATTGAGGGAGCACTTTCTGAGGTATTGACGGAGTACTTTCAGAGGAGTTGAGGGCGCACTTTCTGATGTACTGAGGGAGCAATATCTGAGGTACTGAGAGAGCACCTTTTGAGGTATTGGGGAGCACTGTCTGAGGTACTGAGGGGGCACTTTCTAAGGTATTGAGGGAGCACGTTCAGAGGTATTGAGTGAGCACTGTCTGAGGTACTGAGGGTGCACTTTCTGAGGTATTGAGGGAGCAGGGTCTGAGGTACGAGCGAGAACTATCTGAGGTATTGAGGGAGCAGTTTTTGAGATCCTGAGGGAGCACTTTCTGAGGTACTGAGGGAGCACTATCTCAGGTATTGCGGGAGCACTATCTGAGGTACTGAGGAAGCACTATCTGAGGTACTGAGGAAGCACTATCTGAAGTACAGAGGGAGCACTATCTGAGGAATTGAGGGAGCATTTCCTGAGGTATTGAGGGAGCACTATCTGAGGTACTGAGGGAGCACTTTCTGAGGTACTGAGGCAGCATTATCTAAGGTATTGAGGGTGCATTTTCTGAGGTATTAACGGAGTACTATCTGAGGTACTGAGGGAGAACTATCTGAGGTACTGAGGGAGCACTCTCTGAGGTATTGAGGGAGCACTTTCTCAGGTATTAAGGGAGTACTATCTGAGGTACTGAGGGCGAACTATCTGAAGTAGAGAGGGAGGAGTATCTGAGGTATTGAGGGAACACTTTCTGAGTTATTAAGGGTGTACTACCTGAGGAACCGAGGGAGAACTATCGGAGGTACTGAGAAAGCACTCTCTGAGGTACTGTGGAAGCACTATCTGAGATACTGAGGGAGCACTTTTTGAGGTATTGAGGGAGCACTATCAGAGGTACTAAGGGAGCACATTTTGAGATATTGTGGGAGCATCTTCTGAGGTACTGAGGAAGAAATATCTGAAGTATTGAGGGAGCACTTTCTGAGCTATTGATGGAGCACTTTCTCAGGTACTGAGGGAGCACTTTTTACGGTTCTGAGAGAGCACATTCTGAGCTTTTGAGGGAGCACTGTCTGAGGTACTGAGGGAGAACTGTCTGAGGTACTGAGGGAGCATTATCTGATGTATTGAGGGAGCACTATCTGAGGTACTGAGGGAGCAATTTCTGATGTACTGACAGAGCACTTTCTGAGGAATTGAGGGAGCAGTATCTGACGATTTGAGGGAGCAATATCTGAGCTACTGAGGGAGAAATATCTGAGGTACTGCGGGAGAAGTATCTGAAGAATTGAGGGAGCACTATCTGAGGTATTGATGGAGCACTTTCTGAGACATTGAGTGAGACATATCTGAGGTATTGAGGAAGCACTTTCTGAGGTACTGAGTGAGCACTATCTGAGATATTGAGGGAGAACTATCTGATATATTGAGGGAGAACTATCTGAGGTATTGAGGGAGCACTTTCTGAGACATTGAGTGAGATATATCGGAGGTATTGAGGAAGCAATTTCTGAGATACTGAGAGAGCACCTTTTGAGGTATTGGAGAGCACTATCTGAGGTACTGAGGGAGCACTTTCTGAGGTATTGAGGGAGCACTTTCAGAGGTATTGAGTGAGCACTGTCTGAGATACTGAGGGTGCACGTTCTGAGGTATTGAAGGAGCACTTTCTGAGGTACTAGGGAGAGCTATCTGAGGTATTGAGGGAGCAGTTTTTGAGGTACTGAGGGAGCACTATCTCAGGTATTGCGGGAGCACTATCTGAGGTACTGAGGAAGGACTATCCGAGGTACTGAGGAAGCACTATCTGAAGTACAGAGGGAGCACTTTCTGAGGAATTGAGGGAGCATTTTCTGAGGTATTGAGGGAGCACTATCTGAGGTACTGAGGGAGCACTTTCTGAGGTACTGAGTGATCAATATCTGAGGTACTGAGGGAGCACCTTTTGAGATATTGAGGGAGTACTTTCTGAGGTACTGAGGGAGAACTATCTGAGGTACTGAGGGAGCACTCTCTGTGGTATTGAGGGAGCACTTTCTGAGGTATTAAGGGAGTACTATCTGAGGTACTGAGGGTGAACTATCTGAAGTAGAGAGGGAGGAGTATCTGAGGTGTTGAGGGAGCACTTTCTGAGCTGTTGAGGGAGCACTTTCTCAGGTACTGAGGGAGCACTTTTTACGGTTCTGAGAGAGCACATTCTGAGCTTTTGAGGGAGCACTGTCAGATGTACTGAGGGAGAACTGTCTGAGGTACTGAGGGAGCACATTCTGATGTCCTGACAGAGCACTGTCTGATGTATTGAGTGAGCACTTTCTAAGGTCCTGAGGGAGCACTTTCTGAAGTACTGAGTGAGCACTTTCTGAGGAATTGAGGGAGCAGTATCTGAGGAATTGAGGGAGCAATATCTGAGCTACTGAGGCAGAGCTATCTGAGATACTGAGGGAGAAGTATCTGAAGTATTTAGGGAGCACTATCTGAGGTATTGAGGGAGAACTATCTGATATATTGAGGGAGAACTATCTGAGGTATTGAGGGAGCACTTTCTGAGACTTTGAGTGAGACATATCTGAGGTATTGAGGAAGCACTTTCTGAGGTACTGAGTGAGCACTATCTGAGGTATTGAGGGAGAACTATCTGATATATTGAGGGAGAACTATCTGAGGTATTGTGGGAGCACTTTCTGAGACATTGAGTGAGACATATCAGAGGTTTTGAGGAAGCAATTTCTGAGGTCCTGAGAGAACACCTTTTGAGGTATTGGGGAGCACTGTCTGAGGTACTGAGGGAGCACTTTCTGAGGTATTGAGGGAGCACTTTCAGAGATATTGAGAGAGCACTGTCTGAGATACTGAGGGTGCACTTTCTGAGGTATTGAGGGAGCACTGTCAGAGATACTAGGGAGAACTATCTGAGGTATTGAGGGAGCAGTTTTTGAGGTCCTGAGGGAGCACTTTCAGAGGTACTGAGGGAGCACTATCTCAGGTATTGCGGGAGCACTATCTGAGGTACTGAGGAAGCACTATCTGAGGTACTGAGGAAGCACTTTCTGAGGTACTGAGGGAGCACTTTCTGAGGTACTGAATGATCAATATCTGAGGTACTGAGGGAGCACGTTTTGAGATATTGAGGGAGTACTTTCTGAGGTACTGAGGGAGAACTATCTGAGGTACTGAGGGAGCACTCTCTGAGGTATTGAGGAAGCACTTTCTGAGTCATTGAGTGAGACATATCTGAGGTATTGAGGAAGCAATTTCTGAGGTACTGAGAGAGCACCTTTTGAGGTATTGGGGAGCACTGTCTGAGGTACTGAGGGAGCACTTTCTGAGGTATTGAGGGAGCACTTTCAGAGATATTGAGAGAGCACTGTCTGAGATACTGAGGGTGCACTTTCTGAGGTATTGGGGGAGCACTGTCAGAGGTACTAGGGAGAACTATCTGAGGTATTGAGGGAGCAGTTTTTGAGGTCCTGAGGGAGCACTATCTCAGGTATTGCGGGAGCACTATCTGAGGTACTGAGGAAGCACTTTCTGAGGTACTGAGTGATCAATATCTGAGGTACTGAGGGAGCACTTTTTGAGATATTGAGGGAGTACTTTCTGAGGTACTGAGGGAGAACTATCTGAGGTACTGAGGGAGCACTCTCTGAGGTATTGAGGGAGCACTTTCTGAGGTATTGAGGGAGTACTATCTGAGGTACTGAGGGCGAACTATATGAAGTAGAGAGGGAGGACTATCTGAGGTGTTGAGGGAACACTTTCTGAGTTATTAAGGGTGTACTATCTGAGGAAATGAGGGAGAACTATCTGAGGTATTGAGAAAGCACTCCCTGAGGTACTGTGGAAGCACTATCTGAGATACTGAGGGAGCACTATTTGAGGTATTGAGGGAGCACATTTTGAGATATTGAGGGAGCATCTTCTGAGGTACTGAGGGAGAAATATCTGAGCTATTGAGGGAGCAATTTCTCAGGTACAGCGCGAGAACCTTTTAAGGGACTGAGAGAGCACATTCTGAGCTTTTGAGGGAGCACTGTCTGAGGTACTGAGGGAGAAGTATCTGAAGTATTGAGGGAGCACTATCTGAGGTATTGAGCGAGAACTATCTGATATATTGAGGGAGAACTATCTGAGGTATTGAGGGAGCACTTTCTGAGACATTGAGGGCGACATATCTGAGGTATTGAGGGAGCACTTTCTGAGGTATTGACTGAGCACTTTCAGAAGAGTTGAGGGCGCACTTTCTGATGTACTGAGGGAGCAATTTCTGAGGTACTGGGAGAGCACCTTTTCAGGTATTGGGGAGCACTGTCTGAGGTACTGAGGGAGCACTTTCTGAAGTATTGAGAGAGCACATTCTGATGTACTGACAGAGCACTGTCTGAGATATTGAGTGACCACTTTCTAAGGTCCTGAGGGAGTACTTTCTGAAGTACTGAGTGAGCACTTTCTGAGGAATTGAGGGAGCAGTATCTGAGGAATTGAGGGAGCACTTTCTGAGGTACTGAGGGAGCACTTTCAGAGGTATTGCGTGAGCACTGTCTGAGGTACTGAGGGTGCACTTTCTGAGGTATTGATTGAGCACTGTCTGAGGTACTGGGGAGAACTTTCTGAGGTATTGAGGGATCACTTTTTGAGGTCCTGAGGGAGCACTTTCTGAGGTACTGAGCGAGCACTATCTGAGCTATGGCGGGAGCACTATCTGAGGTACTGAGGAAGCAATATCTGAGGTACTGAGGAAGCACTATCTGAAGTACAGCGGGAGCACTATCTGAGGAATTGAGGGAGCATTTTCTGAGGTATTGAGCGATCACTATCTGAGGTACTGAGGGAGCACTTTCTGACGTACTGAGTGATCAATATCTGAGGTACTGAGGGAGCTCTTTTGGAGATATTGAGGGAGTACTTTCTGAGGTACTGAGGGAGAACTATCTGAGGTACCGAGGGAGCACTATCGGTGGTATTGAGGGAGCACTTTCTGAGCTATTAAGGAAGTAATATCTGAGGTAGTGAGGGAGCACGATCTGAAGTAGAGAGTGAGCACAATCTGAGGTATTGAGGGGCCACTTTCTGAGGTATTGAGGGAGAACTATCTGAGGTACTGAGGGAGCACATTTTGAGATATTGAGGTAGCATCTACCGAGGTAATGAGGGAGAACTATCTGAGGTATTGAGGGAGCACTTTCTGAGGTACTGAGGCAGCATTATCTAAGGTATTGAGGGTGCATTTTCTGAGGTATTAACGGAGTACTATCTGAGGTACTGAGGGAGAACTATCTGAGGTACTGAGGGAGCACTTTCTCAGGTATTAAGGGAGTACTATCTGAGGTACTGAGGGCGAACTATCTGAAGTAGAGAGGGAGGAGTATCTGAGGTATTGAGGGAACACTTTCTGAGTTATTAAGGGTGTACTACCTGAGGAACTGAGGGAGAACTATCGGAGGTACTGAGAAAGCACTCTCTGAGGTACTGTGGAAGCACTATCTGAGATACTGAGGGAGCACTTTTTGAGGTATTGAGGGAGCACTATCAGAGGTACTGAGGGAGCACATTTTGAGATATTGTGGGAGCATCTTCTGAGGTACTGAGGGAGAAATATCTGAAGGATTGAGGGAGCACTTTCTGAGCTATTGAGGGAGCACTTTCTCAGGTACTGAGGGAGCACTTTTTACGGTTCTGAGAGAGCACATTCTGAGCTTTTGAGGGAGCACTGTCTGAGGTACTGAGGGAGAACTGTCTGATGTACTGAGGGAGCACGATCTGATGCATTGAGGGAGCACTATCTGAGGTACAGAGGGAGCAATTTCTGAGGTACTGAGAGAGCACCTTTTCAGGTATTGGGGAGCACTGTCTGAGGTACTGAGGGAGCACTTTCTGAGGTATTGAGAGAGCACATTCTGATGTACTGACAGAGCACTTTCTGAGGAATTGAGGGAGCAGTATCTGATGATTTGAGGGAGCAATATCTGAGCTACTGAGGGAGAAATAGCTGAGGTACTGCGGGAGAAGTATCTGAAGTATTGAGGGAGCACTATCTGAGGTATTGAGGGAGAACTATCTGATATATTGAGGGAGAACTATCTGAGGTATTGAGGGAGCACTTTCTGAGACATTGAGTGAGACATATCTGAGGTATTGAGGAAGCACTTTCTGAGGTACTGAGTGAGCACTATCTGAGGTATTGAGGGAGAACTATCTGATATATTGAGGGAGAACTATCTGAGGTATTGAGGGAGCACTTTCTGAGACATTGAGTGAGATATATCTGAGGTATTGAGGAAGCAATTTCTGAGATACTGAGAGAGCACCTTTTGAGGTATTGGGGAGCACTATCTGAGGTACTGAGGGAGCACTTTCTGAGGTATTGAGGGAGCACTTTCAGAGGTATTGAGTGAGCACTGTCTTAGATACTGAGGGTGCACTTTCTGAGGTATTGAGGGAGCACTTTCTGAGGTACTAGGGAGAGCTATCTGAGGTATTGAGGGAGCAGTTTTTGAGGTCCTGAGGGAGCACTTTCTGAGGTACTGAGGGAGCACTATCTCAGGTATTGCGGGAGCACTATCTGAGGTACTGAGGAAGGACTATCTGAGGTACTGAGGAAGCACTATTTGAAGTACAGAGGGAGCACTATCTGAGGAATTGAGGGAGCATTTTCTGAGGTATTGAGGGAGCACTATCCGAGGTACTGAGGGTGCACTTTCTGAGGTACTGAGTGATCAATATCTGAGGTACTGAGGGAGCACTTTTTGAGATATTGAGGGAGTACTTTCTGAGGTACTGAGGGAGAAATATCTGAGGTACTGAGGGAGCACTCTCTGAGGTATTGAGGGGGCACTTTCTGAGGTATTAAGGGAGGACTATCTGAGGTCCTGAGGGTGAACTATCTGAAGTAGAGAGGGAGGACTATCTGAGGTGTTGAGGGAGCACTTTCTGAGCTATTGAGGGAACACTTTCTCAGGTACTGAGGGAGCACTTTTAAAGGTACTGAGAGAGCACATTCTAAGCTTTTGAGGGAGCACTGTCTGAGGTACTGAGGGAGCACTAATTGATGTATTGAGGGAGCACTACCTGAGGAATTGAGAGAGCATTATCTGAGGTACTGAGGGAGAACTATCTGAGCTATTGAGGGAGCAATTTCTGAGTTATTGAGGGAGCACTTTCTGAGGTACTGAGGGAGCACTTTCTGAGGTATTGAGTGAGCACATTCTGATGTACTGACAGAGCACTGTCTGAGGTATTAGTGAGCACTTTCTAAGGTACTGAGGGAGCACTTTCTGAAGTACTGAGTGAGCTCTTTATGAGGAATTGAGTGAGCAGTATCTGAGGAATTGAGGGAGCAATATCTGAGCTACTGAGGGAGAACTATCTGAGGTACTGAGGGAGAAGTATCTGAAGTATTGAGGGAGCACTATCTGAGGTATTGAGCGAGAACTATCTGATATATTGAGGGAGAACTATCTGATGTATTGAGGGAGCACTTTCTGAGGTATTGATTGAGCACTTTCAGAGGAGTTGAGGGCGCACTTTCTGATGTACTGAGGGGGCAATTTCTGAGGTACTGAGAGAGCACCTTTTGAGGTATTGGGGAGCACAGTCTGAGGTACGGAGGGAGCACTTTCTGAGGTATTGAGTGAGCACTGTCTGAGGTACTGACGGTGCACCTTCTGAGGTATTGAGGGAGCACTGTCTGAGGTACTAGGGAGAACTATCTGAGGTATTGTGGGAGCACTTTTTGAGGTCCTGAGGAAGCACTATCTGAGGTACTGAGGAAGCACTATCTGAAGTTCAGAGGGAGCACTATCTGAGGAATTGAGGCAGCATTATCTGAGGTATTGAGGGTGCAAATTCTGAGGTAATAACGGTGTACTACCTGAGGTACTGGGGGAAAACTATCTAAGGTACTGAGGGAGCACGATCTGAGGTATTGAGGGAGCACTTTCTGAGGTATTAAGGGAGTACTATCTGAGGTACTGAGGGAGCACATTTTGAGATATTGAGGGAGCAACTTCTGAGGTACTGAGTGAGAAATATCTGAGGTATTGAGGGAGTACTTTCTGAGCTATTGAGGGAGCACATTCTCAGGTACTGAGGGAGCACTTTTTAAGGTTCTGAGAGAGCACATTCTGAGCTTTTGAGGGAGCACTGTCTGAGGTTCTGAGGGAGCACTATCTGATGTATTGAGGGAGCAATATCTGAGGAATTGAAAGAGCATTATCTGAGGTACTGAGGGAGAACTATCTGAGCTTTTGAGGGAGCAATTTCTGAGTTATTGAGGGAGCACTTTCTGAGGTACTGAGGGAGCACTTTCTGAGGTATTGAGGGAGCACATTCTGATGTACTGACAGAGCACTGTCTGAGGTATTGAGTAAGCACTTTCAAAGTTACTGAGGGAGCACTTTCTGAAGTACTGGGTGAGCACTTTCTGAGGGATTGAGGGAGCAGTATCTGAGCTACTGAGGGAGCACTATCTCAGGTATTGAGGGAGAACTATCTGATATATTGAGGGAGAACTATCTGAGGTATTGAGGGAGCACTTTATGAGACATTGAGGGATACATTTCTGAGGTATTGAGGGAGCACTTTCTGAGATATTGACGGAGCACTTTCTGAGCTTTTGAGGGAGCACTGTCTGAAGTATTCAGGGAGCACTTTCTGAGGTATTAAGGGAGCACTTTCTGAGACATTGAGGGATACATATCTGAGGTATTGAGGGAGCACTTTTTGAGGTATTGACGGAGCACTTTCTGAGCTATTGAGGGAGCACTTTCTGAGTTATTGAGGGAGCACTGTCTCCGGTACTGAGGGAGCACTGTCTGAGGTATTGAGGGTGCACTTTCTGATGTACAGAGAGAACACTGTCTGAGTTATTGAGGGAGCACTTTCTGAGATCCTGAGTGAGCACTTTCGGAGGTATTGTGGGAGCACTTTCTGAGGTATTGAGAGAGCATTATTTGAGGAAGTGAGGGAGCATTATCTGAGGTACTGAGGGAGCACTATCTGAGGTATTGAGGGGGCACTTTCTGAGGTATTGAGGGAGAACTATCTGAGGTACTGAGGGAGCACATTTTGAGATATTGAGGTAGCATCTTCCGAGGTAATGAGAGAGAACTATCTGAGGTATTGAGGGAGCACTTTCTGAGCTTTTGTGCAATCACTGTCTGAAATATTCAGGGAGCACTTTCTGAGGTATTGAAGGAGCAGTATCTGAGGAATTTAGAGTGCATTATCTGTGGTACTGAGGGTGAACAATCTGAGCTATTGAGGGAGCACTTTCTGAGTTATTAAGGGAGCACTTACTGATGTACAGAGAGAACACTGTTTGAGGTATTGAGTGAGCACTTTCTGAGGTACTGAGTGAGCACTTTCTGAGGTATTGAGGGAGCATATTCTGAGGTATTGAGCGAGCACTTTCTGGGTTTTGAGGAAGCACTGTCTGTGGTATTGAGGGAGCACTTTCTGAGGTACTGAGGGAGCACTATCTGAGGTACTGAGGGAGCACGTTTTGAGATATTGAGGGAGCACTTTCTGAGGTTCTGAGGCAGCATTATCTGAGGAATTGAGGGTGCACTTTCTGAGGGATTAACGGAGTACGATCTGAGGAACTGAGGGAGTACTATCTGAGGTACTGAGGGCGAACTATCTGAAGCAGAGAGGGAGCACTATCTGAGGTATTGAGGGAACACTTTCTGAGTTATTAAGGGTGTACAATCTGAGGAACTGAGGGAGAACTATCTGAGACACTGAGAAAGCACTCTCTGAGGTACTGTGGAAGTACTATCGGAGATACTGAGGGAGCACTTTCTGAGGTATTGAGGGAGCACTATCTGAGGTACTGAGGAAGCACATTTTGAGATATTGAGGGAGCATCGTGTGAGGTACTGAGGGAGAAATATCTGAGGTAATGAGGGAGCACCTTCTGAGCTATTGCGGGAGCACTTTCTCAGGTACTGAGGGAGCACTTTTTAAGGTACTGAGAGAGCACATTCTGAGCTTTTGAGGGAGCACTGTCTGAGGTACTGAGGGAGAACTGTCTGAGATACTGAGGGAGCACTAATTGATGTATTGAGGGAGCACTACCTGAGGAATTGAGAGAGCATTATCTGAGGTACTGAGGGAGAACTATCTGAGCTATTGAGGGAGCAATTTCTGAGTTATTGAGGGAGCACTTTCTGAGGTATTGAGGGAGCACATTCTGATGTACTGACAGAGCACTGTCTGAGGTATTAGTGAGCACTTTCTAAGGTACTGTGGGAGCACTTTCTGAAGTACTGAATGAGCTCTTTATGAGGAATTGAGTGAGCAGTATCTGAGGAATTGAGGGAGCAATATCTAAGCTACTGAGGGAGAACTATCTCAGGTACTGAGGGAGAAGTATCTGAAGTATTGAGGGAGCACTATCTGAGGTATTGAGCGAGAACTATCTGATATATTGAGGGAGAACTATCTGAGGTATTGAGGGAGCACATTCTGAGGTATTGATTGAGCACTTTCAGAGGAGTTGAGGGTGCACTTTCTGATGTTCTGAGGGGGCAATTTCTGAGGTACTGAGAGAGCACCTTTTGAGGTATTGGGGAGCTCAGTCTGATGTACGGAGGGAGCACTTTCTGAGGTATTGAGTGAGCACTGTCTGAGGTACTGACGGTGCACTTTCTGAGGTATTGAGAGAGCACTGTCTGAGGTACTAGGGAGAACTATCTGAGGTATTGTGGGAGCACTTTTTGAGGTCCTGAGGAAGCACTATCTGAAGTTCAGAGGGAGCACTATCTGAGGAATTGAGGCAGCATTGTCTGAGGTATTGAGGGTGCAATTTCTGAGGTATTAACGGTGTACTATCTGAGGTACTGAGGGAAAACTATCTGAGGTACTGAGGGAGCACTATCTGAGCTATTGAAGGAGCACTTTCTAATGTATTGAGGGAGCACATTTTGAGATATTGAGGGAGCATCTTCTGAGGTACTGAGGGAGAAATATCTGAGGTATTGAGGGAGTACTTTCTGAGCTATTGAGGGAGCACATTCTCAGGTACTGAGGGAGCATTTTTTAAGGTACTGAGAGAGCACATTCTGAGCTTTTGAGGGAGCACTGTCTGAGGTTCTGAGGGAGCACTATCTGATGTATTGAGGGAGCAATATCTGAGGAATTGAAAGAGCATTATCTGAGGTACTGAGGGAGAACTCTCTGAGCTTTTGAGGGAGCAATTTCTGAGTTATTGAGGGAGCACTTTCTGAGGTACTGAGGGAGCACTTTCTGAGGTATTGAGGGTGCACATTCTGATGTACTGTCAGAGCACTGTCTGAGGTATTGAGTGAGCACTTTCTAAGGTACTGAGGGAGCACTTTCTGAAGTACTAAGTGAGCACTTTCTGAGGAATTGAGGGAGCAGTATCTGAGGAATTGAGGGAACAATATCTGAGCTACTGAGGGAGAACTATCTGAGGGACTGAGGGAGAAGTATCTGAAGAATTGAGGGAGCACTATCTCAGGTATTGATGGAGAACTATCTGATATATTGAGGGAGAACTATCTAAGGTATTGAGGGAGCACTTTCTGAGACATTGAGGGATACATTTCTGAGGTATTGAGGGAGCACTTTCTGAGGTATTGACGGAGCACTTTCTGAGCTTTTGAGGGAGCACTGTCTGAAGTATTCAGGGAGCACTTTCTGAGGTATTAAGGGAGCACTTTCTGAGACATTGAGGGATACATATCTGAAGTATTGAGGGAGCACTTTCTGAGGTATTGACGGAGCACTTTCTGAGCTTTTGAGGGAGCACTGTCTGACGTATTCAGGGAGCACTTTCTGAGGTATTGAAGGAGCACTATCTGAGGGATTGCGAGTGCATTATCTGTGGTACTGAGGGTGAACTATCTGAGCTATTGAGGGAGCACTTTCTGAGTTATTGAGGGAGCACTGTCTCCGGTACTGAGGGAGCACTTTCTGAGGTATTGAAGGAGCACTTTCTGATGTACTGAGTGAGCACTTTCGGAGGTATTGTGGGAGCACTTTCTGAGGTATTGAGAGAGCATTATTTGAGGAAGTGAGGGAGCATTATCTGAGGTACTGAGGGAGAACTATCTGAGCTATTGAAGGAGCACTTTCTAATGTATTGAGGGAGCACATTCTGAGGTATTGAGGGAGCACTTTCTGAGGTATTGAGAGAGCATTATCTGAGGAAATGAGGGAGCCTTATCTGAGGTACTGAGGGAGAATTATCTGAGCTAATGAAGGAGCACTTTCTAAGGTATTGAGGGAGCACATTCTGAGGTATTGAGGGAGAACTATCTGAGGGTCTGAGGGAGCACATTTTGAGATATTGAGGGAGCATCTTCTGAGGTACTGAGGGAGAACTATCTGAGGTATTGAGGGAGGACTTTCTGAGCTTTTGAGGGTGCACTGTCTGAAGTATTCAGGGAGCATTTTCTGAGGTATTGAAGGAGCACTATCTGAGGAATTGAGAGTGCATTATCTGTGGTACTGAGTGTGAACTATCTGAGCTATTGAGGTAGCACTTTCTGAGTTATTGAGAGAGTACTCTCTGTGGTACTGAGGGAGCACTTTCTGAGGTATTGAGGATAACTTTCTGATGTACAGAGAGAACCCTGTCTGAGGTATTGAGGGAGCACTTTCTGAGGTACTGAGTGAGCACTTTCTGAGGTATTGAGGGAGCATTATCTGAGTAGGTGAGGGAGCATTATCTGTGGTACTGAGGGAGACCTATCTGAGCTATTGAAGGAGCACTTTCTAAGGTATTGAGGGAGCACATTCTGAGGTATTGAGGGAGCACTTTCTGAGGTATTGATGGAGCACTATCTGAGGTACTGAGGGAGCACATTTTGAGATATTGAGGGAGCATCTTCTGTGGTACTGAGGGAGAAATATCTGAGGTATTGAGGGAGCACTTTCTGAGCTATTGGGGGAGCACTTTCTCAGGTACTGAGGGAGCACTTTTTAAGGTACTGAGAGAGCACATTCTGAGCTTTTGCGGGAGCACTGTCTGAGGTACTGAGGGAGAACTGTCTGAGATACTGAGGGACCACTATCTGATGTATTGAGGGAGCACTATCTGAGGAATTGAGAGAGCATTATCTGAGGTACTGAGGGAGAGCTATCTGAGCTATTGAGGGAGCAATTTCTGATTTATTGAGGGAGCACTTTCTGAGGTACTGAGGGAGCACTTTCTGAGGTATTGAGGGAGCACTATCTGAGGTACTGCGGAAGCACTATCTGAGGTACTGAGGAAGCACTATCTGAAGTACAGAGGGAGCACTATCTGAGGAACTGAGGGAACACTTTCTGAGGTATTGAGGGAGAACTCTCTGAGGTACTGAGGGAGCACATTTTGAGATATTGAGGGAGCATCTTCTGAGGTACTGAGGGAGAACTATCTAAGGTATTGAGGGAGGACTTTCTGAGCTTTTGAGGGTGCACTGTCTGAAGTATTCAGGGAGCACTTTCTGAGGTATTGAAGGAGCACTATCTGAGGAATTGAGAGTGCATTATCTGTGGTACTGAGTGTGAACTATCTGAGCTATTGAGGTAGCACTTTCTGAGTTATTGAGAGAGTACTCTCTGTGGTACTGAGGGAGCACTTTCTGAGGTATTGAGGATCACTTTCTGATGTACAGAGAGAACCCTGTCTGAGGTATTGAGGGAGCACTTTCTGAGGTACTGAGTGAGCACTTTCTGAGGTATTGAGGGTGCATTATCTGAGGAAGTGAGGGAGCATTATCTGTGCTACTGAGGGAGACCTATCTGAGCTATTGAAGGAGCACTTTCTAAGGTATTGAGGTAGCACATTCTGAGGTATTGAGGGAGCACTTTCTGAGGTATTGAGGGAGTACTATCTGAGGTACTGAGGGAGCACATTTTGAGATATTGAGGGAGCATCTTCTGAGGTACTGAGGGAGAAATATCTGAGGTGTTGAGGGAGCACTTTCTGAGCTATTGGGGGAGCACTTTCTCAGGTACTGAGGGAGCACTTTTTAAGGTACTGAGAGAGCACATTCTGAGCTTTTGCGGGAGCACTGTCTGAGGTACTGAGGGAGAACTGTCTGAGATACTGAGGGACCACTATCTGATGTATTGAGGGAGCACTATCTGAGGAATTGAGAGAGCATTATCTGAGGTACTGAGGGAGAGCTATCTGAGCTTTTGAGGGAGCAATTTCTGATTTATTGAGGGAGCACTTTCTGAGGTACTGAGGGAGCACTTTCTCAGGGATTGAGGGAGCACTATCTGAGGTACTGAGGAAGCACGATCTGAGGTACTGAGGAAGCACTATCTGAAGTACAGAGTGAGCACTATCTGAGGAACTGAGGGAACATTTTCTGAGGTATTGAGGGAGCACTATCTGAGGTACTGAGGGAGCACTTTTTGAGATATTGAGGGAGCACTTTCTGAGGTACTGAGGGAGAACTATCTGAGGTACTGAGCGAGCACTATCTGAGGTATTGATGGAGCAGTATCTGAGGAATTGAGGGAGCAATATCTGTGCTACTGAGGGAGAACTATCTGAGGTACTGCGGGAGAAGTATCTGTAGTATTGAGGGAGCACTATCTGAGGTACTGATAGAGAACTATCTGATATATTGTGTGAGAACTATCTGAGGTATTGAGGGAGCAATTTCTGAGTCATTGAGGGAGACATATCTGAGGTATTGAGGGAGCACCTTCTGAGGTATTGACGGAGCACTTTCAGACGAGTTGAGGGCGCACTTTCTGATGTACTGAGGGAGCAATATCTGAGGTACTGAGAGAGCTCCTTTTCAGGTATTAGTGAGCATTGTCTGAGGTACTGAGGGCACACTTTCTGAGGAATTGAGGGAGCACTTTCAGAGGTATTGAGTGAGCACTGTCTGAGGTACTGAGGGTGCACTTTCTGAGGTATTGAGTGAGCACTGTCTGAGGTGCTGGGGAGAACTATCTGAGGTATTGAGGGATCACTTTTTGAGGTCCTGAGGGAGCACTTTCTGAGGTACTGAGGGAGCACTATCTCAGGTATTGCGGGAGCACTATCTGAGGTACTGAGGAAGCACTATCTGAGGTACTGAGGGCGAACTATCTGACGTAGAGAGGGAGCACTATCTGAGGTATTGAGGGAACACTTTCTGAGTTATTAAGGGTGTACTATCTGAGGAACAGAGGGAGAACTATCTGAGGTACTGAGAAAGCAATCTCTGAGGTACTGTGGAAGCACTATCTGAGATACTGAGGGAGCACTTTCAGAGGTATTGAGGGAGCACTATTTGAGGTACTGAGGGAGCACATTTTGAGATATTGAGGGAGCATCTTCTGAGGTACTGAGGGAGAAATATCTGAGGTATTGAGTGAGCACTTTCTGAGCTATTGAAGGAGCACTTTCTCAGGAACTGTGGGAGCACGTTTTAAGGTCCTGAGAGACCACATTCTGAGCTTTTGAGGGAGCACTGTCTGAGGTACTGAGGGAGAACTGTCTGAGATACTGAGGGAGCACTATCTGATGTATTGAGGGAGCACTATCTGAGGAATTGAGAGAGCATTATCTGAGGTACTGAGGGAGAACTATCTGAGCTATTGAGGGAGCAATTTCTGAGTTATTGAGGGAGCACTTTCTGAGGTACTGAGGGAGCACTTTCTGAGGTATTGAGGGAACACATTCTGATGTACTGACAGAGCACTGTTTGAGATATTGAGTGAGCACTTTCTAAGGTACTGAGGGAGCACTTTCTGAAGTACTGAGTGAGCACTTTCTGAGGAATTGAGGGAGCAGGATCTGAGGAATTGAAGGAGGAATATCTGAGCTACTGAGGGAGAACTATCTGACGTACTGAGGGAGAAGTATCTGAAGTATTGAGGGAGCACTATCTGAGGTATTGAGGGAGAACTATCTGATATATTGAGGGAGAACTATCTGAGGTATTGAGGGAGCACTTTCTGAGACATTGAGGGATATATATCTGAGGTATTGATGGAGCACTTTCTGAGGTATTGACGGAGCACTTTCTGAGCTTTTGAGGGAGCACTGTCTGAAGTATTCAGGGAGCACTTTCTGAGGTATTGAAGGAGCAATATCTGAGGAATTGCGAGTGCATTATCTGTGGTACTGAGTGTGAACTATCTGAACTATTGAGGGAGCACTTTCTGAGTTATTGAGGGAGCACTTCCTCTGGTACTGAGGGAGCACTTTCTGAGGTATTGAGGGAGCACTTTCTGATGTACAGAGAGAACACTGTCTGAGGTATTGAGGGAGCACTTTCTGAGGTACTGAGTGAGCACTTTCGGAGGTATTGAGGGAGCACATTCTGAGGTATTGAGGGAGCACTTTCTGAGGTATTGAGAGAGCATTATTTGTGGAAGTGAGGGAGCATTATCTGAGGTACTGAGGGAGACCTATCTGAGCTCTTGAAGGAGCACTTTCTCAGGTATTGAGGGAGCACATTCTGAGGTATTGAGGGAGCACTTTCTGAGGTATTGAGAGAGCATTATCTGAGGAAGTGAGGGAGCCTTATCTGAGGTACTGAGGGAGAACTATCTGAGCTATTGAAGGAGCACTTTCTAAGGTATTGAGGGAGCACATTCTGAGGTATTGAGGGAGAACTATCTGAGGTACTGTGGAGCACATTTTGAGATATTGAGGGAGCATCTTCTGAGGTACTGAGGGAGAACTATCTGAGGTATTGAGGGAGGACTTTCTGAGCTTTTGAGGGAGCACTGTCTGAAGTATTCAGGGAGCACTTTCTGAGGTATTGAAGGAGCACTATCTGAGGAATTGAGAGTGCATTATCTGTGGTTCTGAGGGTGAACTATCTGAGCTATTGAGGTAGCACATTCTGAGTTATTGAGGGAGTACTTTCTCTGGTACTGAGGGAGCACTTTCTGAGGTATTGAGGATCACTTTCTGATGAACAGAGAGAACCCTGTCTGAGGTATTGAGGGAGCACTTTCTGAGGTCCTGAGTGAGCACTTTCTGAGGTATTGAGGGAGCATTATCTGAGTAAGTGAGGGAGCATTATCTGAGGTACTGAGGGAGAACTATCTGAGCTATTGAAGGAGCACTTTCTGAGGTACTGAGGGAGCACCTTCTGAGGTATTGAGGGAGCACATTCTGATGTACTGACAGAGCACTGTTTGAGATATTGAGTGAGCACTTTCTGAGGTACTGACGGAGCACTTTCTGAAGTACTGAGTGAGCACTTTCTGAGGAATTAAGGGAGCAGGATCTGAGGAATTGAAGGAGGAATATCTGAACTACTGAGGGAGAACTATCTGACGTACTGAGGGAGAAGTGTCTGAAGTATTGAGGGAGCACTATCTGAGGTATTGAGGGAGAACTATCTGATATATTGAGGGAAAACTATCTGAGGTATTGAGGGAGCACTTTCTGAGACATTGAGGGATACATATCTGAGGTATTGAGGGAGCACTTTCTCAGGTATTGACGGAGCATTTTCTGAGCTTTTGAGGGTGTACTGTCTGAAGTATTCAGGGAGCACTTTCTGAGATATTGAAGGAGCACTACCTGAGGGATTGCGAGTGTATTATCTGTGGTACTGAGGGTGAACTATGTGAGCTATTGAGGGAGCACTTTCTGAGTTATTGAGGGAGCACATTCTCTGGTACTGAGGGAGCACTTTCTGAGGTATTGAGGGAGAACTTTCTGATGTACAGAGAGAACACTGTCTGAGGTATTGAGGGAGCCCTTTCTGAGGTACTGAGTGAGCACTTTCTGAGGTATTGAGGGAGCACATTCTGAGGTATTGAGGGAGCACTTTCTGAGGTGTTGAGAGAGCATTCTTTGAGGAAGTGAGGGAGCATTATCTGAGGTACTGAGGGAGAACTATCTGAGCTATTGAAGGAGCACTTTCTAAGGTATTGAGGGAGCACATTCTGAGGTATTGAGGGAGCACTTTCTGAGGTATTGAGTGAGCATTAGCTGAGGAAGTGAGGGAGCCTTATCTGAGGTACTGAGGGAGAACTATCTGAGCTATTGAAGGAGCACTTTCTAAGGTATTGGGGGAGCACATTCTGAGGTATTGAGGGAGAACTATCTGAGGTACTGAGGGAGCACATTTTGAGATATTGAGGGAGCATCTGCTGAGGTACTGAGGGAGAACTATCTGAGGTATTGAGGGAGCACTTTCTGAGCTTTTGAGGAAGCACTGTCTGAAGTATACAGGGAGCACTTTCTGAGGTATTGAAGGAGCACTATCTGAGGAATTAAGAGTGCATTATCTGTGGTACTGAGGGTGAACTATCTGAGCTATTGAGGTAGCACTTTCTGAGTTATTGAGGGAGTACTTTCTGTGGTACTGAGGGAGCACTCTCTGAGGTATTGAGGATCACTTTCTGATGTACAGAGAGAACCCTATCTGAGGTATTGAGGGAACACTTTCTGAGGTACTGAGTGAGCACTTTCTGAGGTATTGAGGGAGCATTATCTGAGGAAGTGAGGGAGCATTATCTGTGGTACTGAGGGAGAACTATCTGAGCAATTGAAGGAACACTTTCTAAGGTATTGAGGGAGCACATTCTGAGGTATTGAGGGAGCACTTTCTCAGGTACTGAGGGAGCACTTTTTAAGGTACTGAGAGAGCACATTCTGAGCTTTTGAGGGAGCACTGTCTGAGGTACTGAGGGAGAACTGTCTGAGATACTGAGGGACCACTATCTGATGTATTGAGGGAGCACTATCTGAGGAATTGAGAGAGCATTATCTGAGGTACTGAGGGAGAGCTATCTGAGCTTTTGAGGGAGCAATTTCTGAGGTATTGAGGGAGCACTATCTGAGGTACTGAGGAAGCACTATCTGAGGTACTGAGGAAGCACTATCTGAAGTACAGAGGGAGCACTATCTGAGGAATTGAGGGAACATTTTCTGAGGTATTGAGGGAGCAATATCTGAGGTACTGAGGGAGCAATTTCTGAGGTACTGAGTGATCACTATCTGAGGTACTGAGGGAGCACTTTTTGAGATATTGAGGGAGCATTTTCGGAGGTATTAAGGGAGTAATATCTGAGGTAGTGAGCGAGAAGTATCTGAAGTAGAGAGGGAACACAATCTGAGCTATTGAGGGGGCACTTTCTGAGGTATTGAGGGAGAACTATCTGAGGTATTGAGGGAGAACTATCTGATATATTGAGGGAAACTATCTGAGGTATTGAGGGAGCACTTTCTGAGACATTGAGGGATACATATCTGAGGTATTGAGGGAGCACTTTCTGAGGTATTGACGGAGCATTTTCTGAGCTTTTGAGGGTGCACTGTCTGAAGTATTCAGGGAGCACTTTCTGAGGTATTGAAGGAGCACTATCTGAGGGATTGCGAGTGTATTATCTGTGGTACTGAGGGTGAACTATCTGAGCTATTGAGGGAGCACTTTCTGAGTTATTGAGGGAGCACATTCTCTGGTACTGAGGGAGCAATTTCTGAGGTATTGAGGGAGAACTTTCTGATGTACAGAGAGAACACTGTCTGAGGTATTGAGGGAGCACTTTCTGAGGTACTGAGTGAGCACTTTCTGAGGTATTGAGGGAGCACTTTCTGAGGTATTGAGAGAGCATTCCTTGAGGAAGTGAGGGAGCATGATCTGAGGTACTGAGGGAGAACTATCTGAGCTATTGAAGGAGCACTTTCTAAGGTATTGGGGGAGCACATTCTGAGGTATTGAGGGAGAACTATCTGAGGTACTGAGGGAGCACATTTTGAGATATTGAGGGAGCATCTTCTGAGGTACTGAGGGAGAACTATCTGAGGTATTGAGGGAGCACTTTCTGAGCTTTTGAGGAAGCACTGTCTGAAGTATTCAGGGAGCACTTTCTGAGGTATTGAAGGAGCACTATCTGAGGAATTAAGAGTGCATTATCTGTGGTACTGAGGGTGAACTATCTGAGCTATTGAGGTAGCACTTTCTGAGGTATTGAGGATCACTTTCTGATGAACAGAGAGAACCCTGTCTGAGGTATTGAGGGAGCACTTTCTGAGGTACTGAGTTAGCACTTTCTGAGGTTTGAGGGAGCATTATCTGAGTAAGTGAGGGAGCATTATCTGAGGTACTGAGGGAGAACTATCTGAGCTATTGAAGGAGCACTTTCTGAGGTATTGAGGGAGCACTATCTGAGGTACTGAGGGAGCACATTTTGAGGTACAGAGGGAGCACTATCTGATGTATTGAGGGAGCACTATCTGAGGAAGTGAGAGATCATTATCTGAGGTACTGAGGGAGAACTATCTGAGCTTTTGAGGGAGCAATTTCTGAGTTATTGCGGGAGCATTTTCTGAGGTACTGAGGGAGCAATTTCTGAGGTATTGAGTGAGCACTTTCTGAGGAATTGAGGGAGCAGTATCTGAGGAATCGAGGGAGCAATATCTGAGCTACTGAGGGAGAACTATCTGAGGTACTGAGGGAGAAGTATCGGAAGTATTGAGGGAGCACTATCTGAGGTACTGAGGGAGCACTTTCTGAGACATTGAGGGAGACATATCTGAGGTAATGAGGCAGCACTTGCTGAGGTATTGACGGAGCACTTTCAGAGGAGTTGAGGGCGCACTTTCCGATGTACTGAGGGAGCAATTTCTGAGATACTGAGAGAGCTACTTGTCAGGTATTAGGGAGCACTGTCTGAGGTACTGAGGGAGCACTTTCTGAGGTAATGAGGGAGCACTTTCAGAGGTATAGAGTGAGCACTGTCTGAAGTACTGAGGGTGCACTTTCTGAGGTATTGAGGGAGCACTGTCTGAGGTACTGTGGAGAACTATCTGAGGTATTGAGGGATCACTTTTTGAGGTCCTGAGGGAGCATTTTCTGAGGTACTGAGCGAGCACTATCTCAGGTATTGCGGGGGCACTATCTGGGGTACTGAGGAAGCACTATCTGAGGTACTGAGGGCGAACTATCTGAAGTAGAGAGAGAGCACTATCTGAGGTATTGATGGAACACTTTCTGAGTTATTAAGGGTTGTACTATCTGAGGAACTGAGGGAGAACTATCTGAGGTACTGAGAAAGCACTCTCTGAGGTATTGAGGGAGCACTATCTGAGGTACTGAGGGAGCACTTTCTGAGGTCTTGAGGAAGCACTATTTGAGGTACTGAGGGAGCACATTTTGAGATATTGAGGAAGAAACTTCTGAGATACTGAGGGAGAAATATCTGAGGTATTGAGAGAGCGTTTTCTGAGCTATTGAGGAGCACTTTCTCAGGTACTGAGGGAGCACTTTTTAAGGTACTGAGAGAGCACATTCTGAGCTTTTGAGGGAGAACTATCTGAGATACTGAGGGACACTATCTGATGTATTGAGGGAGCACTATCTGAGGTATTGAGGGAGCACTATATGAGGTACTGAGGGAGCACATTTTGAGATATTGAGGGAGCATCTTCTGAGGTACTGAGGGAGACATATCTGAGGTACTGAGATAGCACATTCTGAGCTATTGAGGGAGCACTTTCTCAGGTACTGAGGGAGCACTTTTTAAGGTACTGAGAGAGCACATTCTGAGCTTTTGAGGGAGCACTGTCTGAGGTACTGAGGGAGAACTGTCTGAGATACTGAGGGAGCACTATCTGATGTTTTGAGGGAGCACTATCTGAGGAATTGAGAGAGCATTATCTGAGGTACTGAGGGAGAAATATCTGAGCTATTGAGGGAGCAATTTCTGAGTTATTGAGGGAGCACTTTCTGAGGTACTGAGGGAGCACTTTCTGAAGTACTGAGTGAGCACTTTCTGAGGTATTGAGGGAGCACTTTCAGAGGTATTGAGTGAGCACTGTCTGAGGTACTGAGGGTGCACTTTCTGAGGTATTGAGGGAGCACTGTCTGAGGTGCTGGGGAGAACTATCTGAGGTATTGAGGGATCACTTTTAGAGGTCCTGAGGGAGCACTGTCTGAGGTAATGAGGGAGCACAATCTCAGGTATTGAGGGAGCACTTTCTCAGGTATGAAGGGAGTACTATCTGAGGTACTGAGACTGAAATATCTGAAGTAGAGAGGGAGCACTATCTGAGGTATTGAGGGAACACTTTCAGAGTTATTAAGGGTGTACTATCTGAGGAACTGAGGGAGAACTATCTGAGGTACTGAGAAAGCACTCTCTGAGGTACTGTGGAAGCACTATCTGAGATACTGAGGGAGCACTTTCTGAGGTATTGAGGGAGCACTATTTGAGGTACTGAGGGAGCACATTTTGAGATATTGAGGGAGCATCGTGTGAGGTACTGAGGGAGAAATATCTGAGGTAATGAGGGAGCACTTTCTGAGCTATTGCGGGAGCACTTTCTCAGGTACTGAGGGAGCACTTTTTAAGGTACTGAGAGAGCACATTCTGAGCTTTTGAGGGAGCACTGTATGAGGTACTGAGGGAGAACTGTCTGTGATACTGAGGGAGCACTATCTGATGTATTAAGGGAGCACTATCTGAGGAATTGAGAGAGCATTATCTGAGGTACTGAGGGAGAACTATCTGAGCTATTGAGGGAGCAATTTCTGAGTTATTGAGGGAGCACTTTCTGAGGTACTGAGGTAGCACCTTCTGAGGTATTGAGGGAGCACATTCTGATGTACTGACAGAGCACTGTCAGGGATATTGAGTGAGCACTTTCGAAGGCACTGTGGGAGCATATTCTGAAGTACTGAGTGAGCACTTTCTGAGGAATTGAGGGAGCAGGATCTGAGGAATTGAAGGAGGAATATCTGAGCTACTGAGGGAGAACAATCTGAGGTACTGAGGGAGAAGTATCTGATATATTGAGGGAGAACTAGCTGAGGTATTGAGGGAGCAGTTTCTGAGACATTGAGGGATGCTTATCTGAGGTATTGAGGGAGCACTTTCTGAGGAATTGACGGAGCACTTTCTGAGCTTTTGAGGGAGCACTGTCTGAAGTATTCAGGGAGCACTTTCTGAGGTATTGAAGGAGCACTATTTGAGGAATTGAGAGTGCATTATCTGTGGTACTGAGGGTGAACTATCTGAGCAATTGAGGGAGCACTTTCTGAGTTATTGAGGGAGCACTTTCTCTGGTAATGAGGGAGCACTTTCTGAGGTTTTGTGGGAGCACTTTCTGATGTACAGGGAGAACACTGTCTGAGGTATTGAGGGAGCACATTCTGGGGTACTGAGTGAGCACTTTCGGAGGTATTGAGGGAGCACATTCTGAGGTATTGAGGGAGCACTTTCTGAGGTATTGAGAGAGCATTATCTGAGGAAGTAAGGGGGCATTATCTGAGGTACTGAGGGAGAACTATCTGAGCTATTGAAGGAGCACTTTCTAAGGTATTGAGGGAGCACATTCTGAGGTATTGAGGGAGCACTTTCTGTGGTATTGAGGGAGCACGATCTGAGGTATTGATGGAGAACTATCTGAAATATTGAGTGAGCACTTTCGGCGGTATTGAGGGAGCACTATCTGAGGTACTGAGGGAGAACTATCTGCGGTACTGAGGAAGCACTATCTGAAGTATTGAAGTAGCCATATCTGAGGTATTGAGGGAGCACTGTCTGAGGTACTGACGGAGCACTATCTGAGGTATTGAGGGAGCAGTATCTGAGGTACTGAGGGGGAAATATCTGAGTTACTGAGGGAGCACTTTCTGAGGTATTGAGGGAGCACATTCTGAGGTATTCAGCGAGCACTTTCTGGGTTTTGAGTAAGCACTGTCTGTGGTTTTGAGGGAGCGCTTTCTGAGGTACTGAGGGAGCACTATCGGAGGTACTGAGAGAGCACTTTTTGAGGTATTGAGGGAGCACTTTCTGCGTTATTAAGGGTGTACTATCTGAGGAACTGAGGGAGAACTATCTGAGGTACTGAGAAAACACTATCTGAGGTACTGTGGAAGCACTATCTGAGATACTGAGGGAGCATTATCTGAGGTATTGAGGGTGCACTTTCTGAGGTATTAACGGAGTACGATCTGAGGTACTGAGGTAGTACTATCTGAGGTACTGAGGGCGAACTATCTGAAGTACAGAGGGAGCACTATCTGAAGTATTGAGGGAACACTTTCTGCGTTATTAAGGGTGTACTATCTGAGGAACTGAGGGAGAACTATCTGAGGTACTGAGAAAGCACTATCTGAGGTACTGTGGAAGCACTATCTGAGATACTGAGGGAGCACTTTCTGAGGTATTGAGGGAGCACTATCTGAGGTACTGAGGGAGCACATTTTGATATATTGAGGGAGCATCTTCTGAGGTACTGAGGGAGAAATATCTGAGGTATTGAGGGAGCACTTTCTGAACTATTGCGGGAGCACTTTCTCAGGTACTGAGGGAGCACGTTTTAAGGTACTGAGAGAGCACATTCTGAGCTTTTGAGGGAGCACTGTCTGAGGTACTGAGGGAGAACTGTCTGAGATACTGAGGGAGCACTATCTGATGTATTAAGGGAGCACTATCTGAGGAATTGAGAGAGCATTATCTGAGGTACTGAGGGAGAACTATCTGAGCTATTGAGGGAGCAATTTCTGAGTTATTGAGGGAGCACTTTCTGAGGTACTGAGGGAGCACTTTCTGATGTACTGACAGAGCACTGTCTGAGATATTGAGTGAGCACTTTCTAAGGTACAGAGGGAGCACTTTCTGAAGAGGAGAATGCTGCCTGACCTGCTGTGCTGTTCCAGCAATAAAGTTTCGCACTTTCTGAAGAACTGAGTGAGCACTTTCTGAGGAATTGAGGGAGCAGGATCTGAGGAATTGAAGGAGCAATATCTGAGCTACTGAGGGAGAGCTATCTGAGGTACTGAGGGAGAAGTATCTGAAGTATTGAGGGAGCACTATCTGAGGTATTGAGGGAGAACTATCTGATATATTGAGGGAGAACTATCTGAGGTATTGAGGGAGCACTTTCTGAGACATTGAGGGATACATATCTGAGGTATTGATGGAGCACTTTCTGAGGTATTGACGGAGCACTTTCAGAGGAATTTAGGGAGCACTTTCTGATGTACTGAGGGAGCAATTTCTGAGGTACTGAGAGAGCACCTTTTGAGGTATTGGGGAAAGCACTGTCTGAGGTACTGAGGGAGCACTGTCTGAAGTATTGAGGGAACACTTTCAGAGGTATTGAGTGAGCACTGTCTGAGGTACTGAGGGTGCACTTTCTGAGGTATTGCGGGAGCACTGTCTGAGGTACTGGGGAGAACTATCTGAGTTATTGAGGGAGCACTTTTTGAGGTCCTGAGGGAGCAGTTTCTGAGGTACTGAGGGAGCACTATCTCAGGTATTGCGGGAGCACTATCTGAGGTACTGAGGAAGCACTATCTGAGGTACTGAGGAAGCACTATCTGAGGTACTGAGGAAGCACTATCTGAAGTACATAGGGAGCACTATCTGAGGAATTGAGGGAGCATTTTCTGAGGTATTGAGGTGGTACATTCTGAGGTACAGAGTGATCACTATCTGAGGTTCTGAGGGAGCACATTTTGAGATATTGAGGGAGCACTTTCTGACGTACTGAGGGAGAACTATCTGAGGTACTGAGGGAGCACTATCTGAGGTATTGAGGGAGCACTTTCTGATGTATTAATGGAGTAATATCTGAGGGAGTGAGGGAGAACTATCTGAAGTAGAGAGGGAGCACAATCTGAGGTATTGAGGGAGCACTTTCTGAGGCATTGAGGGAGAATAATCTGAGGTACTGAGGGAGCACTATCGGAGGTACTGAGAGAGCACTTTTTGAGATATTGAGGGAGCACTTTCTGAGGTATTGAGGGAACACTTTCTGCGTTATTAATGGTGTACTATCTGAGGAACTGAGGGAGAACTATCTGAGGTACTGAGAAAGCACTATCTGAGGTACTGTGGAAGCACTATCTGAGATACTGAGGGAGCATTATCTGAGGTATTGAGGGTGCACTTTCTGAGGTATTAACAGAGTACGATCTGAGGTACTGAGGTAGTACTATCTGAGGTACTGAGGGCGAACTATCTGAAGTACAGAGGGAGCAGTATCTGAGGTATTGAGGGAACACTTTCTGCGTTTTAAGGATGTACTATCTGAGGAACTGAGGGAGAACTATCTGAGGTACTGAGAAAGCACTATCTGATGTACTGTGGACGCACTATCTGAGATACTGAGGGAGCACTTTCTGAGGTATTGAGGGAGCACTATCTGAGGTACTGAGGGAGCACATTTTGATATATTGAGGGAGCATCTTCTGAAGGACTGAGGGAGAAATATCTGAGGTATTGAGGGAGCACTTTCTGAACTATTGCGGGAGCACTTTCTCAGGTACTGAGGGAGCACTTTTTAAGGTACTGAGAGAGCACATTCTGAGCTTTTGAGGGAGCACTGTCTGAGGTACTGAGGGAGAACTGTCTGAGATACTGAGGGAGCACTATCTGATGTATTAAGGGAGCACTATCTGAGGAATTGAGAGAGCATTATCTGAGGTACTGAGGGAGAACTATCTGAGCTATTGAGGGAGCAATTTCTGAGTTATTGAGGGAGCAGGATCTGAGGAATTGAAGGAGGAATATCTGAGCTACTGAGGGAGAACAATCTGAGTTACTGAGGGAGAAGTATCTGAAGTATTGAGTGAGTACTATCTGAGGTATTGAGGGAGAATTATCTGATATATTGAGGGAGAACTAGCTGAGGTATTGAGGGAGCAGTTTCTGAGACATTGAGGGATGCTTATCTGAGGTATTGAGGGAGCACTTTCTGAGGAATTGACGGAGCACTTTCTGAGCTTTTGAGGGAGCACTGTCTGAAGTATTCAGGGAGCACTTTCTGAGGTATTGAAGGAGCACTATCTGAGGAATTGAGAGTGCATTATCTGTGGTACAGAGGGTGAACTATCTGAGCAATTGAGGGAGCACTTTCTGAGTTATTGAGGGAGCACTTTCTCTGGTAATGAGGAGCACTTTCTGAGGTTTTGAGGGAGCACATTCTGATGTACAGGGAGAACACTGTCTGAGGTATTGAGGGAGCACATTCTGAGGTACTGAGTGAGCACTTTCGGAGGTATTGAGGGAGCACATTCTGAGGTATTGAGGGAGCACTTTCTGAGGTATTGAGAGAGCATTATCTGAGGAAGTAAGGGAGCATTATCTGAGGTACTGAGGGAGAACTATCTGAGCTATTGAAGGAGCACTTTCTAAGGTATTGAGGGAGCACATTCTGAGGTATTGAGGGAGCACTTTCTGAGGTATTGAGGGAGCACTATCTGAGGTATTGATGGAGAACTATCTGAAATATTGAGTGAGCACTTTCGGCGGTATTGAGGGAGCGCTATCTGAGGTACTGAGGGAGAACTATCTGCGATACTGAGGAAGCACTATCTGAAGTATTGAAGTAGCCATATCTGAGGTATTGAGGGAGCACTGTCTGAGGTACTGACGGAGCACTATCTGAGGTATTGAGGGAGCAGTATCTGAGGTACTGAGGGGGAAATATCTGAGTTACTGAGGGAGCACTTTCTGAGGTATTGAGGGAGCACATTCTGAGGTATTCAGCGAGCACTTTCTGGGTTTTGAGTAAGCACTGTCTGTGGTTTTGAGGGAGCACTTTCTGAGGTACTGAGGGAGCACTATCGGAGGTACTGAGAGAGCACTTTTTGATATATTGAGGGAGCACTTTCTGAGGTATTGAGGGAACACTTTCTGCGTTATTAAGGGTGTACTATCTGAGGAACTGAGGGAGAACTATCTGAGGTACTGAGAAAGCACTATCTGAGGTACTGTGGAAGCACTATCTGAGATACTGAGGGAGCATTATCTGAGGTATTGAGGGTGCACTTTCTGAGGTATTAACGGAGTACGATCTGAGGTACTGAGGTAGTACTATCTGAGGTACTGAGGGCGAACTATCTGAAGTACAGAGGGAGCACTATCTGAGGTATTGAGGGAACACTTTCTGCGTTATTAAGGGTGTACTATCTGACGAACTGAGGGAGAACTATCTGAGGTACTGAGAAAGCACTATCTGAGGTACTGTGGAAGCACTATCTGAGATACTGAGGGAGCACTTTCTGAGGTATTGAGGGAGCACTATCTGAGGTACTGAGGGAGCACATTTTGATAAATTGAGGGAGCATCTTCTGAGGTACTGAGGGAGAAATATCTGAGGTATTGAGGGAGCACTTTCTGAACTATTGCGGGAGCACTTTCTCAGGTACTGAGGGAGCACTTTTTAAGGTACTGAGAGAGCACATTCTGAGCTTTTGAGGGAGCACTGTCTGAGGTACTGAGGGAGAACTGTCTGAGATACTGAGGGAGCACTATCTGATGTATTAAGGGAGCACTATCTGAGGAATTGAGAGAGCATTATCTGAGGTACTGAGGGAGAACTATCTGAGCTATTGAGGGAGCAATTTCTGAGTTATTGAGGGAGCACTTTCTGAGGTACTGAGGGAGCACTTTCTGATGTACTGACAGAGCACTGTCTGAGATATTGAGTGAGCACTTTCTAAGGTACAGAGGGAGCACTTTCTGAAGAACTGAGTGAGCACTTTCTGAGGAATTGAGGGAGCAGGATCTGAGGAATTGAAGGAGCAATATCTGAGCTACTGAGGGAGTGCTATCTGAGGTATTGAGGGAGAAGTATCTGAAGTATTGAGGGAGCACTATCTGAGGTATTGAGGGAGAACTATCTGATATATTGAGGGAGAACTATCTGAGGTATTGAGGGAGCACTTTCTGAGACATTGAGGGATACATATCTGAGGTATTGATGGAGCACTTTCTGAGGTATTGACGGAGCACTTTCAGAGGAATTTAGGGAGCACTTTCTGATGTACTGAGGGAGCAATTTCTGAGGTACTGAGAAAGCAACGTTTGAGGTATTGGGGAAAGCACTGTCTGAGGTCCTGAGGGAGCACTGTCTGAAGTATTGAGGGAACACTTTCAGAGGTATTGAGTGAGCACTGTCTGAGGTACTGAGGGTGCACTTTCTGAGGTATTGAGGGAGCACTGTCTGAGGTACTGGGGAGAACTATCTGAGTTATTGAGGGAGCACTTTTTGAGGTCCTGAGGGAGCAGTTTCTGAGGTACTGAGGGAGCACTATCTCAGGTATTGCGGGAGCACTATCTGAGGTACTGAGGAAGCACTATCTGAGGTACTGAGGAAGCACTATCTGAGGTACTGAGGAAGCACTATCTGAATTACACAGGGAGCACTATCTGAGGAATTGAGGGAGCATTTTCTGAGGTATTGAGGTGGTACATTCTGAGGTACAGAGTGATCACTATCTGAGGTCCTGAGGGAGCACATTTTGAGATATTGAGGGAGCACTTTCTGACGTACTGAGGGAGAACTATCTGAGGTACTGAGGGAGCACTACCTGAGGTATTGAGGGAGCACTTTCTGATGTATTAAGGGAGTAATATCTGAGGGAGTGAGGGAGAACTATCTGAAGTAGAGAGGGAGCACAATCTGAGGTATAGAGGGAGCACTTTCTGAGGCATTGAGGGAGAACTATCTGAGGTACTGAGGGAGCACTATCGGAGGTACTGAGAGAGCACTTTTTGAGATATTGAGGGAGCACTTTCTGAGGTATTGAGGGAACACTTTCTGCGTTATTAATGGTGTACTATCTGAGGAACTGAGGGAGAACTATCTGAGGTACTGAGAAAGCACTATCTGAGGTACCGTGGAAGCACTATCTGAGATACTGAGGGAGCATTATCTGAGGTATTGAGGGTGCACTTTCTGACGTATTAACAGAGTACGATCTGAGGTACTGAGGTAGTACTATCTGAGGTACTGAGGGCGAACTATCTGAAGTACAGAGGGAGCAGTATCTGAGGTATTGAGGGAACACTTTCTGCGTTTTAAGGATGTACTATCTGAGGAACTGAGGGAGAACTATCTGAGGTACTGAGAAAGCACTATCTGAGGTACTGTGGACGCACTATCTGAGATACTGAGGGAGCACTTTCTGAGGTATTGAGGGAGCACTATCTGAGGTACTGAGGGAGCACATTTTGATATATTGAGGGAGCATCTTCTGAAGTACTGAGGGAGAAATATCTGAGGTATTGAGGGAGCACTTTCTGAACTATTGCGGGAGCACTTTCTCAGGTACTGAGGGAGCACTTTTTAAGGTACTGAGAGAGCACATTCTGAGCTTTTGAGGGAGCACTGTCTGAGGTACTGAGGGAGAACTGTCTGAGATACTGAGGGAGCACTATCTGATGTATTAAGGGAGCACTATCTGAGGAACTGAGAGAGCATTATCTGAGGTACTGAGGGAGAACTATCTGAGCTATTGAGGGAGCAATTTCTGAGTTATTGAGGGAGCACTTTCTGAGGTACTGAGGTAGCACTTTCTGAGGTATTGAGGGAGCACATTCTGATGTACTGACAGGGCACTGTCTGAGATATTGAGTGAGCACTTTCGAAGGCACTGTGGGAGCATATTCTGAAGTACTGAGTGAGCACTTTCTGAGGAATTGAGGGAGCGGGATCTGAGGAATTGAAGGAGGAATATCTGAGCTACTGAGGGAGAACAATCTGAGTTACTGAGGGAGAAGTATCTGAAGTATTGAGGGAGTACTATCTGAGGTATTGAGGGAGAATTATCTGAAAAATTGAGGGAGAACTAGCTGAGGTATTGAGGGAGCAGTTTCTGAGACATTGAGGGATGCTTATCTGAGGTATTGAGGGAGCACTTTCTGAGGAATTGACGGAGCACTTTCTGAGCTTTTGAGGGAGCACTGTCTGAAGTATTCAGGGAGCACTTTCTGAGGTATTGAAGGAGCACTATCTGAGGAATTGAGAGTGCATTATCTGTGGTACAGAGGGTGAACTATCTGAGCAATTGAGGGAGCACTTTCTGAGTTATTGAGGGAGCACTTTCTCTGGTAATGAGGGAGCACTTTCTGAGGTTTTGAGGGAGCACATTCTGATGTACAGGGAGAACACCGTCTGAGGTATTGAGGGAGCACATTCTGAGGTACTGAGGGAGAACTATCTGCGGTACTGAGGAAGCACTATCTGAAGTATTGAAGTAGCCATATCTGAGGTATTGAGGGGGAAATATCTGAGTTACTGAGGGAGCACTTTCTGAGGTATTGAGGGAGCACATTCTGAGGTATTCAGCGAGCACTTTCTGGGTTTTGAGTAAGCACTGTCTGTGGTTTTGAGGGAGCAATTTCTGAGGTACTGAGGGAGCACTATCGGAGGTACTGAGAGAGCACTTTTTGAGATATTGAGGGAGCACTTTCTGAGGTATTGAGGGAACACTTTCTTCGTTATTAAGGGTGTACTATCTGAGGAACTGAGGGAGAACTATCTGAGGTACTGAGAAAGCACTATCTGAGGTACTGTGGAAGCACTATCTGAGATACTGAGGGAGCATTATCTGAGGTATTGAGGGTGCACTTTCTGAGGTATTAACGGAGTACGATCTGAGGTACTGAGGTAGTACTATCTGAGGTACTGAGGGCGAACTATCTGAAGTACAGAGGGAGCACTATCTGAGGTATTGAGGGAACACTTTCTGCGTTATTAAGGGTGTACTATCTGACGAACTGAGGGAGAACTATCTGAGGTACTGAGAAAGCACTATCTGAGGTACTGTGGACGCACTATCTGAGATACTGAGGGAGCACTTTCAGAGGTATTGAGGGAGAACTATCTGAGGTACTGAGGGAGCACATTTTGATATATTGAGGGAGCATCTTCTGAGGTACTGAGGGAGAAATATCTGAGGTATTGAGGGAGCACTTTCTGAACTATTGCGGGAGCACTTTCTCAGGTACTGAGGGAGCACTTTTTAAGGTACTGAGAGAGCACATTCTGAGCTTTTGAGGGAGCACTGTCTGAGGTACTGAGGGAGTACTGTCTGAGATACTGAGGGAGCACTATCTGATGTATTAAGGGAGCACTATCTGAGGAATTGAGAGAGCATTATCTGAGGTACTGAGGGAGAACTATCTGAGCTATTGAGGGAGCAATTTATGAGTTATTGAGGGAGCACTTTCTGAGGTACTGAGGGAGCACTTTCTGATGTACTGACAGAGCACTGTCTGAGATATTGAGTGAGCACTTTCTAAGGTACAGAGGGAGCACTTTCTGAAGAACTGAGTGAGCACTTTCTGAGGAATTGAGGGAGCAGGATCTGAGGAATTGAAGGAGCAATATCTGAGCTACTGAGGGAGAGCTATCTGAGGTACTGAGGGAGAAGTATCTGAAGTATTGAGGGAGCACTATCTGAGGTATTGAGGGAGAACTATCTGATATATTGAGGGAGAACTATCTGAGGTATTGAGGGAGCACTTTCTGAGACATTGAGGGATACATATCTGAGGTATTGATGGAGCACTTTCTGAGGTATTGACGGAGCACTTTCAGAGGAATTTAGGGAGCACTTTCAGAGGAATTTAGGGAGCACTTTCTGATGTACTGAGGGAGCAATTTCTGAGGTACTGAGAGAGCACCTTTTGAGGTATTGGGGAAAGCACTGTCTGAGGTACTGAGGGAGCACTGTCTGAAGTATTGAGGGAACACTTTCAGAGGTATTGAGTGAGCACTGTCTGAGGTACTGAGGGTGCACTTTCTGAGGTATTGAGGGAGCACTGTCTGAGGTACTGGGGAGAACTATCTGAGTTATTGAGGGAGCACTTTTGGAGGTCCTGAGGGAGCAGTTTCTGAGGTACTGAGGGAGCACTATCTCAGGTATTGCGGGAGCACTATCTGAGGTACTGAGGAAGCACTATCTGAGGTACTGAGGAAGCACTATCTGAGGTACTGAGGAAGCACTATCTGAAGTACAGAGGGAGCTCTATCTGAGGAATTGAGGGAGCATTTTCTGAGGTATTGAGGTGGTACATTCTGAGGTACAGAGTGATCACTATCTGAGGTTCTGAGGGAGCACATTTTGAGATATTGAGGGAGCACTTTCTGACGTACTGAGGGAGAACTATCTGAGGTACTGAGGGAGAACTACCTGAGGTATTGAGGGAGCACTTTCTGATGTATTAAGGGAGTGATATCTGAGGGAATGAGGGAGAACTATCTGAAGTAGAGAGGGAGCACAATCTGAGGTATAGAGGGAGCACTTTCTGAGGCATTGAGGGAGAATAATCTGAGGTACTGAGGGAGCACTATCGGAGGTACTGAGAGAGCACTTTTTGAGATATTGAGGGAACACTTTCTGCGTTATTAATGGTGTACTATCTGAGGAACTGAGGGAGAACTATCTGAGGTACTGAGAAAGCACTATCTGAGGTACTGTGGAAGCACTATCTGAGATACTGAGGGAGCATTATCTGAGGTATTGAGGGTGCACCTTCTGAGGTATTAACAGAGTACGATCTGAGGTACTGAGGTAGTACTATCTGAGGTACTGAGGGCGAACTATCTGAAGTACAGAGGGAGCAGTATCTGAGGTATTGAGGGAACACTTTCTGCGTTTTAAGGATGTACTATCTGAGGAACTGAGGGAGAACTATCTGAGGTACTGAGAAAGCACTATCTGAGGTACTGTGGAAGCACTATCTGAGATACTGAGGGAGCACTTTCTGAGGTATTGAGGGAGCACTATCTGAGGTACTGAGGGAGCACATTTTGATATATTGAGGGAGCATCTTCTGAAGTACTGAGGGAGAAATATCTGCGGTATTGAGGGAGCACTTTCTGAACTATTGCGGGAGCACTTTCTCAGGTACTGAGGGAGCACTTTTTAAGGTACTGAGAGAGCACATTCTGAGCTTTTGAGGGAGCACTGTCTGAGGTACTGAGGGAGAACTGTCTGAGATACTGAGGGAGCACTATCTGATGTATTAAGGGAGCACTATCTGAGGAATTGAGAGAGCATTATCTGAGGTACTGAGGGAGAACTATCTGAGCTATTGAGGGAGCAATTTCTGAGTTATTGAGGGAGCACTTTCTGAGGTACTGAGGTAGCACTTTCTGAGGTATTGAGGGAGCACATTCTGATGTACTGACAGGGCACTGTCTGAGATATTGAGTGAGCACTTTCGAAGGCACTGTGGGAGCATATTCTGAAGTACTGAGTGAGCACTTTCTGAGGAATTGAGGGAGCAGGATCTGAGGAATTGAAGGAGGAATATCTGAGCTACTGAGGGAGAACAATCTGAGGTACTGAGGGAGAAGTATCTGAAGTATTGAGGGAGTACTATCTGAGGTATTGAGGGAGAATTATCTGATATATTGAGGGAGAACTAGCTGAGGTATTGAGGGAGCAGTTTCTGAGACATTGAGGGATGCTTATCTGAGGTATTGAGGGAGCACTTTCTGAGGAATTGACGGAGCACTTTCTGAGCTTTTGAGGGAGCACTGTCTGAAGTATTCAGGGAGCACTTTCTGAGGTAATGAAGGAGCACTATCTGAGGAATTGAGAGTGCATTATCTGTGGTACAGAGGGTGAACTATCTGAGCAATTGAGGGAGCACTTTCTGAGTTATTGAGGGAGCACTTTCTCTGGTAATGAGGGAGCACTTTCTGAGGTTTTGAGGGAGCACATTCTGATGTACAGGGAGAACACTGTCTGAGGTATTGAGGGAGCACATTCTGAGGTACTGAGTGAGCACTTTCGGAGGTATTGAGGGAGCACATTCTGAGGTATTGAGGGAGCACTTTCTGAGGTATTGAGAGAGCATTATCTGAGGAAGTAAGGGAGCATTATCTGAGGTACTGAGGGAGAACTATCTGAGCTATTGAAGGAGCACTTTCTAAGGTATTGAGGGAGCACATTCTGAGGTATTGAGGGAGCACTTTCTGAGGTATTGAGGGTGCACTATCTGAGGTATTGATGGAGAACTATCTGAAATGTTGAGTGAGCACTTTCGGCAGTATTGAGGGAGCACTATCTGAGGTACTGAGGGAGAACTATCTGCGGTACTGAGGACGCACTATCTGAAGTATTGAAGTAGCCATATCTGAGGTATTGAGGGAGCACTGTCTGAGGTACTGACGGAGCACTATCTGAGGTATTGAGGGAGCAGTATCTGAGGTACTGAGGGGGAAATATCTGAGTTACTGAGGGAGCACTTTCTGAGGTATTGAGGGAGCACATTCTGAGGTATTCAGCGAGCACTTTCTGGGTTTTGAGTAAGCACTGTCTGTGGTTTTGAGGGAGCACTTTCTGAGGTACTGAGGGAGCACTATCGGAGGTACTGAGAGAGCACTTTTTGAGATATTGAGGGAGCACTTTCTGAGGTATTGAGGGAACACTTTCTTCGTTATTAAGGGTGTACTATCTGAGGAACTGAGGGAGAACTATCTGAGGTACTGAGAAAGCACTATCTGAGGTACTGTGGAAGCACTATCTGAGATACTGAGGGAGCATTATCTGAGGTATTGAGGGTGCACTTTCTGAGGTATTAACGGAGTACGATCTGAGGTACTGAGGGCGAACTATCTGAAGTACAGAGGGAGCACTATCTGAGGTATTGAGGGAACACTTTCTGCGTTATTAAGGGTGTACTATCTGAGGAACTGAGGGAGAACTATCTGAGGTACTGAGAAAGCACTATCTGAGGTACTGTGGAAGCACTATCTGAGATACTGAGGGAGCACTTTCTGAGGTATTGAGGGAGCACTATCTGAGGTACTGAGGGAGCACATTTTGATATATTGAGGGAGCATCTTCTGAAGTACTGAGGGAGAAATATCTGCGGTATTGAGGGAGCACTTTCTGAACTATTGCGGGAGCACTTTCTCAGGTACTGAGGGAGCACTTTTTAAGGTACTGAGAGAGCACATTCTGAGCTTTTGAGGGAGCACTGTCTGAGGTACTGAGGGAGAACTGTCTGAGATACTGAGGGAGCACTATCTGATGTATTAAGGGAGCACTATCTGAGGAATTGAGAGAGCATTATCTGAGGTACTGAGGGAGAACTATCTGAGCTATTGAGGGAGCAATTTCTGAGTTATTGAGGGAGCACTTTCTGAGGTACTGAGGTAGCACTTTCTGAGGTATTGAGGGAGCACATTCTGATGTACTGACAGGGCACTGTCTGAGATATTGAGTGAGCACTTTCGAAGGCACTGTGGGAGCATATTCTGAAGTACTGAGTGAGCACTTTCTGAGGAATTGAGGGAGCAGGATCTGAGGAATTGAAGGAGGAATATCTGAGCTACTGAGGGAGAACAATCTGAGGTACTGAGGGAGAAGTATCTGAAGTATTGAGGGAGTACTATCTGAGGTATTGAGGGAGAATTATCTGATATATTGAGGGAGAACTAGCTGAGGTATTGAGGGAGCAGTTTCTGAGACATTGAGGGATGCTTATCTGAGGTATTGAGGGAGCACTTTCTGAGGAATTGACGGAGCACTTTCTGAGCTTTTGAGGGAGCACTGTCTGAAGTATTCAGGGAGCACTTTCTGAGGTAATGAAGGAGCACTATCTGAGGAATTGAGAGTGCATTATCTGTGGTACAGAGGGTGAACTATCTGAGCAATTGAGGGAGCACTTTCTGAGTTATTGAGGGAGCACTTTCTCTGGTAATGAGGGAGCACTTTCTGAGGTTTTGAGGGAGCACATTCTGATGTACAGGGAGAACACTGTCTGAGGTATTGAGGGAGCACATTCTGAGGTACTGAGTGAGCACTTTCGGAGGTATTGAGGGAGCACATTCTGAGGTATTGAGGGAGCACTTTCTGAGGTATTGAGAGAGCATTATCTGAGGAAGTAAGGGAGCATTATCTGAGGTACTGAGGGAGAACTATCTGAGCTATTGAAGGAGCACTTTCTAAGGTATTGAGGGAGCACATTCTGAGGTATTGAGGGAGCACTTTCTGAGGTATTGAGGGAGCACTATCTGAGGTATTGATGGAGAACTATCTGAAATGTTGAGTGAGCACTTTCGGCAGTATTGAGGGAGCACTATCTGAGGTACTGAGGGAGAACTATCTGCGGTACTGAGGACGCACTATCTGAAGTATTGAAGTAGCCATATCTGAGGTATTGAGGGAGCACTGTCTGAGGTACTGACGGAGCACTATCTGAGGTATTGAGGGAGCAGTATCTGAGGTACTGAGGGGGAAATATCTGAGTTACTGAGGGAGCACTTTCTGAGGTATTGAGGGAGCACATTCTGAGGTATTCAGCGAGCACTTTCTGGGTTTTGAGTAAGCACTGTCTGTGGTTTTGAGGGAGCACTTTCTGAGGTACTGAGGGAGCACTATCGGAGGTACTGAGAGAGCACTTTTTGAGATATTGAGGGAGCACTTTCTGAGGTATTGAGGGAACACTTTCTTCGTTATTAAGGGTGTACTATCTGAGGAACTGAGGGAGAACTATCTGAGGTACTGAGAAAGCACTATCTGAGGTACTGTGGAAGCACTATCTGAGATACTGAGGGAGCATTATCTGAGGTATTGAGGGTGCACTTTCTGAGGTATTAACGGAGTACGATCTGAGGTACTGAGGGCGAACTATCTGAAGTACAGAGGGAGCACTATCTGAGGTATTGAGGGAACACTTTCTGCGTTATTAAGGGTGTACTATCTGAGGAACTGAGGGAGAACTATCTGAGGTACTGAGAAAGCACTATCTGAGGTACTGTGGAAGCACTATCTGAGATACTGAGGGAGCACTTTCTGAGGTATTGAGGGAGAACTATCTGAGGTACTGAGGGAGCACATTTTGATATATTGAGGGAGCATCTTCTGAGGTACTGAGGGAGAAATATCTGAGGTATTGAGGGAGCACTTTCTGAACTATTGCGGGAGCACTTTCTCAGGTACTGAGGGAGCACTTTTTAAGGTACTGAGAGAGCATATTCTGAGCTTTTGAGGGAGCACTGTCTGAGGTCCTGAGGGAGAACTGTCTGAGATACTGAGGGAGCACTATCTGATGTATTAAGGGATCACTATCTGAGGAATTGAGAGAGCATTATCTGAGGTACTGAGGGAGAACTATCTGAGCTATTGAGGGAGCAATTTCTGAGTTATTGAGGGAGCACTTTCTGAGGTACTGAGGGAGCACTTTCTGATGTACTGACAGAGCACTGTCTGAGATATTGAGTGAGCACTTTCTCAGGTACAGAGGGAGCACTTTCTGAAGAACTGAGTGAGCACTTTCTGAGGAATTGAGGGAGCAGGATCTGAGGAATTGAAGGAGCAATATCTGAGCTACTGAGGGAGAGCTATCTGAGGTACTGAGGGAGAAGTATCTGAAGTATTGAGGGAGCACTATCTGAGGTATTGAGGGAGAACTATCTGAGATATTGAGGGATACATATCTGAGGTATTGATGGAGCACTTTCTGAGGTATTGACGGAGCACTTTCAGAGGAATTTAGGGAGCACTTTCAGAGGAATTTAGGGAGCACTTTCTGATGTACTGAGGGAGCAATTTCTGAGGTACTGAGAGAGCACCTTTTGAGGTATTGGGGAAAGCATTGTCTGAGGTACTGAGGGAGCACTGTCTGAAGTATTGAGGGAACACTTTCAGAGGTATTGAGTGAGCACTGTCTGAGGTACTGAGGGTGCACTTTCTGAGGTATTGAGGGAGCACTGTCTGAGGTACTGGGGAGAACTATCTGAGTTATTGAGGGAGCACTTTTGGAGGTCCTGAGGGAGCAGTTTCTGAGGTACTGAGGGAGCACTATCTCAGGTATTGCGGGAGCACTATCTGAGGTACTGAGGAAGCACTATCTGAGGTACTGAGGAAGCACTATCTGAGGTACTGAGGAAGCACTATCTGAAGTACAGAGGGAGCACTATCTGAGGAATTGAGGGAGCATTTTCTGAGGTATTGAGGTGGTACATTCTGAGGTACAGAGTGATCACTATCTGAGGTTCTGAGGGAGCACATTTTGAGATATTGAGGGAGCACTTTCTGACGTACTGAGGGAGAACTATCTGAGGTACTGAGGGAGCACTACCTGAGGTATTGAGGGAGCACTTTCTGATGTATTAAGGGAGTAATATCTGAGGGAGTGAGGGAGAACTATCTGAAGTAGAGAGGGAGCACAATCTGAGGTATAGAGGGAGCACTTTCTGAGGCATTGAGGGAGAATAATCTGAGGAACTGAGGGAGCACTATCGGAGGTACTGAGAGAGCACTTTTTGAGATATTGAGGGAGCACTTTCTGAGGTATTGAGGGAACACTTTCTGCGTTATTAATGGTGTACTATCTGAGGAACTGAGGGAGAACTATCTGAGGTACTGAGAAAGCACTATCTGAGGTACTGTGGAAGCACTATCTGAGATACTGAGGGAGCATTATCTGAGGTATTGAGGGTGCACTTTCTGAGGTATTAACAGAGTACGATCTGAGGTACTGAGGTAGTACTATCTGAGGTACTGAGGGCGAACTATCTGAAGTACAGAGGGAGCAGTATCTGAGGTATTGAGGGAACACTTTCTGCGTTTTAAGGATGTACTATCTGAGGAACTGAGGGAGAACTATCTGAGGTACTGAGAAAGCACTATCTGAGGTACTGTGGAAGCACTATCTGAGATACTGAGGGAGCACTTTCTGAGGTATTGAGGGAGCACTATCTGAGGTACTGAGGGAGCACATTTTGATATATTGAGGGAGCATCTTCTGAGGTACTGAGGGAGAAATATCTGAGGTATTGAGGGAGCACTTTCTGAACTATTGCGGGAGCACTTTCTCAGGTACTGAGGGAGCACTTTTTAAGGTACTGAGAGAGCACATTCTGAGCTTTTGAGGGAGCACTGTCTGAGGTACTGAGGGAGAACTGTCTGAGATACTGAGGGAGCACTATCTGATGTATTAAGGGAGCACTATCTGAGGAATTGAGAGAGCATTATCTGAGGTACTGAGGGAGAACTATCTGAGCTATTGAGGGAGCAATTTCTGAGTTATTGAGGGAGCACTTTCTGAGGTACTGAGGTAGCACTTTCTGAGGTATTGAGGGAGCACATTCTGATGTACTGACAGGGCACTGTCTGAGATATTGAGTGAGCACTTTCGAAGGCACTGTGGGAGCATATTCTGAAGTACTGAGTGAGCACTTTCTGAAGAATTGAGGGAGCAGGATCTGAGGAATTGAAGGAGGAATATCTGAGCTACTGAGGGAGAACAATCTGAGGTACTGAGGGAGAAGTATCTGAAGTATTGAGGGAGTACTATCTGAGGTATTGAGGGAGAATTATCTGATATATTGAGGGAGAACTAGCTGAGGTATTGAGGGAGCAGTTTCTGAGACATTGAGGGATGCTTATCTGAGGTATTGAGGGAGCACTTTCTGAGGAATTGACGGAGCACTTTCTGAGCTTTTGAGGGAGCACTGTCTGAAGTATTCAGGGAGCACTTTCTGAGGTATTGAAGGAGCACTATCTGAGGAATTGAGAGTGCATTATCTGTGGTACAGAGGGTGAACTATCTGAGCAATTGAGGGAGCACTTTCTGAGTTATTGAGGGAGCACTTTCTCTGGTAATGAGGGAGCACTTTCTGAGGTTTTGAGGGAGCACATTCTGATGTACAGGGAGAACACTGTCTGAGGTATTGAGGGAGCACATTCTGAGGTACTGAGTGAGCACTTTCGGAGGTATTGAGGGAGCACATTCTGAGGTATTGAGGGAGCACTTTCTGAGGTATTGAGAGAGCATTATCTGAGGAAGTAAGGGAGCATTATCTGAGGTACTGAGGGAGAACTATCTGAGCTATTGAAGGAGCACTTTCTAAGGTATTGAGGGAGCACATTCTGAGGTATTGAGGGAGCACTTTCTGAGGTATTGAGGGAGCACTATCTGAGGTATTGATGGAGAACTATCTGAAATATTGAGTGAGCACTTTCGGCGGTATTGAGGGAGCACTATCTGAGGTACTGAGGGAGAACTATCTGCGGTACTGAGGAAGCACTATCTGAAGTATTGAAGTAGCCATATCTGAGGTATTGAGGGAGCACTGTCTGAGGTACTGACGAGCACTATCTGAGGTATTGAGGGAGCAGTATCTGAGGTACTGAGGGGGAAATATCTGAGTTACTGAGGGAGCACTTTCTGAGGTATTGAGGGAGCACATTCTGAGGTATTCAGCGAGCACTTTCTGGGTTTTGAGTAAGCACTGTCTGTGGTTTTGAGGGAGCACTTTCTGAGGTACTGAGGGAGCACTATCGGAGATACTGAGAGAGCACTTTTTGAGATATTGAGGGAGCACTTTCTGAGGTATTGAGGGAACACTTTCTGCGTTATTAAGGGTGTACTATCTGAGGAACTGAGGGAGAACTATCTGAGGTACTGAGAAAGCACTATCTGAGGTACTGTGGAAGCACTATCTGAGATACTGAGGGAGCATTATCTGAGGTATTGAGGGTGCACTTTCTGAGGTATTAACGGAGTACGATCTGAGGTACTGAGGTAGTACTATCTGAGGTACTGAGGGCGAACTATCTGAAGTACAGAGGGAGCACTATCTGAGGTATTGAGGGAACACTTTCTGCGTTATTAAGGGTGTACTATCTGAGGAACTGAGGGAGAACTATCTGAGGTACTGAGAAAGCACTATCTGAGGTACTGTGGAAGCACTATCTGAGATACTGAGGGAGCACTTTCAGAGGTATTGAGTGAGCACTGTCTGAGGTACTGAGGGTGTACTTTCTGAGGTATTGAGGGAGCACTGTCTGAGGTACTGGGGAGAACTATCTGAGTTATTGAGGGAGCACTTTTTGAGGTCCTGAGGGAGCAGTATCTGAGGTACTGAGGGAGCACTATCTCAGGTATTGCGGGAGCACTATCTGAGGTACTGAGGAAGCACTATCTGAGGTACTGAGGAAGCACTATCTGAGGTACTGAGGAAGCACTATCTGAAGTACAGAGGGAGCACTATCTGAGGAATTGAGGGAGCATTTTCTGAGGTATTGAGGTGGTACATTCTGAGGTACAGAGTGATCACTATCTGAGGTTCTGAGGGAGCACATTTTGAGATATTGAGGGAGCACTTTCTAACGTACTGAGGGAGAACTATCTGAGGTACTGAGGGAGCACTACCTGAGGTATTGAGGGAGCACTTTCTGATGTATTAAGGGAGTAATATCTGAGGGAGTGAGGGAGAACTATCTGAAGTAGAGAGGGAGCACAATCTGAGGTATAGAGGGAGCACTATCTGAGGCATTGCGGGAGAACTATCTGAGGTACTGAGGGAGCACTATCGGAGGTACTGAGAGAGCACTTTTTGAGATATTGAGGGAGCACTTTCTGAAGTATTGAGGGAACACTTTCTGCGTTATTAATGGTGTACTATCTGAGGAACTGAGGGAGAACTATCTGAGGTACTGAGAAAGCACTATCTGAGGTACTGTGGAAGCACTATCTGAGATAGTGAGGGAGCATTATCTGAGGTATTGAGGGTGCACTTTCTGAGGTATTAACAGAGTACGATCTGAGGTACTGAGGTAGTACTATCTGAGGTACTGAGGGCGAACTATCTGAAGTACAGAGGGAGCAGTATCTGAGGTATTGAGGGAACACTTTCTGCGTTTTAAGGATGTACTATCTGAGGAACTGAGGGAGAACTATCTGAGGTACTGAGAAAGCACTATCTGAGGTACTGTGGAAGCACTATCTGAGATACTGAGGGAGCACTTTCTGAGGTATTGAGGGAGCACTATCTGAGGTACTGAGGGAGCACATTTTGATATATTGAGGGAGCATCTTCTGAAGTACTGAGGGAGAAATATCTGAGGTATTGAGGGAGCACTTTCTGAACTATTGCGGGAGCACTTTCTCAGGTACTGAGGGAGCACTTTTTAAGGTACTGAGAGAGCACATTCTGAGCTTTTGAGGGAGCACTGTCTGAGGTACTGAGGGAGAACTGTCTGAGATACTGAGGGAACACTATCTGATGTATTAAGGGAGCACTATCTGAGGAATTGAGAGAGCATTATCTGAGGTACTGAGGGAGAACTATCTGAGCTATTGAGGGAGCAATTTCTGAGTTATTGAGGGAGCACTTTCTGAGGTACTGAGGTAGCACTTTCTGAGGTATTGAGGGAGCACATTCTGATGTACTGACAGGGCACTGTCTGAGATATTGAGTGAGCACTTTCGAAGGCACTGTGGGAGCATATTCTGAAGTACTGAGTGAGCACTTTCTGAAGAATTGAGGGAGCAGGATCTGAGGAATTGAAGGAGGAATATCTGAGCTACTGAGGGAGAACAATCTGAGGTACTGAGGGAGAAGTATCTGAAGTATTGAGGGAGTACTATCTGAGGTATTGAGGGAGAATTATCTGATATATTGAGGGAGAACTAGCTGAGGTATTGAGGGAGCAGTTTCTGAGACATTGAGGGATGCTTATCTGAGGTATTGAGGGAGCACTTTCTGAGGAATTGACGGAGCACTTTCTGAGCTTTTGAGGGAGCACTGTCTGAAGTATTCAGGGAGCACTTTCTGAGGTATTGAAGGAGCACTATCTGAGGAATTGAGAGTGCATTATCTGTGGTACAGAGGGTGAACTATCTGAGCAATTGAGGGAGCACTTTCTGAGTTATTGAGGGAGCACTTTCTCTGGTAATGAGGGAGCACTTTCTGAGGTTTTGAGGGAGCACATTCTGATGTACAGGGAGAACACTGTCTGAGGTATTGAGGGAGCACATTCTGAGGTACTGAGTGAGCACTTTCGGAGGTATTGAGGGAGCACATTCTGAGGTATTGAGGGAGCACTTTCTGAGGTATTGAGAGAGCATTATCTGAGGAAGTAAGGGAGCATTATCTGAGGTACTGAGGGAGAACTATCTGAGCTATTGAAGGAGCACTTTCTAAGGTATTGAGGGAGCACATTCTGAGGTATTGAGGGAGCACTTTCTGAGGTATTGAGGGAGCACTATCTGAGGTATTGATGGAGAACTATCTGAAATATTGAGTGAGCACTTTCGGCGGTATTGAGGGAGCACTATCTGAGGTACTGAGGGAGAACTATCTGCGGTACTGAGGAAGCACTATCTGAAGTATTGAAGTAGCCATATCTGAGGTATTGAGGGAGCACTGTCTGAGGTACTGACGGAGCACTATCTGAGGTATTGAGGGAGCAGTATCTGAGGTACTGAGGGGGAAATATCTGAGTTACTGAGGGAGCACTTTCTGAGGTATTGAGGGAGCACATTCTGAGGTATTCAGCGAGCACTTTCTGGGTTTTGAGTAAGCACTGTCTGTGGTTTTGAGGGAGCACTTTCTGAGGTACTGAGGGAGCACTATCGGAGGTACTGAGAGAGCACTTTTTGAGATATTGAGGGAGCACTTTCTGAGGTATTGAGGGAACACTTTCTGCGTTATTAAGGGTGTACTATCTGAGGAACTGAGGGAGAACTATCTGAGGTACTGAGAAAGCACTATCTGAGGTACTGTGGAAGCACTATCTGAGATACTGAGGGAGCATTATCTGAGGTATTGAGGGTGCACTTTCTGAGGTATTAACGGAGTACGATCTGAGGTACTGAGGTAGTACTATCTGAGGTACTGAGGGCGAACTATCTGAAGTACAGAGGGAGCACTATCTGAGGTATTGAGAGAACACTTTCTGCGTTATTAAGGGTGTACTCTCTGAGGAACTTAGGGAGAACTATCTGAGGTACTGAGAAAGCACTATCTGAGGTACTGTGGAAGCACTATCTGAGATACTGAGGGTGCACTTTCAGAGGTATTGAGGGAGCACTATCTGAGGTACTGAGGGAGCACATTTTGATATATTGAGGGAGCATCTTCTGAGGTACTGAGGGAGAAATATCTGAGGTATTGAGGGAGCACTTTCTGAACTATTGCGGGAGCACTTTCTCAGGTACTGAGGGAGCACTTTTTAAGGTACTGAGAGAGCACATTCTGAGCTTTTGAGGGAGCACTGTCTGAGGTACTGAGGGAGAACTGTCTGAGATACTGAGGGAGCACTATCTGATGTATTAAGTGAGCACTATCTGAGGAATTGAGAGAGCATTATCTGAGGTACTGAGCGAGAACTATCTGAGCTATTGAGGGAGCAATTTCTGAGTTATTGAGGGAGCACTTTCTGAGGTACTGAGGGAGCACTTTCTGATGTACTGACAGAGCACTGTCTGAGATATTGAGTGAGCACTTTCTAAGGTACAGAGGGAGCACTTTCTGAAGAACTGAGTGAGCACTTTCTGAGGAATTGAGGGAGCAGGATCTGAGGAATTGAAGGAGCAATATCTGAGCTACTGAGGGAGAGCTATCTGAGGTACTGAGGGAGAAGTATCTGAAGTATTGAGGGAGCACCATCTGAGGTATTGAGGGAGAACTATCTGATATATTGAGGGAGAACTATCTGTGGTATTGAGGGAGCACTTTCTGAGACATTGAGGGATACATATCTGAGGTATTGATGGAGCACTTTCTGAGGTATTGACGGAGCACTTTCAGAGGAATTTAGGGAGCACTTTCTGATGTACTGAGGGAGCAATTTCTGAGGTACTGAGAGAGCAACTTTTGAGGTATTGGGGAAAGCACTGTCTGAGGTACTGAGGGAGCACTGTCTGAAGTATTGAGGGAACACTTTCAGAGGTATTGAGTGAGCACTGTCTGAGGTACTGAGGGTGCACTTTCTGAGGTATTGCGGGAGCACTGTCTGAGGTACTGGGGAGAACTATCTGAGTTATTGAGGGAGCACTTTTTGAGGTCCTGAGGGAGCAGTTTCTGAGGTACTGAGGGAGCACTATCTCAGGTATTGCGGGAGCACTATCTGAGGTACTGAGGAAGCACTATCTGAGGTACTGAGGAAGCACTATCTGAGGTACTGAGGAAGCACTATCTGAAGTACAGAGGAAGCACTATCTGAGGAATTGAGGGAGCATTTTCTGAGGTATTGAGGTGGTACATTCTGAGGTACAGAGTGATCACTATCTGAGGTTCTGAGGGAGCACATTTTGAGATATTGAGGGAGCACTTTCTGACGTACTGAGGGAGAACTATCTGAGGTACTGAGGGAGCACTATATGAGGTATTGAGGGAGCACTTTCTGATGTATTAAGGGAGTAATATCTGAGGGAGTGAGGGAGAACTATCTGAAGTAGAGAGGGAGCACAATCTGAGGTATTGAGGGAGCTCTTTCTGAGGCATTGAGGGAGAACAATCTGAGGTACTGAGGGAGCACATTTTGAGATATTGAGGGAGCATCTTCTGAGGTACTGAGGGAGAACTATCTGTGGTACTGAGGGAGCACTGTCTGAGGTATTGAGAGAGCACATTCTGAGGTATTGAGGGATCATTTTTGAGATATTGAGGGAGCATTTTCTGAGGTACTGATGGAGCAATTTTTGAGATATTGAGGGAGCACTTTCTGAGGCATTGAGGGAGCATTATCTGAGCTATTGAGGGAGCACTTTCTGAGTTATTGAGGGAGAACTATCTGAGGTATTGAGGGAGCAATTTCTGTGCTATTGAGGAAGCTCTTTCAGAGGTATTGAGGGAGCACTTTCTGAGGTACCGAGGGAGCACTCTCTGAGGTACTTAGGGAGCACTTTCTGAGGTACTGAGAGAGGACATTCTGAGGTATTGAGGGAGCACTTTATGAGGAATTGAGAGAGCATTATCTTAGGTATTGAGGGAGAAGTATCTGAGCTGCTGTGTGAGCACTTTCCGAGGTATTGAGGGAGCATATTCTGAGGTATTGAGGGAGCACATTCTGGGGTATTGAGGGAGAACTATCTGAAATATTGAGGGAGCACCTTCTGAGGTATTGAGGAAGCACTATCTGAGCTATTGAGGGAGAATTATCTGAGATATTGAGGGAGAACAATCTGAGGTATTGAGGGAGCCATTTCTGAGGAATTGAGGGAGAAATATCTGAGGTATTGAGGGAGCATTTTCTGTGCTAATGAGGAAAATCTTTCAGAGGTAATGAGGGAGCACTATCTGAGGTACTGAGGGAGAACTATGGGACCTATTGAGGGGGCACTTCCTGAGGTATTGAGGGAGCACTTTCTGAGGTATTGAGGAATACCTTTCAGAGTTTTTTATGGAGCACGATCTGTGGTACAGAGAGAGAACTTTCTGAGGTACTGAGGGAGCACTATCTGAAGTATTGAGGGAGCGCTATCTGAGCTATTGAGGGAGATCTATCTGAGATATTGAGGGAGGTCTATCTGAGATATTGAGGGAGTACTTTCTGAGGGATTGAGGGAGAATATCTGAGGTTTTGAGGGAGCACGTTCTGAGGTACTGAGGGAGCACTATCCGAGGTATTGAGCGAGCACTATCTGAGATATTGATGGAGCACTTTCTGAGGTATTGAGGGAGCACTATCTGAGGTACTGAGGGGGAACTATCTGTAGTACAGAGGGAGCACTATCTGAGGTATTGAGGGAACACTTTCTGCGTTATTAAGGGTGTACTATCTGAGGAACTGAGGGAGAACTATCTGAGGTACTGAGAAAGCACTATCTGAGGTACTGTGGAAGCACTATCTGAGATACTGAGGGAGCACTTTCTGAGGTATTGAGGGAGCACTATCTGAGGTACTGAGGGAGCACATTTTGATATATTGAGGGAGCATCTTCTGAGGTACTGAGGGAGAAATATCTGAGGTATTGAGGGAGTACTTTCTGAACTATTGCGGGAGCACTTTCTCAGGTACTGAGGGAGCACTTTTTAAGGTACTGAGAGAGCACATTCTGAGCTTTTGAGGTACTGAGGTACTGAGGGAGAACTGTCTGAGATACTGAGGCGGCACTATCTGATGTATTAAGGGAGCACTATCTGAGGAATTGAGAGAGCATTATCTGAGGTACTGAGGGAGAACTATCTGAGCTATTGAGGGAGCAATTTCTGAGTTATTGAGGGAGCACTTTCTGAGGTACTGAGGGAGCACTTTCTGATGTACTGACAGAGCACTGTCTGAGATATTGAGTGAGCACTTTCTAAGGTACAGAGGGAGCACTTTCTGAAGAACTGAGTGAGCACTTTCTGAGGAATTGAGGGAGCAGGATCTGAGGAATTGAAGGAGCAATATCTGAGCTACTGAGGGAGAGCTATCTGAGGTACTGAGGGAGAAGTATCTGAAGTATTGAGGGAGCACTATCTGAGGTATTGAGGGAGAACTATCTGATATATTGAGGGAGAACTATCTGAGGTATTGAGGGAGCACTTTCTGAGACATTGAGGGATACATATCTGAGGTATTGATGGAGCACTTTCTGAGGTATTGACGGAGCACTTTCAGAGGAATTTAGGGAGCACTTTCTGATGTACTGAGGGAGCAATTTCTGAGGTACTGAGAGAGCAACTTTTGAGGTATTGGGGAAAGCACTGTCTGAGGTACTGAGGGAGCACTGTCTGAAGTATTGAGGGAACACTTTCAGAGGTATTGAGTGAGCACTGTCTGAGGTACTGAGGGTGCACTTTCTGAGGTATTGCGGGAGCACTGTCTGAGGTACTGGGGAGAACTATCTGAGTTATTGAGGGAGCACTTTTTGAGGTCTTGAGGGAGCAGTTTCTGAGGTACTGAGGGAGCACTATCTCAGGTATTGCGGGAGCACTATCTGAGGTACTGAGGAAGCACTATCTGAGGTACTGAGGAAGCACTATCTGAGGTACTGAGGAAGCACTATCTGAAGTACAGAGGAAGCACTATCTGAGGAATTGAGGGAGCATTTTCTGAGGTATTGAGGTGGTACATTCTGAGGTACAGAGTGATCACTATCTGAGGTTCTGAGGGAGCACATTTTGAGATATTGAGGGAGCACTTTCTGACGTACTGAGGGAGAACTATCTGAGGTACTGAGGGAGCACTATCTGAGGTATTGAGGGAGCACTTTCTGATGTATTAAGGGAGTAATATCTGTGGGAGTGAGGGAGAACTATCTGAAGTAGAGAGGGAGCACAATCTGAGGTATTGAGGGAGCTCTTTCTGAGGCATTGAGGGAGAACAATCTGAGGTACTGAGGGAGCACATTTTGAGATATTGAGGGAGCATCTTCTGAGGTACTGAGGGAGAACTATCTGTGGTACTGAGGGAGCACTGTCTGAGGTATTGAGAGAGCACATTCTGAGGTATTGAGGGATCATTTTTGAGATATTGAGGGAGCATTTTCTGAGGTACTGATGGAGCAATTTTTGAGATATTGAGGGAGCACTTTCTGAGGCATTGAGGGAGCATTATCTGAGCTATTGAGGGAGCACTTTCTGAGTTATTGAGGGAGAACTATCTGAGGTATTGAGGGAGCAATTTCTGTGCTATTGAGGAAGCTCTTTCAGAGGTATTGAGGGAGCACTTTCTGAGGTACCGAGGGAGCACTCTCTGAGGTACTTAGGGAGCACTTTCTGAGGTACTGAGAGAGGACATTCTGAGGTATTGAGGGAGCACTTTATGAGGAATTGAGAGAGCATTATCTTAGGTATTGAGGGAGAAGTATCTGAGCTGCTGTGGGAGCACTTTCCGAGGAATTGAGGGAGCATATTCTGAGGTATTGAGGGAGCACATTCTGGGGTATTGAGGGAGAACTATCTGAAATATTGAGGGAGCACCTTCTGAGGTATTGAGGAAGCACTATCTGAGCTATTGAGGGAGAACTATCTGAGATATTGAGGGAGAACTATCTGAGGTATTGAGGGAGCCATTTCTGAGGTATTGAGGGAGAAATATCTGAGGTATTGAGGGAGCACTTTCTGTGCTATTGAGGAAACTCTTTCAGAGGTATTGAGGGAGCACTATCTGAGGTACTGAGGGAGCACTCTCTGAGGAATTGAGGGAGCATTATCTGAGGTACTGAGGGAGAACTATGGGACCTATTGAGGGGGCACTTCCTGAGGTATTGAGGGAGCACTTTCTGAGGTATTGAGGAATACCTTTCAGAGTTTTTTATGGAGCACGATCTGTGGTACAGAGGGAGAACTTTCTGAGGTACTGAGGGAGCACTATCTGAAGTATTGAGGGAGCGCTATCTGAGCTATTGAGGGAGATCTATCTGAGATATTGAGGGAGGTCTATCTGAGATATTGAGGGAGTACTTTCTGAGGGATTGAGGGAGAATATCTGAGGTTTTGAGGGAGCACGTTCTGAGGTACTGAGGGAGCACTATCCGAGGTATTGAGCGAGCACTATCTGAGATATTGATGGAGCACTTTCTGAGGTATTGAGGGAGCACTATCTGAGGTACTGAGGGGGAACTATCTGATGTATTGAGGGAGAACTATCTTAGGTACTGAGGGAGCACTATCTGAGGTACTGAGGGTGCACTATCTGAGGTACTGAGGGTGCACTATCTGGCAGTACAGAGGGTGCACTATCTGAGGTACTCAGGGAGCACTATCTGTGGTACTGAGGGAGCACTATCTGAGGTATTGAGGGAGCACTATCTGAGTTACTGTGGGATAACTATCTGTGGTACTGAGGGAGCACTATCTGAGGTACTTAGGGTGCACTATCTGAGGTACTGTGGGAGAACTATCTGTGGTACTGAGGGAGCACTATCTGAGGTACTGAGGGTGCACTATCTGAGGTACTGAGGGAGCACTATCTGGTGGTACAGAGTGCGGAGGGTAGAAAGGAACAGATGCAATTCCCTGATCATTTCCTCAGGGTCCCCGGAGCACACTGGTGTCGTAATTTGAAATGGAAGCCACTCCCCATTTCAGCAGATACAGATCATTTTACACAATCAGTGAACAATAACAGCAGCATGTGTCTGAAACATGGTTTGGAGGAAAACTTTCATCAATCTATTGTTACTTGTTGCTTGGAGACATTTTAGAAAATCAGGCACCCAAACAGACTAATGCTGTTGATGCAAGAGGTGGTTCACAGGAAGATCCAACAAGTCATCTGAAGCTGCTGTGTGTCCCCCTGGAGCAGTCATCATGTGAGATCATGGCCCAGTCCTCGGAGAAATCATTTCTCCAGCAATACCTCAACCATGCCTTTACAGCTGTGTGTGTGTGTGTGTGTGTGTGTGTGTGAGAGAGAGAGAGAAACAGTCAGCTAGAGAGAGAGAGACTGTCCGTGTTTGTGTGTGTGAAAGAGTGGATACATGTATATCTCTGTGTGTCTGTATATGTGTGCGTGAGAGAGAAAGTGCATGTTCATGTGAGAGTGTGTAGCTGTGTGTGTTTGAGGGTGTGTGTGTCTCTGTGTGCAAGTGTGTGAGTGAGGGTGTGCGTGAGAGAGTGTGTATGTGTGTGAGAGATTGTGTGTCTGTGTGTATGTGTGTGTGAGAGTGTGTCTGTGTGTGAGAGAGAATGTGTCTGTGTGTCTATTGTGTGTGTGCCTGTGTGTCTATGTGTATATATGTCTGTGTGTCTGTATGACAGTGTGTCTTATGTGAGAAATAGTGTGTATGTGTGTGTGAGAGTGTGTGTGTGTGTCAGTGTGTGTGTGAGAGAGAGTGTGTGTATGCATATTTGAGGGAGCGTGTGTCTGTGTGTGTATGTGTGTGTGAGAGAGAGTGTAACTGTGTGTTTGTGTGTGTGTGAGAGAGAGCGTCTGTGTGTGTGAGAGTGTGTGTCAGTGTGTGTGTGTGAGAGAGAGTGTGTGTCCATGTGTGTGTGAGAGAGAGAGTGTGTCTATATGTGTTTGAGGGAGCGTGTGTCTGCGTGTGTATGTGTGTGTGAGAGAGAATAACTGTGCGTTTCTGTGTGTTTGTGAGAGAGTGTGTCTGTGTGTGTTTGAGGGAGCGTGTTTCTGCGAGTGTATGTGTGTATGAGAGAGAGAGTAACTGTGCGTTTATGTGTGTATGTGAGAGAGTGTGTCTGTGTGTGCTTGAGGGATCATGTGTTTGTGTGTCTGTCTGTGTGTTTGTGTGTGAGAGAGAATGTCTGTGTGTGTGAGAGACAGAGAGTGTGTGTGAGAGAGAGTGTGTCTGTGTGCGTGAGAGTGAGTGGGTGTGTGAGAGAATGAGAGTGTGTGTGCGTAAATAAGAGAGAGTGTTGTGTATTTGTGTGTGTGAGAGAGTGTGTCTGGGTGAGAGAGAGTGTCTGTGTGTGTGAGAGTGAGTGGGTGTGTGAGAGAATGAGTGTGTGTGTGTAAATGAGAGAGAGTGTGTGTATTTGTGTGTGTGAGAGAGTGTGTCTGCGTGAGAGAGAGTGTCTGTGTGTGTGAGAGACAGAGAGTGTGTGTGAGAGAGAGCGTGTCTGTGTGCGTGAGAGTGAGTGGGTGTGTGAGAGAATGAGAGTGTGTGTGTGTAAATGAGAGAGAGTGTGTGTATTTGTGTGTGTGAGAGAGTGTCTGCGTGAGAGTGTCTGTTTGTGTGAGAGTGAGTGGCTGTGTGAGAGAATGAGAGTGTGTGTGTGTAAATGAGAGAGAGTGTGTGTATTTGTGTGTGTGAGAGAGTGTGTCTGCGTGAGAGAGAGTGTCTGTGTGTATGTGTGAGAGAGTGTGCATGTATGTGTATTTGAGGGAGCGTATGTCTGTGTGTGTATGTGTGTGAGAGATATAGTGTGTGCTTGTGTGTGAGAGTGTGTCTGCGTTTGTGTTTGAGGGAGCGTGTGTCTGTGTGTGTGAGAGAGCCTGTGTGTGGCGGGGTCCTTTGTGTATGTGTGTGTGAGAGTGTGTCTGTGTGTGTTTGAGGGAGTGTATGTGTGTGTGTGTATGTGCGTAAACTAGCCAATCTTATTGGGTGCTCATGAATATAAAATCCAGCTGCTGCTTCAGGTGAATTGGTCCTTGTGTCTCCAAAGACACAAAAGCTGCAAGAGTGAATTAACTGGGGGAAAGAGAGTGCCATTCATTCCAGTGGGGATTCATCCGGTAAACCTTCCCCACACACTAACTTCCCATTGGCAATGCAGTGACTAGTCCTGCGCACAGTGCCCCTTGTACAAACCAATGCAATGTCTTATCAGAGCATGGGATAGCTCCTCATTACAGAGCGGTGTCTGGTGGGGATTTAATCAGAGGGTCACCATGGCCCGGCTGAGGGGAGAGGTTGGGAAGGAGAGTCTTTCAGAATAACCCCAGCTGGTGTGGGAATTGAACACACGCTATTGGTTTTACTCTGCATTATAAACCAACTGTCCAGCCAACTGAGCTAACTGACTTCACTCCAGGGGCATGCCCTGCAAAACCCACTCATAGCCAGCCTGCACCTCAATAGGAGCCAGGAGCAAGGCCATTCGGCCCCACCCTAACCCAGAAGGGAGAGCACGGGAAGCTGATGGATGAAACAAGCCCCTCCCATGTGGCCGTCTGAAATGGAGCTGGAGGACAGAGCACGTCTGGCCTGTTGTTTGCTTCCCCGAGACTGGCCTGCTCCACCTCACAGTGAGAGACTGAGGGGAACCTCAAGGAGATTTCACTTCTCACTGAGAGGCTACAACTCCAATACAAATCAGGCTGGTTCCCTCCGAGACTCACGGAAGAGGGCAGCAGTCTACAGATCAGGCCCTTGTGTCGTCCTAACCTCCAGTGTGGGGGCCAAGAGCTGGGAGGTAGTGTTAACAACATAAGACTATCCGTAATAGGAACAGGAGACCATTCAGCCCCTCGAGCCTGCTCTAGTATTCAATAGGATCGTGGATGATTCAACATTCGATTTGGGACTGAAACCCAGACAGTACAGAGACAGAGAATCAAATTATTCTGCCATGAGGAATCATCAGACGAAAGCACACATGCACACGGACACACGCACACAGACACATACAGGCACACACACACACACACACACAGACACACACACACAGACACACACAGGCAGACACACACAAACACATACACACACGCACAGGCAGACACACACACACAGACGCACACACACAGACACAAACACAGACACACACAGGCACATACACACACACACACACACACACACACACACAGGCACACACACAGGCACACACACGCAGAAACACACAGACACACACACAGGCACACACACACACGCAGACACAGACACTCAAACACAGGCACACACACACACATACACACACACACAGACACACACACACAGACACACACAGACACACAGGCACATACACACACACACACACACACAGACACACACACACAGGCACACACACGCAGAAACACACAGACACACACACACGCAGACACACACAGACACACACAGACACACAGACATACACATACACACACACACACACACACACACACACGAATTGTGGGATTCAGGCCGTGTGTGGGAACGGGGAGAGACAAAGGAGCAAAATGCTAGAGAGGGATCTGATCCCACAGATTTCACTGCTTCCCTCTCTCTCTGCGGCTCTCATGTCTATTTCTGTGTTCCCAGTTCTCTCTCCCACATCTTTCCTTCAATCCCTATCTCTCAACATCCTTAACATGTCTGTCCTGTTTCTATTTCCCAGTAGATTCCCTTCCTCCTTTGTCACCTCACCAGGTTTTTCAGTAATGCTTAATCATTCAGTCTTTCACAAAACTAACACCTGGCTCATCTCTCTCTGCATCTGTTTCTCAGCTCTGTGGGATCTTGCTATTCCTGCCTGTACATCATTGTAGCCACATCACAGCCCCCAACACCACCCGACTCTCTCAGCTCTATGTCGCTGCTGCTGCAGCTCCTCTCTCTCTCTCTCTGTCCTATATCTCTCCCTGGGATTTCCGTCTTGCTGTCTGCCTGAACTTCTCTCCCTCTCTTTCTCTCCCCATTTTCACCTTGTATCTGTCTGACATTGTATTTCTCTTCCTGGAGTTTCACTCTCTCTCTCTCTCTGTCTCTCTCTGTCCTGCTCTCTCTCAGTTCTTCTCACTTCCTCTCCCCCTTCCCCCCCCCCCCCCCCGGCTGTCTTTGTCTTGTTCTCTCCCTCCCTCACGCTGTCTGTCCGTCCATCTCTCTTTCTCTCCTGTAGTTTCTCTCCCTCTTTCTTCCTGGACCCCTCTGCTCTGTCCCAGTGACTGGGCAAGGGGCATTGGGAAGAGTTTGCCTCAGTGCCTGGTCTCTCCCAGGATTTACCTCCACTGTGGGGAGGGAGTGAATGGAAGGAACATGAAGTACTTTTCTGAGTGCGTCTGAAAAAGAAAGAAAGAGAACAAGAGAGGGAGAGTGACAAAAAGAGAGAGAGACATGGAGAGAGTGGAGATGGAGAAAGTGGAGAGAGAGAAATGGGCAGTAAGAGTTAGGGAGGTGGAGTGAGAAAAGGACAGAGTGAGACAGACAGGGAGAGAGAGAGTGAGAAGGATATATATGGTGGGAGAAGGACAGTGTGTGTACTTGGCGATAGTTTTAGAGTGGGATCTTGCTGTGCATTACAGCAATCAGTGTCAAAAGGCGAGTTAGACTCTGCACTATGTCCTCCAGCCCAAGGGCTGTAAGTCTGCATGGGAAGGGGGAGAGTGGGAGACAAGGAGAGAGTGGGACAGCCAGAGACAGGGGGAGGATTTGTTGGGGTTTTGTGGTTGGTGGAGAAAGGAGGGACTGTGGTCATAGAGAGATGGAGGGAGGGATAGCATGTGATGCAAAGTCTGAGACAGGGTGGAGAAGAGTTCTCCACACGAAGGATAGTCAATGAGGCCATTCAGGGGCCAATCCTGAAGATCCTGAACCGGACTAGGATCATTTAATGGGGCAGGGGGGATGATGGGCAGAAAGAACTCCATCTGTGATGCAAACCTTCGGTAATTCTAGGGCTGGGATCTTGCTGTACATTAAAATAAGTCACAGGCCATTCAGACAACCCAGACACATTTACCGGTGTGAGAAAGTGAGGGCTGCAGATGTTGGAGACTCAGAGTTACAAAGTGACGAGCTGGGGAAGCACAGCAGGTCAGCCAGGAGAGTCAATGGTTCAGGCCTGACCTACTGGGCTTTTCCAGCTCCACACTTTTCCACTCAACGCCCTCTGCTCCAGGGAGAAGGTCTCACAGCAATGTTGAGGGGGCAGGAAAATATTTGAGGGGGGCACAGTTGGTGAGGTAGGTATTTTGGAGGGAAGGTATTTGGGGAAGGGAATAAATTTGGGAGGAGAGTGAAAATGATGGGCAATTGTTTTTAGGGGGTTCAAAATTGGGTGAGCACTTTCAGGTCTGAAATAAAGAAAAAGAGAAAGGGAGGGTGAGAAAAAGAGAGAGAGGTCGAGAGAGTGGGGATGGAGAAGGGGGATGAGAGAAAGATGGGGCAGAGACAGACAGTGAGAGGGAGGGTGTGAGAGAAAGGCAGATTGAGAGAAAGAGACAGACAGGGAGAGAGAAGGACAAAGAGAGAAGGGGAAGTCAGACTGAGAGAAACAGGCGTTGAAGCATGAACAGACTGAAGGGGGGACACTCAGTATTCCAGTTGGTTCCAGCTCCCTCTCTCTCAATGGTTTTTCACACACCCTCTTTCCCATGCTCCTGGGGTTTCCTTCAGTTTGTCTCGCTCCCTCTCTCTCTCCCTCTCTCTGGATGGTGAGCTGGTCTCTCTATCTTGCCATGCTGGTCATCTCAGAAAGCCTCCAGAAAATTCAAGAGATCAGTCTGCAGGTGATCCCTGGTTTTGTTCATTTCTGGATGGTTTCCCAGAACCTTCTCTCCTTCTGGCCAATTCAGAGAATCACTTAATAGTTTGAAGCGTTGCAAATCATTTGGATGGCTTGTTCCTGTTAGTTTCTTTGTGTAGCAGGACCAGGTGCCTTCCTGTCTGGGCCCTCCTTTGTTTGGTGGAGACGTTGTTAGGGATATGCCTGCCCAGGGGAATTGTTGCCTTATGCTGATGGGATAACCATCTGGCTGCTGTCTGGCTTTTGTGATTTGGGAGTATAACTTGTCCAATATACCCAGCATCTCTTGGCTGTCTATCTGTGTTTTAGCAAGGAGGCCGCAACATTTCACCCATTCCCCCTCCACCCACCCAGTCTTTAGAATGGAAAGAAGCTTATACAATGAATTACAAACCTAATTTTAAAAGCTGGTTATGCTTGTTGTCAGAGTAGCCTGCTGTTTGAGCGAAAGCCATTTTGTACATTGGTCAAACCGATTGTCATATGGCTGATAAGTGATATCATAGAATCCCTACAGAGCAGAAACAGGCCCTTCAGCCCATCGAGTCCACAATGACCCTCTGAAGAGAATGCAACTCAGATCCATCCCCTGATGATATTCCTGAAACCCTGCATTTCCCATGGCTATTCCAGCTAACCTGAATATCCCTCGACACTATGGGCAATCTGTCAATCTGCACCATTGAACAGTGGGAGAAAACCCATGCAGTTGCAGGGAGAATGTACAAACACCACACAGACAGTCGCTCAGGAGTGGAATCAAACCCAGGTCTCTGGCGCTGTGAGGTAACAGTGCTAACCAGTGAGCGACTGTGGCACTTGTAACTGTTTCGACAAAACATATTCCGTTCTGAGAATCCATACAGAAATGAGATGCATAACCAACATCCAGTGAGCAGAATAAATGCAAGGGAATGAGACCTGCTGGCTCAAACTCCAGGAATTCCCTCCCTAAGGACCTTGTGGGTCCACCACCTGCAACAGTGCAAGGAGGCAGCTCACCACCAAAACCAGCTCCCGAGCAGCTACGGACAGGCAATCAATACTGGGCCCAGCCAGGAACACTCAAACGCTGCAACTGAATGAAACTAAGGTGATCACCCGGGGAGTTCCATCTACCTTCCAGTCCCTGGGGGTGTGTCCAGGTATTATTCACCATGATCGTACCCATCTGTTACAGCCTGCAATCCTAACCACCGGTATCCCGAGATATATCAAGGTGAGTGCAGTTAGGACCACAGCTTGATGTGAGAGGAGCCGAATTCGTTAATGACAGGCGGTGGGAATGCTGTGGTATGGCCTGTTCCTTCACATTTACGTAAGTGTGGTCCCTGTCAATGTCCCCTCTATCTCCACAGCATGTGGGATGGAATCATGATACCCCATCCAAATACCTTTTTTAATATCATTCCAATACTTTCGATCCCCAGCCTAACTTTGTCACTTGGGATAATTGGAATTCCTCGCACCAAGCCCAGTGTCCCACCGAAAGTGTCCTTACAGCTGTTACTAACCCAGCCCTTGGTGAGCTGCTGTAACTGACAGTGAGACATGTTGGTGTGGGTGTTCTCCTGGAACAAATATTTATGCTGTTTGTCACTAACCCGGGATGGGACTTTTCTCGAGCAGTGAGGACCGCTGCCTTCATTTCATCATGGATGCCCCTCCCTCACTGTTGTCCCTCAGGGAGGGATGAATGGCCTGGTGGTCAAAGTCACATGGTGATTAATTTAGTTTGTTTGTCAGCATCCAATCCGTGTATGACAGACTGTCGGTCTATCTCATCCAAACATGTATCTGGGTTTGAGACAGGATCAAACAGAGCGGCCTTTTTGGTGCTGCCCACCAGCTGGGTGCCTGGACTGGCTGTTGTGTACGGAGTGAGACCATCAGCTGTCTGACACTGGGTAACCACAGGGTTCATGGAATCGGGATCCGTCTGTGGGCCAGCGCTGGGGGCAAAAGGAGCAGTTAGCTGGGAGTAAGACAGTGGGAGTTCCCATCTGTGGGCAGGTGTGGATGTGTCAGGAAGGGGCCTGTCATTATCTCCCTGGGGAGGTAGAACACCAAAGGCACACACTATCCCATTCTGGAAGGAGCCCTTGTTCCCTAGGGATTGTATTTGCTCCTGGCACCTTCTACTGGGGCCTGATGTGTGTTGCTCCGTGTTGTAGGTGTACAGGACCCATGCAGATGCTTGGAGCTCATACACTGTCCTTCCAGATTGTCAATGTAACCTGAGGCTGCCTCCACATCCCCAGAGTCCCTCCTTTCACTGGATTGGGCTCTTCCCAATTGTAACTGGAGTAGCCCCATGTGGGTGAACTTTTCCAGCAACCTTCTGTCCTGCTCATTGTGTCAGAGACCTAGCTCAGTCACAGCCTATAGGTTTCCCTGGGGTGACTGGATCCCAGCCATGGGTCCTCCAGGCTATCGGCAGTGGAGTGAGCTTTCCATATTCCTTCCCCAGTACTCTATGGGCTTCAAACCACAGCTCCTGTGCAAGGAATCCTTCACTGCAAGGCCAGGCTGGTTTCCTGCCAAATTCTGCAGGACTGTTTCACATTTGTACCGGCTCGTGTTCATGTTGCTTTGGCTGCTTCTGTATTATGGGACACCTGGGTATGTTCATAGAGTCACAGAGTTCTGCAGCATGGAGACAGGCTCAAACTGGCCCATCCACGCTAACCCCGTTTCCCTGCACTTTGCCAATATCCTTCCAATATGTTCCTTTCCATGTATTTGTCTAAGTGCCTTTTAAATGTTATTAAATGTATCCTCCTTGACTACTTCCACTGGTAGTTCACTCCGTATGTGCATCACCCTCTGGAGAAAAGGGTTGTCCCTCGGGTTCACTTTTAATCTTTCCCCTTTCACCTTAAACTGATGCCCTTTCGTCCTCGATGTCCCAAGCCTTGGATAAAGACTGAGTGCATTCCCATGCCTCCCATGATCTTATACACCTCTATAAGGATACCCCTCAGTCTCCTGCACACTAAAGGCAATGCCTTAGCTTGTCCAACCTCTATCTATAACTGTCTAGTTGAGTTCTGGCAACATCCTTGTAAATTTCGTCCGCACTCTTTCCAGTTTAATAACATCCTTCCGATAGCAAGGTGGCCAAAACTGAATCCTGTACAACTGCAACAGAACTGCCCAACTTCGATATTCCATGCCCTGACTGATGAAGGACCCAGTATACCAAAAGCCTTCTTCACTGCCCTGTCTACCAGAGTTCAGAGAGCCGTGCTCCTGGAATCCAAGGGCGCTCTGTCCCACGACACTCCTTCAGGCCCTACCATTTACCATGAAACCCCTGTCTTGATGTGACTTTCCAAAATGCTCGATCTCGCCCTTGTCTGTATTAACCTCCATTTGCCATTTCTCAGTCCAATTCCCCAGCTGATCAAGGCCCTGTTGCAATTGCTGAGAACCTTCCTCACTTATTTTAGTGTAACCTGCAAACTTTCTAATCATGCCTTAAACATCCTCATCCAAATCATTGATATCGATAACAAACTGCAATGGGCCTAGCACTGACCAGCTCAGCGTCACAGTGGCTCAGTGGTTAGCACTGCTACCTCACAGCACCGTGGATCTGGGTTCAATTCCAACCTCACAGGGTACTCTGTGTGGGTTAGATCCTGTTAGGGTTAGATTTCCTACAGTATGGAAACAGGCCATTTGGCCCAACAAATACACACAGACCTGCCGAAGAGTAACCCACCCAGAGCTATTCTCCCTGCCCAATATTTACCCTGGACGAATGCACCTACCACTATGGGCAATTTAGCCTGGCCAATTCATCTGACCTGCGCATTTTTGGATTGTGGGAGGAAACCGGAGCACCCAGAGGAAACCCACGCAGACACGGGGAGAATGTGTAAACTCCACACAGACAGTCACCGGGGGCTGGGGTCGAACCCGGGTCCCTGGCATTGTGAGGCAGCAGTGCCAACCACTGAGCCACTATGCCACACCAACTAAGTTTGTACCATCTCCCCATGTCTGCGTGGGTTTCCTCTGGGTGCTCCGGTTTCCTCCCACAATCCAAAGATGTGCAGGTCAGGTAAATTAGCCATGCTCAATTGCCTATAGTGTTCATGGATGTGTAAGTAAGTTGCGTTAGTCAGGGGTAAATATAGAGTAACAGGGTAAGGGAATGGGTTAGGGTGGAATAATCTTCAGAGGGCCAGGAGACGTGTTGGGCCGAAGGGCCTGTTTCCACAGAGGAGGGATTCTATGGTTCTGTGACCGCTGAGGCACACCACTAGTCACAGGCCTTCAGTCTGACTATTACCCTCTGCTTCCTACCATCAAGCCAATTGTGTACCCAGTTTGCCAATGCCCCCTGGATTCCGTACGATCTAACCTTCCGGCGGGTGGGGGGGGTGCGGGGTGGGGGGGGGGGAGTGGTGAGTGCAGAGTTGTGTAGGTATCAGTAAGGAAGGGGGAGATTACAGTATTGGGTAGGGATCAGTCAGGGAGGGGGAGAGTGCAGTGTTGGGTAGGGATTAGTCAGGGAGGGGGAGAGTGCAGTGTTGGGTAGGGATCAGTCAGGGAGGGGGTGAGTGCAGTGTTGGGTAGGGATCTGTCAGGGAGGGGGAGATTACAGTGTTGGGTAGGGATCAGTTAGGGAGGGGGAGAGTGCAGTGTTGGGTAGGGATCAGTCAGGGAGGGGGAGAGTGCAGTGTTGGTAGAGATTAATCAGGGAGGGGGGGATTACAGTGTTGTTTAGGGATAGAGGGAAATCAGGAGGGCAAAAAGGGGACATGAGATTGCTTTGGCAAATAGGTTTAAGGAGAATCCAAAATGTTTTTACAATTCCATAAAGGACAAAAGGGTCACTGAGGAGAGAATAAGGTCCCTCAAAGATCAAGACAGCCTTCACGTGGACCTGCAGGAGATGTGGACATACTGAACAAGTATTTCCTGTGGAGAAGGACCAGGAAGATATAGAATAGAATGATAGTTTGGGAAATATCTTTGGGAAATCGATGATGTCATCTTGCAAAATATCCACATTACAGAGGGGGAAGTGTTGGATGTCTTGAAATGGTTAAAGGCGGATAAGTCCCCAGGACCTTATCAGGTATACTCTCGATCTCTGTGGGAAGCTAGAGAAGTGATTGTTGTTCCCCGTGCTGAAATATTTGTATCATCTATAGACACAGGTGAGGTACCAGATAACCGAAGCTGTGGTGCTACTGTTTAAGACGGGTGGTCAGGACAAGTCAGGGAACTACAGACTGGTTCGCCTGACGTCAGTCATGGGCACGTTGAAAGACGGATACATGAGGGACAGGAATTACATGTGTTTAGAAAGGCAATGTCTAATTGGGGATAGTCAGCATTGCTTTGTGCGTGGGAAATCATGTTTCGAGATATTGAGTTTTTTGAAGAAGTAACAAAAGGATTGATGAGGGCAGAGCGGTGGGTGTGAGTGATATGGACTTCAGTAAAGTATTCGAAATGTTTCCACATGGGAGATTGGACAGCAAGGATAGATCTCATGGAATACAGGGAAACACCAGCCATTTGGATACAGAACTGGCACGAAGGTAGACGACAGAGGATGGTTGTGGAGGGTTGTTTTTTCAGACTGGAGACCTGTGACCAGTGGAGTGCCACAAGGATCGGTGCTGGGTCCACTACTTTCCATTAATTATATAAATGATTTGGATGTGAACATAGCAGGTATAGTTAGTAAGTTTGCAGATGACACCAAAATTGGAGGTATAGTGGACAGTGAAGAATGTTACTTCACATTACAACGGGATGGTGAACTGATAGGCTAATGGGCTGAGGAGTGGCAGATTGATCTTAATTCAGATAAATGGGTGGTGCTGCATTTTGGCAAAGCAACTCTTCGCAGGATTTATACACTTAATGTTAAGGTCCCAGGGAGTGTTTCTGAACAAAGAGACCTTGGAGGGCAGGTTCATTGTTCCTTGAAAGGAGAATTGTGGGTCGATAGGATAGTGAAGAAGGTGTTTGGTATGCTTGTGTTTACTGATCAGGGCATTGAGTAGATGAGTTGGGAGGTCATGTTGTGGCAAAACAGGACATTGGAATAGTCACTGTTGGAATATTGCGTGCAATTCTTGTTTCCTCCCTATCGGAAGGATATTGTTTAAATTGAAAGGGTTCAGAAAAGATTTACAAAGATGCTGACAGGATTGGAGGATTTGAGCTAAAGGGAGAGGTTAAATGGGCTGGGGCTGTTTTCCCTGGAATGTCTGAGGCTGAGGGGTAACCCATATGGAGGTTTATAAATCCATGAGAGGCATGGTTAGGTTTAACAGACAAGGTCTTTTCCTTGGGTTGGGGTGGTCCAGAACTGGAGGGCCGAGGTTGAGGGTGAGAGGGGAAAGATATAAAAGGAACATAAGGGACAACATTTTGATGTGGAGGGTGATGTGTGTATGGAATGAACTGCCAGATGAAGTGGTGGAGACTGGTAGAGTAACTGCATTTAAAAGGCATCTGGATGGGTATACGAACAGGAAGGGTTGAGAGGGATTCGGGCCAAGTGCTGGCAAATGTGACGAGATTATGTTAGGATATGTGGGTGGCGTGGATGAGTTGGACAACGAAGGGTCTGTTTCTGTGGTGTACATCCCTCTGACTGTAAATGTTTTCCACTGTCCATTACCAGCCATATACTTCACTGTTTCCCCTGGTTACCTTGGTCAGTTCTCCTCTCAAAAACATGCCAATGGCTTTGGATGTGATTGTAGGGTGTGCTTTATGGTCACTTTAAAAATCCATCATCTCACTGAATTCCACTATACTGCAATTTCCCAGAGGATATCTTAGTGTGACATTACTCCTTCCCTCAGTGCCATCACCCAACGGTCGATCTGGGATAGTCACGTCCCTGGCCGTTTGCACAACGTGTTATTCAAACAAACACTGACAGAAACATTCAAAGAGGAGTTCGGATAACATCACTTTTGCCAAAGTGACTGTCCCAGGTTATACAAAGACTGAAGTCTCCCAAAATGGTCACAGTGCCTTTGCATTACACAGGAATTCATTGGAATGTGTAACAGGGTTGAGCAATGAAATGCTGTTCGGCAGCCTCGAAACTCTTCTCCTGTTTGTGATTTTGACACGTGTTACCCAGAATCTGCATTCAGGCTGATTCAGCTTCATCATCTGAGGCCAAGTGCTTTCTCTGTACTGCCTTTGTTCCCCATTACTGTCAGGGTTACCCATCCTGCACTCCCTGACACCCCTCAAGGAGGTGGACAATAGAATATTCATGTTCCACCTTTTGTTCACAGTGTCACCACTAAACCTCATTTATCTCTGTACCAGAGACCTTATTGCAGAGACTTTAGCCAGTCCAAAAAAAGTACATTACGATTGATTCTTTCCACAATTTCTTGTCACAGTCCAATTCACTGATGTATAGTTTCAGTTAAACTCTGTCTCTTCCTGTTCCTTTCTGCTTGTCTTTAGCTACATTGCCATTTCTCTTTGGATTTGGAAAGCTCCTTTCACCTGAACCCTGGCCCTGCAACCTCTCTGTCAGCTGAAAGTCCTGTCCATAAGCCTACCGACATGATTGGCCAGGACACTGGTCCCAGCAATGTTGTGTTTAATTCACTCATGGGATGTTGCTGTCTCTGGCTGGCCAGCATCACATGCCCACCCCGAGCTGCCCTTGAGCTGAGTGTTTTGCTGGATCATTACAGAGAGCAGTTTAGAGGCAACCCCATCGCTCTGGGTCTGGAACATGTGTAGGCCAGACCTGCTGCCTATAACAGATTTCCCTCCTGAAAGGATATTAGGTAGTTAGATGGGTATACTGGACACCGGCATTAACATCTGGGTGAACAGTTGGGTGAAAATAACACGAGGAGAAAGTGAGGTCTGCAGATGCTGGAGATCAGAGATGGAAATGTGTTGCTGGAAAAGCGCAGCAGGTCAGGCAGCATCGAGGGAACAGGAGAATCGACGTTTCGGGCATTAGCCCTTCTTCAGGAATTCCTGAAGAAGGGCTAATGCCCGAAACGTCGATTCTCCTGTTCCCTAGATGCTGCCTGACCTGCTGCGCTTTTCCAGCAACACATTTCCATCTCTGAAAATAACACGAGGCCATCACCTGTCCCACTCATAGCTCACCCGTCACTGAATACTGATCCCAGTGCACCATGAATCACAACCCTTTCATCATGACCATTGTGTGATCCTGATACCGTCCTGCACTCTGGTGATATCACTCAGTCTCTCTCCATGTGGTATCCCTCACTGTGTGGCTCTAATTGCTGCCTCTGTCAACTTCTCTCGCTCTTGCAGCTATTCCAGATCCTGAGCCAACAGAATTCCCCACTCCAGAGAGACGCAGCAGCACAGGCCAGGGATGGAGACTGGGATTTTCCAGGTCTCGGTGGGACTCAGTGCCATCCTCCATGTGTAACTCTGACTGCATCAGTCTAATTTCCCATTCTGTCTGCTTCCCTATCTCCTGTAGGTACTCAGGATGTTCCTGTCTCAGCCGAATTCCTAACTCCTGTCTCGTCCATAACCACATCAAAGATGGTTGGTCAGGCAGAGAGAGATGGAGAGGGAGATCTGGAGCCTTCAGTAAATCCTGCAGCCGGTAACATCACTCACAGTAAACAGCACAGGGTGGAGGTAGTAGACTTCTATATTCAGACCTGGAAGACAGGACATAGATACAGAGCTGGGCAAGGAACAGCAACATTCTAGGCTTCATTCCCACCATCTTGTCAGGGTCCTGCTCTCACCTCTGCTGCATTGGTCCTCCCTGAGACATCTCTCTCTGACTCTCTCTGACTCTCTGTCTCTTTTTCTCGATCCCCTCTCTCACTCCCTCACTCTCTATCTCTCACCCTCTCACTCTCATTCTCTCTCTCAGCCCCTCTTTCACCTTCTCTCTCTATTCCCCTGACTCACTCTCTCTCTAACCCACTCACTCACTCTCCACCTCATCCCTCTCTCTCACCTGACTCTCTCTCTCTCCCCCTTCGCGTGCCTCTCACTCATGTCCCTCTCTCTCTAGCTCGCCTTCATCTCTCCCTATCTCGCTCTACCCATCTTTCTATCTTTCTCTCTCTCTCATTCTCTCTCTTGTCCACTTATCACACTCTTTCTCTCTCGATCTCTCAGACTCTCTCTCATTTCCGTCCCCTCACTCACTCACTCACACTTGCACCTCTCTCTCTCTCGCTCACCCCCTCTCTCGCCTGTCTCTCTTGCTCGCTCCTCGCTCTCCCCATCTCTCACCCCTCACTCTCTCTCTCCACTTTCTCTCATTTTCTCCCCCATCTCTGGCCCCTCTCTCTGCCCCCTGTCCCCCACTCTCTCTCTCCCCACTCTCTCCCCCACTCTGTCCCTCCTCTCTCTCCCCCCTCTCTCTCACCCCGCTCTCTCACCCCTGTCTATCCCCCTCCCCTCACTCTCCCCCCTATCGACCCACTCTCTCGACCCACTCACTCGGGCCCCTCAATCGACCCCGTCTCTCGACCCCCCTCTCTCAACCCCCTTCTCTCGACCCCCCTCTCGACCACCTCACTGGACCCCCTCTCTCGACACCCCTCTCACAACCACTCCCGTCGAAAGCCCTCACTCGACTCCCCTCTCTCGACCACCCTCTCACGACCCCTCTCATCCGACCCCCTCACTCGAACCTCTCTCTCGAACCCCTCTCTCAACCCCTGCACTCGACCCTTTTCGCTCCCATTCTCTCTCTCTAATCCATCTCTCTCGAACCCCTTTCTCTCCCCTATCTTTCCCCTTCTGTTTCCCCTTCTCTCTCCCCATCCCTCCCGCTATCTCTCCCCTATCTCTCCCCAATCTCTCGCCAAATCCCTCCCCAATCTCTCCCCCAGTCGCTCCCCAATCTCTCCCCTTAGCTCTCCCCCTTATCTCTCCCCTTGTCTCTCCCCTTATCTTCCCCCTCTCTCTTCCCCTCTCTCTTCCCTTGCTCTCTCTTCCCCTCTCTCTTCCCCCACCTCTCTCTGCCCCACCTCCCTCTCACTTACCTCTCTATCTCCCTCACCTCTCTCTCAACCCACCTCTCTCTCCCCCTCTCTCCTCTCTCTCTCCCACGCTCTCTCTTCCCCTCTCCCCTCGCTCTCTCGCTCTCTCTCCCACTCTCTCCCCCTCTCTCACATCTCTCTCCCCCCTCTCTCTCCCCCTCTCTCTCTCCCCCTCTCTCTCTCCCCCTCTCTCTCTCCCCCTCTCTCTCTCCTCCTCCCTCTCTGCCCCTCCCTCTCTCCCCCTCTCTCTCTCCCCCTCTCTCTCTCGCCTTTACTCTCTCCCCCTCTCTCGCCCCTCTCTCTCGCCCCTTCTCTCTCCACACTCTCTCTCTATCCTTCTCAATATTCCCCTCTCTCTACCCCTGTCTCTCTACCCCGTCTCTCTCTCCTCTCTCTCCCCTCTATCTCTCCCCTCACCATCTTCCCTCTCACCTCTCTCCGTCTCTTCTATCTCCATCTCCCCCTCTCTTCCCCACTGTCTCCCCCGCTCTCTGTCTTCCCATCCCTCTCTCCCCACCCTCTGTCTCCGCCTCTCCCTCCTCACCCCCCTCTCTCGCTCTCTCCCTCTCTCTCTCCCCCTCTCTCTTTCCCCATCTCTTGCCCCCCTCTCTTGCCTTACTCTCTCACCTTTCTCTCTCTCTCCCCATCTCTCTCTCGCCCGTCCCTCTCCCCCCTCTCTCCCCACTCTCTCTCTCTGCCCCCTGTCTCTCCCCCTCCCTATCCCCTCCCTCTCCCCTCCCTCTCTCCCCCCTCCTTCTCTCCCCGTCCTTCTCTACCCGTCCTTCTCTCCCCGTCCTTCTCTCCCCCTCCATCTCTCCCCCTCCCTCTCTCCCCTCCATCTCTCCCGCTCTCTCACCCCCTCTTTTGACCCCCTCACTCTGTCACCTCACTCTCCCTCCCCCTCTCACTCACTCCCTCTCTCTCTCCCCCACTCTTTACACCTCCTCTCCCCCTCTCCCCACACTCTCTACAACTACTGTCTCCCCCCACTCAATCCCCCCACTCACTCCCCCACTCTATCTCCCCACCCTCTCTCTCCCCCTCTCCCTCCCCCTCTCTCTCACACACTCTCTCTGTCTCCTCTCTCGCTCGTCCCCCTCTTGGTCGTCCCCTCTCTCGCCCCTCGCTTTCCCGCTCGCTCTCCCACGCTCCCTTCCCCTCTCTTTCTCCCCGTCTCTCTGCACATTTCACTCACCTCTCACACTCTCCCCCTATCTTGACCCTCTCTCTCGCCTCCCTCTCTCCCCCCTCCCTCCCCTCTCTCTCACACCCTCTCTGTCTCCCCCTCTCGCTCGTCCCCCTCTCTCGCCCCTAGCTTTCCCGCTCGCTCTCCCCCTCTCCCTTCCCCTCTCTTTCTCCCCCTCTCGCTGCCTGTTTCACTCTCCTCTCTCTCTCTCCCCCTCCTTGCCCCCTCTTTCTCCCCCTCTCTCGCCCCTCACTTGACCCCATTCTGTTGGCCCTACTCCCCTCTTTCGCCCTCCTTCTCTCTGCCCTTCTCTCCGTGCCCCTCGCTCTTTCCCCTCACTCTGTTAACCCTCTCTCCCACTCTCTCTTCCCCCTCTCCTCCCTCTCCCCCTCTCTCCCCCTCTCCTCTCTCTCCCCTCACTCTCCCCCTCTCTCTCCCCGCTCACTCTCCCCGCTCTCTCTCCCCCTCTCTCTCCCCCTCCTCTATCCGCCCTCTCCCTTCACCGCTCTCCCTTGTCCCCCTCCCCTTTTTCGCCCTTCTCTCTCTTCCCCTCTCTCTTTCTCCTTCTCTCTCTTCCCCTCTCTCTCTTTCCCCATGTCTCTCCCCCCACATCTCTCTCACTCACCTCTCTCTCCCATCTCTCTCTCTCTCCCTGCTCTCGCCCCCCCCTCGTCCCCTCTCTCTCCACCTCTCTCTTCCCTCCCTCTCCCCGCACTCTCCCGCCACTCTCTCACTCCCTTTCTGTCCCCCCCTCAACTTCCCTCGCCCCTCTCATCTCCCTCCCTCTGTCTCTCTCCCCGTCTCTCACCCCCTCGCTTTCTCACCCCCGCTCTCTCTCCCCCTCTCCTCCCTCTCTCTGCCCCACTCTCTGCCCCCTGTCTCCCATTCCCCGCTCTTTCACCCCCGCTCTCTCACCTCCCTCACTCCCCTCTCTCACCCTCTCTTACTCTCTCTCACCCTGTCTCTCCCCATCTATCGCTCCCCCTCTCTCTCCCTCATACTCTCCCGCGCTCTCTTCCGCCTTTCTCTCCAAACTCTCTCTCTCCGCCCCATCTCTCCCCATCTCTCTCCCCCCTCTCTCTCCCTGCTCTCTACTTCCCCTCTCCCCCTCACCCCCTGTCTCGCCCCCTCTCTCTCCGTCTCTCTCCCCCTCTCTCTCACCCCTCTCTCCCTTTTTCGCCCCACTCTCTCACTCCCCCTTTCTCGCCCCCCTCTCTCACTCCCCCTCTCTCGCGCCCCTCTCTTCCCCCTCTCTCACCCCCTGTCTCGAACCCACTCTCTCGCCACCCACTCTCGTCTCCTCTCTTATCCCTTCTCTCACCCCCCTTTCGCTCTTTCTCGTCTCTCCCCGTCTATCTTCCCCTATCTCCCCCCTCCCCCCTCTCCCCCTCTCTCTCTCCACCTTTCTCTACGCCTCTCCCCCCTCTCTTCCCCCACTCTCTCTCCTCTCTCTCTCCCTCTTACTCACCCCCTCACTCACCCCCACACTCTCCCCATCTCTCTACCCCCACTTTCTCCCCCCGCTCTCTGTCTCCCCTCTCCTGCCCCCTCTCCCGTGTCTCGTCCCCTCTCTCTCCCCTTCTCTCTCCCCCTTCCCTCTCCCCCCTCCACTCTCTCTTCCCTCACTCTCGCCCCTCTCTCTCTCCCTCTCTCTCTCACCCCCTCACTCACCCCCACACTCTCCCCATCTCTCTTCCCCCACTTTCTCCCCCCCCCGCTCTCTGCCTCCTCTGTCCCGCCCTCTCTCTTCTCTCTCCCCCCTCTCTCCACACTCACTCTCTCCCCCTCTCTCTCGCCTCTCTCTTCTTCTCTCTCCCCCTCTCCCTTGCCCCTTCTCCCTTGCCTCCTCTCCTTCCCACTTTTGCCCTCCCTCTCTCGCCCCTATCTCTCTGCCCCTCTCTCTCCTCACTCTGTCACCTCACTCTCTCTCCCTCTCACTCCCTCCCTCTCTCACCCCCTCTCTCACTTTTTTCTCACCCGCTCTCTTCTCCTCCCTGTCGCTCTTCCCCCTCTCTATCTCTCTCTACCTCCTCTCTCTCTTCCCCCTCTCTCCCCTCCTCTCTCCCCTTCTCTCTACCGTCTCTCTCAGCCCCTCTCTCGGCACCTCTCTCTCGCAACCCCTCTCTCTACGCCTCACTCTCTCTCTCTCACCCCTGTCTCTTCACTAACTCTCTCCCCCTCTCTGTCACCTAACTCTCTCCCCTCTTTCTCAATCCCAGCCTAACCCTCTCCCTCCAACATTCTAGCCCCACTCTCTCTCCCACTCTCTCTCCCCCTCTCTCTCCCCCCTCTCTGCCCATCCATCTCCCCCTCTCTCTCTCCCTCGATTCTCTCTCTTTTCATGCTCTGTCCCCCTCCTTCTGTCCCCCTCCCTCTGGCCCCCACTCTCTCCTCTCTCTCTCTCCACCCCGACTCTCCACTCTCTCTCCCCCACTCTCCTCGTCTCTCTCCCCTCTCTCTCTCCCCCTCTCTCTGCCTCCATTCTCTGCCCCCTCCTTCTGTCCCGCTCCTCCTGTCCCCCTCCCTCTGTCCCCCTCCCTCTGTCCCCGTCTCTCCTTCACTCTCACCCCCGACTCTCCCCTCTCTCTCCCCCACTCTCCCCCTCTAACCAATCTCTCCCCTCCCCGTCTCTCCAACCTCCCTCTCCTCCTCTCTCCCTCCCCCACTCTCACCCCCACTCTCTCCCCGCACTTTCTCTCCCCATTTTCTCTCCCCACCCCTCTCCCCCCACTCTCTCTCCCCACTCTCTCTCCCCACTCTCTCCCCACACTCTCTCTCCCTTCCCTCTCTCCCCCTCCCTCTTTCCCCCTCCCTCTGTCCGCCTCTCTCTCCTCTCTCTCAGCCCACTCTCCCCTCTCTCTCCACACTCTCCCTCCTCTACCTCTCTCCCTCCCCCTCAACTCTCTCTACCCCAATCTCTCACCTCCTCTCTCTATCCCGTCTCTCTCTTCACTAACTCTGTTGCCTAAATCTCTCCCCTCTCTCCCCCCCTCTCTTCCTCCCTCCCTCTCTCATCCTCTCCTTGTCCCCTCTCTCTCCCCCCACTCTCACCCCCTTTCTGTCCCCCTCTCTCCCCCTTCCTCGCACCTTCCTCTCCCTCCCACTCTCTCTCCCCGTCTCTCCCCCTCCCCGTCGCTCTCCCCGTCTCTCTCCCCTCCCTCTCCCCCACTCTCTTTCCCCGCTCTCTTTCCCAACTCTCTCCACCACGCTCTTCCCCCACTCTCACCCCCATCTCTCTGCCTTCTCTGTCCCCCCTGCTGTCACCCCCTTTCTGTCCCCCAGTCTCCCCCTTCCTCGCTCCTTCCTCTCCCTCCCGCCTCTCGCCTTGTCTCTCCCCCTCTCTCCCCGTCGCTCTCCCCGTCTCTCTCCCCCTCTCTCTCTCCCTCCCTCTCCCCCCTCTCCCTCTCCCCTCTCTAGCCCAACTTTCTTCCCCCACTCTCTGCCCCATCTCTCTCCCCTCTCTCTCCCTCCGCTCTCACCCTCTTCCTGTCCCCTCTCTCACCCTCCCTCGCACCTTCCTCTCCCTCCCACTCTCTCTCCCCCTCTCTCTCCCCGTCGCTCTCTCCGTCTCTCTCCCCCTCTCTCCCACTCTGTCTCGCCCTCCCCGTCTCTATTCCGCCCTATCTCTCTCTCTGCCGCCTCTCTCTCTTCCCCCTCTCTCCACACCCCTCTCACCCCTCTAACCCCTCTCTCCCCCTCTCCCCTCCTCTCTCTCCTTCTCTCTACCGTCTCTCTCTCACCCTCTCTCTTTACACCTCTCTCTCTCACCCACTCTCTCTACACCTCAGTCTCTCTCTCCCCTCTCTCTCTTCACTAAATCTCCCCCCAACTCTGTCACCTAAATCTCTCCCCTCTTTCTCACTCCCTCCCTCCCTAACCCTCTCTCTCCCCCACTCTCTCCCCCACTCTCTCCCCGACTCTCTTCCCGCACTCTCTCTCCCCACTCTCTCTCCCCACTCTCTCCCCCACTCTGTCCCCACACTCTCTCTCTCCCTCCCCCTCTCTCTCCCCTTCTCTCTCCCTCCACTCTCTGTGCCCCTCCCTCTTTCCCCCTCTCTCTGTCCGCCTCTCTCTCCTCTCTCTCCCCCACTCTCCCCTCTCTCTCCCCCTCCCTCTCCATTCCCTCTCACCTCCTCTCTCTATCCCGTCTCTCTCTACCCCGCTCACCCTCTCTCTCTACCCCTCAAACTCTCTCCCCCTCACTCTTCACTAACTCTGTCGCCTAAATCTCTCCCCTCTCTCTCCCTCTCTCACTCCTTCTGTCTCTCATCCTCGCACTCTACCCCTCTCTCCCCCCACTCTCACTCCCTTTCTGTCCCCCTCTCTCCCCCTTCCTCGCACCTTCCTCTCCCTCCCACTCTCTCCCCATCTCTTCCCCCTCCCCGTCGACATCCCCGTCGCACTCCCCGTCTCTCTCCCCCTCTCTCTCCACCTCCCTCTCCCTATTCTCTTTCCCCACTCTCTCCACCACTCTCTCCACCACGCTCTTACCCCACTCTCACGCCCATCTCTCTCCCCTCTCTCTCCCCCTCTCTCACCCCCTTTCTGTCCCCCTCTCTCTCCCCATCCTCGCACCTTCCTCTCCCTCCCCCTCTCTCGCCCCATTTCTCCCCCTCTCTCCCCGTCGCTCTCCCCGTCTCTCTCCCCCTCTCTCTCTCCCTCCCTCTCCCCCTCTCACTCTCCCCTCTCCCCCACTCTCTTCCCCCACTCTCTGCCCCATCTCTCTCCCCTTTCTCTTTCCCCGCTCTTACCCTCTTTCTGTCCCCCCCCTCTCATCCTTCCTCGCACCTTCTCTCTCACACGCACTCTCACACGCTCTCTCACACCCTCTCTCACATCCTCTCTCTCCCCACTCTCACTCCCCCTCTCTCTCTACCTCTCTCCCCCTCTCTCTCCCCGTCTCTCCCCCTCTCCCCGTCGCTATCCCCCACTCTCTCCCCCTCTCTCACCCTCCCCGTCTCTCTTCCCCCTCCCTATCTCTCTCTTTGCAACCTCTCTCTCTTCCCCCTCTCTCCACACCCCTCTCACCCATCTAACCCCTCTCTCCAACCTCTCCCCTCCTCTCTCCGCTTCTCTCTACCGTCTCTCTCTCACCGACTCTCTCTCTACACGTCACTCTCTCTCCCCTCTCTCTTCACTAACTCTCCACCGACTCTGTCACCTAAATCTCTCTCCTCTCTCTCACTCCCCCCTAACCCTCTCCCTCCCCCACTTTCTCCCCCACTCTCTCCCTCACTCTCTCCACCACTCTCTCCCCTACTCTCTCCCCCACTCTCGCTCGCCACTCTCGCTCCCCAGTCTCTCCCCCACTCTGTCCCCACACTCTCTCTCCCCTTCCCTCTCTCCCACTTCTCTCTCCCTCCATTCTCTGTCCCACTCCCTCTGTCCGTCTCTCTCACCTCTCTGTCCCCCACTCTCCCCCTCTCTCCGCCGTCCCTTCTCTCCCCCTCCCTCTCCCTCTCTCTCTATCCACTCTCTCACCACCTCTCTCTACCTCTCTCTCTCTACCCCACTCACCCCCTCTCTTGACCCTCAATCTCTCTCTCCTCTTCTCTCTTCACTAACTCTCTCTGTCGCCTAAATCTCTCCCTCTCTCTCCCTCTCTCACTCCCTGCTTCTCCCATGCTCTCACCCTCTCCTCTCTCTCCCTACTGTCTTTCCCCATTCTCTCCCCCACTCTCTTCACCCACTCTCACACCATCTCTCCCCCCTCTCTATCTCTCACTCTCTCTCGTCCCCCTCTCTCTCCCCTCTCCCTCCACCCTCTCTCCCCCTCCCTCTCTCACCATCTCACTCTCCCCCTCACTCTCTTTCCCACTCTTTCTTCACTGTCTCCCCCAATCTCACTCCCCCTCTTCCTCTCCCCCTTTCTCTGTCCCCTTCTCTCCCCACACACCCGTCTTTCCCCTTTTTTCAACACCCACTCACCCCTCTCTTTCACCCCCTCTCTTTCAACCCCTCTCTTTCACCCCCTCTCTCTCACCCCCTCTCTCTCACACCCCTCTCTTCCACACCCTCTCTCTCACCCCTCTCTCACGCCCTCTCTCTCACACCCCTCTCTCACACCCCTCTCTCCCACACCCTCTCTACCCATAATTCTCACACCCTCTCTCTCACCCCCTCTCCCACGCCCTCTCTCACACCCCTCTCTCCCAACCCCTCTCTCTCACCCCCTCTCTCTCTCACTCACTCTCTCTCCCCACTCTCACACCCCCTCTCTCCTCCTCTCTCTCACCCTCTCTATCTCACCCCCCTCTCACTCACCCCCTCTCTATCACCCTCTCTCTCTCACACACCCTCTCTCTCACCCCCCTCTCTCTCACCCTCTCTCTCACACCCTCTCTTTCACCCCCCTCTCTCACACCCTCTCTCTCACACCCTTTTCCTCCTCCTCCCTCCTGCCTCACGACAACCTCTCTCTCCCTAAACTCTCTCCCCTCTCTCTCCCCCTCTCTCGCTCACCCCCTCTCTCTCCCCCTCTCTCTCTCCCCCTCTCTCTTCCCCTCTCTCTCACACCCTTTTTCTCCCCCTCCCTCCCGCCTCACGAGAACCTCTCTCTCCCTAAACTCTCTCCCCTCTCTCTCCCCCCTCTCTCCCCCTCTCTCTCCCCCTCTCTCTCTCTCCCCCTCTCTCCCCCCTCTCTCTCGCCCCACTCTCTCTCGCCCCTCTCTCTTGCCCCTCTCTCTCCCCCTCTCTCTCCCCCTCTCTCTCCCCCTCTCTTTCCCCCACTCTCTCTCGCCCCTCTCTCTTGCCCCTCTCTCTCGCCCCTCTCTCTCGCCCCTCTCTCTCGCCCCCTCTCTCTCAGCCCCTCTCAGCACCCATCTCACTCCCCTCTCTCTCCCTCTCTCTCGCACTCTCTCACCCCTCTCTCTCTCCCCCTCACTCTCACACCTCTCTCTCCCACCCGTTCCTCTCCCCACTCTCTACCCCACTCTCTCCCCCTCACACGTTCCTCCCACTCTATCCCCACTCTCTCTCCCCCACACTCTATCCCCCTCTCTCTCCCACTCTCTCTCCCCCCTCTCCCCCGCTCTCTCCAGCCTCTCTCTCCCACCCCTCTCTCCCCCTCACTCTCTCCCCCTCACTCTCCCCCTCTCTCTCCTCCTCTCTCGCCACTCTCTCTCACCTCTCTCTATCACCCTTTCTCTCTCTTCCCACTCTCTCCCCCCTCTCTCCCCCCTCTCTCTCCCCTCTCTCCCCACCTCTCTTGCCACTCTCTCTCGCCTCTCTCTCACCCCTCTCTCTCCCCCTCACTCTCTCCCCCACACTCTCTCCCCCACACTCTCTCCCACTCTCCCTCCCCTCTCCCCCTCCCTCCCCCTCTCCCTCCCCCCTCTCTCCACCTCTCTCTCCCCCTCTGTCTCCCCCTCTCTCCCCCTCTCTCTCCCCTCTTTCCCCAACACTCTCTCTTCCCCCCTCTCTCCCGCCTCTCTCTCGCCCCCTCTCGTTCCGTCTCTCTCCCTTCTCTCGCCCCCTGTCTCGCCCTCCTGTCTCTCCCCTCCTCTCTCGCACCCTCTCTCGCCCACTCTCTGCCCCCCACTCTCACCCCCTTTCGCCCCCCTCTCGCCCTCCTGTCTCTCCCTTCCTCTCTCGCACCCTCTATCGCCCGCCCTCTCGCCCCCCCACTCTCTCCCCTCTCTCTCCCCTCTCTCTCCCCTCTCTCTCCCCTCTCTCTCCCCTCTCTCTCCCCTCTCTCACCCCCTCTCTCACCCCCTCTCTCACCCCTCTCTCTCCCCCTCTTTCCCCAACTCTCTCATTCTCTACCCCCTCTCTCCCGCCTCTCTCTCGCTCCCTCTCTTTCCAATCTCTCGCCCCCTGTCTCGTCCTCCTGTCTCTCCCCTCCTCTCTCACACCCTCTCTCGCCCCCTCTCTCGCCCCCCACTCTCATCCCTCTCTCGCCCCCCACTCTCACCCCCCTCTCGCCCCCTCTCTCATCTCCTCTCTCGCCCCCTCTCTCGCCCCACTCTCGCCCCCCACTCGTCTCCACTCTCTCCCCCTCTCGCACCTCCTCTCCTCTCGCTCCCCTCTCTCTCCCCTCTCTCTCCCCCTCTCTCCCCCCTCTCTCCCCTCTCTCACCCCCTCTCACCTTCTCTCTCACCCCCTCTCTCACACCATCTCTCTCCCCCTCTCTCCCCCACCTCCCCCTCTCCAAGCTCTCTCTCTCCCCCTCTCTCTCCCCTCTCTCTATCTTCCACTCTTCTACCCCCTCTGTCTCTCTCTCCCTCGCTCTTTCCCACTGTTTCTCTACTCTCTCTCTCCTCTCTCTTTCCACCCCTCTCTCTCCCCTCTCTCCATCTCCCCTCTTTCTCGCCCCACTCTCTCTCTTCTCTCTCTCTCCCCTCTCTACCTCCCCTCTCTCTCCCCACAGTCTTACCCTGTTCTCTTACCCCGCTCGCTTACCCCAGTTTCTCTCTCCTCTCTCCCAACGCACTCTCCCCACCCACTCTCCCCACCCACTCTCCCCACCCACCCTCCACCCCCACTCTACCCACCCACTCTCCCTTCCCCACTATTTCCCCCACTCTCTCCCCACCACTCTCTCCCCCACTCTCTTTCAACCCTTCTCTCTCTCCCCCTCTCTCCCCTCTCTCTTCCCCATCTCTCTCCCCCCTCTCCCACCCCTCTCTCCCCCCATTGTCTTCCCCCACTCTCTCCGCCTCTCTCTTTCCCCCTCTCTCTCCCCCTCTCTCCCCCACTCTCGCCCCCTCTCCCCCACTCTTCCCCCCTCTCTCTCCCCACGCTCTCTCCCCCCTCTAACTCCCCCTCTCTCCCCCTCTCCCCACCTCGCTCGCCTCTCTCTCTCCTCTCACTCTCTCCCCTCTTTCACCCTCTCTCTCCCCAGCTCCCTTGCCCTTCTCTCTCATCTCTCTCTCTCCCCAATCTCTCTCTTCCCCACTCTCTCCCCCTCTCTCGTCCTCTCTCTCTCCCCCCTCCCCTCTCTCCCGCCTCTCTCTTTCCCCCCTGTCTCTCCCCTCTCCCTCCCCCCTCTTTTCCCAACACTCCCCTGATCCCCTCCCTCTCTCTCCCCTCCCTCCACCCTCTCTCTCGCCCCCCTCTCGCACCCTCTCTCTCGCCCATCTCTTGCCCCCTGTCTCACCCTCCTGTCTCGCCCCTTCTCTCTCGCCCCCTCTTTCGCCCCCACCCTCGTCCCCTCTCACGACCCCCACTCTTGCCCCCACTAACGCCACTCTCTCGCCCCCTCTCTCGCTCCAACTCTCGCCTCCCATCGTCTCCACTCTCGGCCTTCTCTCTCACCCCAATCTTTAACTCCTACTCTCTTGCCTCTCTCTACCCCTCTCTATCCCCCTCTCTCCAGCCCTCTCTCTCCCTTTCTCCCCCTCCCTCTGTCTCCCCCTCTCTCCCCCACTTTCTCCCCACTCTCTCTTTCCCCGCGCTCTCTCCCCTCTCTCTCACCCCCTCTCCCCACCTCTCACCCATCTCTCCCCCCTCTCTCTCCCCCCTCTCTCACCCACCTCCCTCGATCCCTCCCTCTGCCATTCCCTCTTCCCCTTCTCTCTGCTCCCCTCTCCCTGCCCCCTCTCCCTGCCGCTCTCTCTCTCTCCCCCTCTCTCTCCCCCTCACTCTGTCCAGCTCACTCTCTCCCCCTCTCTCTCTCCCCCTCTCCTCCTCTCTCTCCCTCTCCCCTCCGTCTCCCCCGCCATCCCACTAGCTCTCTCCCCCTCTCTCTTTGTTCCCCTCTCTCTCTCTGACCGCCCCTCTCTGTCCCTCTTCTCTCTGTCCCCTCTCTCTGTCCCCCTCTTTCTCTGTCCCTCCCTCTCTCTGTCCCCACTCTCCCTGTCCGCCCCCTCTGTCCCCCTCTCTCTCTCTCCCTCTCCTCCTCTCTCTCCCTCTCCCCTCCGTCTCCCCCGCCATCCCACTAGCTCTCTACCCCGTCTCTCTTCCCCTTCTCTCTCCGCCCTCTCTCTCCATGCCTCTCTCTATCCCATCTCTCCTCCCCAACCTCTCTTTCCCCCTCACTTCCTCTCTCTCTATCCCTCACTCTCTTTCTGCTCCTCACACTCTTCACTAACTCTCTCCTCAACTCTGTCACCGAACTCTCTCCACTCTCTCACCCCTTGCCTCTCTCAATCCCTCCCTCACTCACTCTCTCACTCTCCCCATCACTCCCTCCCCCGTCTCCCCCTCCCGTCTCCCCCGCTCTCTCCCCACTCTCTCCCCTCCTCTCTCTCCCCTCCCCTCTCCCCTCTGTCTCCCCTCTCTCCCCTCTCTCTTCCCTCCTCTCTCTTCTCTCCTCTCTCTACCCTCCAATCTCTTCACTTCTCTCTCTCCCCCCTCTGTCTCCCCCTCTGTCTCCCCCCACTCCCCCTCCCCCTTCTCTCTTCCCCCTTTCTCTCCCCCCCTCTCTCCTCCCCCTCTCTCTCTCCCCTCTCTCTCCCCACTCTCTCCCCTCTCCCATCCTCGCTCTCCCCTCCTCTCTCTCCCCACCTCTCTCCCCCCTCTCTCCACCGTCTGTCTCCCCCCTCCCCCCCCTCTCTCCTACCTCTCTTGAACCCTCTCTCTGTCCACCCTCTCTGTCCTCTCTCTCTGTCCGTTCCCCTCTCTCTGTCCCCCTCTCTCTGTCTCCCCCTCTCTGTCCCCCCTCTCTGTCTGTTCCCCTCTCTCTGCCCCCCTCTCGCTGTGCCCCACTCCACCCTCTCTGTCCCCCCTCTCTCTGTCCCTCCTCTCTCTCTGTTCCCTTCTCTCTGACCCCTCCTCTCTGAACCCTCCTCTCCCTTTGTCCCCATCTCTCTGTCCACCCCTCTCTCTCTGTCCCTCTCTCTCAGCCCCCTCTCTCTGTCCCCCCACTCACTGTCTACCTCTCAGTCCACCCTCTCTCTTCCCCCCTTTTTACCCCTCCTCTCTCCCCATCTCTTTCCTCCCTCTCTCTCCCCCACTCTCTTACCCCCACTCTCTCTGTCCCCTCTCTCTCTGACCGCCCCTCTCTCTGTTCACCACACTCTCCCCCCTCTCTCTGTCCCACTCTCTCTCTGTCCCCCTCTCTCTCCGTTGCCCTCTCTCTGTCCCAGTCTCTATATCCCTCCTCTCTCTGTCCCCCTCTCTCAATGCCCCCCTCTCCGTCCCACTCTCTCTGTCCCTCTCTCTCCGTTCCCCTCTCTCTGTCCCACCTCTCTCTGTCTCCCTCCCTCTGCCCCCCCTCCCCGTTCCCCTCTCTCTGTCCCCTCTCTCTCTCCGTTCCCCTCTCTCTGTCCCCCTCTCTGTCCACCCTCTTTGTCCCCCTCTCTCTGATCCCTCCTGTCCTTCTGTCCACATCTCTCTGTCCACACCTCTCTCTCTGTCCCTCTCTCTCAGCCCCCGCTCTCTGTCCCCCAACTCACTGTCTCCCTCTCGGTCCACCCTCTCTCTTCCCCCCTTTTTACCCCTCCTTTCTCCCCATCTCTTTCCTCCCTCTCTCTCCCCCACTCTCTTACCCCCACTCTCTCTGTCCCCTCTCTCTCTGACCGCCCCTCTCTCTGTTCCCCACACTCTCCCCCCTCTCTCTGTCCCACTCTCTCTCTGTCCTCCTCTCTCTCCGTTGCCCTCTCTCTGTCCCCGTCTCTCTATCCCCCCTCTCTCTCTGTCCCCCTCTCTCAATGCCCCCCTCTCCGTCCCCCTCTCTCTGTCCCTCTCTCTCTCCGTTCCGCTCTCTCTGTCCCACCTCTCTCTGTCCCCCTCCCTCTGTCCCCCTTCCCCGTTCCCCTCTCTCTGTCCCCTCTCTCTCTCCGTTCCCCTCTCTCTGTCCCCCAACTCACTGTCTCCCTCTCGGTCCACCCTCTCTCTTCCCCCCTTTTTACCCCTCCTCGCTCCCCATCTCTTTCCTCCCTCTCTCTCCCCACTCTCTTGCCCCCACTCTATCTGTCCCCTCTCTCTGTCCCCCTCTCTCTGTCCCCCTCTCTCTGTTCCCCCTCTCTCTGTGCCCCCTCTCCCTGTCCCCCCTCTCCCTGTCCCCCCTCTCCCAGTCCCCCCTCACCCTGTCTCCACTCTCCCTATCTCCCCTCTCTCTAACCCTTTCTCTCTGACCCCTCTCTCTGTCCCCCTTTCTCCCCGTCACCCCCCCTCTCTGTACCCCCCTCTCTGTCCCTCTCTCTCTGTCACCCTCCTCTCTGTCCCCATTCTCTCTGTCCACCCCTCTCTCTGTACCCTCCCCTCCCTCTGTCCTCATCTCCCTGTCCACCCCCTCTTTCTGTCCCCACACTCTCTCTGTCCCCCTATCTCTGTCCCCCCTCTCTCTCTGTCCCCCTTCTCTGTACCACCTGTTCTGTCACCCTCCTCTCTGTCCCCACTCTCTCTGTCACCTTCTCACTCTGTCCCTCCCTCTCCTTCTGTCCCCATCTCTCTGTCCAACCCACTCTCTCTGCACCCCTCTCAGCTCCCCCCACTCTCTCTCTCCCCCCTCTCTCTTTGTTCCCCTCTCTCTCTCTGACCGCCCATCTCTGTCCCTCTTCTCTCTGTCCCCTCTCTCTGTCCCCCTCTTTCTCTGTCCCTCCCTCTCTCTGTCCCCACTCTCCCTGTCCGCCCCCTCTGTCCCCCTCTCTCTTTCCTCCCTCTTTCTTTCCACCCTCTCTCTGTCCCCATCTTTCTGTCCACCCCTCTCTCTGTACCCTCCTCTCCCTCTGTCCCCATCTCCCTGTCCACCCCGCTCTCTCCGTCCCCCTCTCTCTCTTTCTCCCCTCTTTCTGGCACCCCCTCTCTCTCTGTCCCCACTCTCTCTGTCCCCCTCTCTCTGTCCCCCTCTCTCTCTGTCCCCCTCTCTCTCTCTCTGTCACCCCTCTCTCTTCCCCCCTGCCCCCTCTCTCTGAACCCCTCTGCCTCTGTTCCCTCCTCTCTCTGTCACCCCCCTCTGTCTCACCGCTCTCTGTCCCCCTCTCTCTGTCGTCTCTCTCTCTGTACCCCGACTCTCTCTGTCCCCCCGTCTCTCTGTCCTCTCTCTCTGTCCTCCTCTCTCTGCACACCTCTCTCTGTCCACTCTGCCGCCCTCTCTCTGTGTCCCCCACTTTCTCTGTCCCACCCCACCCCCGTCTCTACCGCTGTCTGTCCCCCTCTCTCGGTGCCCCTCTCTCTCTGCCCCTCCTTCTCTCTGTTCCCCCGCTCTCAGTCCGCCCCCTCTGTCCCCCTCTCTCTTTCCCCCTCTCTCTGTCCCCCGCTCCGTCCCCCTGCCCCCCTCTACTGCGCCCCCGTCTCTCAGTCCCTCCACTCACTGTCACAACTCTCTCTGGCCCCCCTCTCTCTGTCCCTCCATCTCCCTGTACCCCCCTCTGTTCCCACTCTCTCTGCCCCCTCTCTCTGTACCACCTCTCTCTGTCCTCTCTCTCTCTGTCGCCCTTCTCTCTATCCCCCCTCTTCCTCTGGCTCCCTCTCTCTGTCCGCGCTCTCTGTCCCCCCTCTTCCTCTGTCCCCATCTCTCTATGTCCCCCTCTCTGTCCCCATCTCTCTATGTCCTCCTCTCTCTCTGTCACCCCCATCTCTTCTCCCTGCCACCCCTCTATCTGACCCCCTCTCCCTCTGTTCCCTCCTCTCTCATTCCCCCTCTCTCTCTGTCCCCCCTCTCAGTCCCCCTCTCTCTCTGTCCCACTCTCTCTGTCCCCCTCTCTCTCTGTCCCCCTCTCTCTGTCCCTCTCTCTCTCTGTCGCCCCTCCCTCTGAACCTCCTTCTCTCTGACTCCCTCTCTCTGTGCCCCCTCTTCCTCTGTTCCCCTCTCTCTCTGTCCCTCCTACACTCTGGCCACCTTCACTCTGTCACCCCATCTCTCTTCCTCCCCTTCTCTGTGCCCCCTCACTATCCCCTCTCTCATCGTTCCCCTCTGTCTGTCCTCTCTCTGTCTATCCCTCCTCTCTGCCCCCCCTCTTTCTGTCCCCCCTCTTTCTATCCCCGCTCTCTCTGTCCCCCCGTCGCCCTCCATCTGTCACCCCCTCTGTCCCCTCTCTCTGTCCCTCTCTCTCTGTCCCTCTCTCACTGTCCCTCTCTCTCTCTCCCCTCTCTCCGTCCCTCTCTCTCTGTCCCTCTCTCTCTGTCCCCCTCTCTCTCTGTCCAACCCTCTCTCTGTCCCCCTCTCTCTGTCCCCCCCTCTCCGTTCCCCACTCTCTATCCCCCTCTCTCTTTCCCCCTCTCTCTGCCCCCCTCTCTGTCCAACACACTCTCCGACCCCTCTCTCTGTCCCCCTTTCTCCCCGTCACCCTTCTCTCTGTCCCCCCTCTCTCTGTCCCTCTCTCTGTCACCCTCCTCCCTGTCCACCCCTCTCTCTGTACCCCTCCTCTCCATCTATCCTCATCTCTCTGTCCACCCCCCTCTCTGTCCCTACTCTCTCACTGTCCACTATCTCTGCCCCCCCTGTTCCCCTCTCTGTACCACCTGCTCTGTCACCCTCCTCTCTTTCCCCACTCTGTCTGTCACCTTCGCACTCTGTCCCGCCTTCTCCCTCTGTCCCCATCTCTCTGTTCACCCCTCTCTCTCTGCACCCGTCTCTCTTTCCCCCCTCTCTCTTCCCCCTCTCTCTACCCCCTCTGTCTCCCCATCACTCCACCCTCTCTCTTCCCCCACTCTCTTGTCCCCCTCTCTGTCTGCCCCTCTCTCTGACCCCCTCTCTCTCTCTGACCGCCACTCTCTGTCCCTCCCTCTCTCTGTCCCCACTCTCCCAGTCCGCCCCCTCTGTCCCACTCTCTCTTCCCCCTCTTTCTTTCCACCCCGCTCTCTGTACCCTCCTCTCCCTCTGTCCCCATCTCTCTGTCCACCCCCTCTCACTGTCCCCCTCTCTCTCTTTCTCCCCTCTCTCTCTTTCTCCCCTCTCTCTGTCCCCCCTCTCTCTCTGTCCCCCTCTCTCTCTCTGTTCCCTCCTCTCTCTGTCCCCCTCTCTCTGTCCCCCCCTCTCTCTGTCCCCTCTCTCTCTGTCCCCCGTCTCTCTCTGCACCCCCCCCCCCCACCCCGTCTCTCTGTCCTCTCTCTCGGTCCTTCTCTGTGCACACCTCTCCCCGCCCCCTCTGCCCCCCTCACTCTGTGACCCCCACTCTCTCACCCCCCCCGTCTCTCCCGCTCTCTGTCCCCCTTTCTCTGTGCACCTCAATCTCTGCCTCTCCTTCTCTCTGTCCCCCCGCTCTCAGTCCGCCCCCTCCGTCCACCTCTCTCTTCCCCCTCTCTCTGTCACCCCCTCCGCCCCCCTGTCCCCCCTCTAGTGTGCCGCGTCTCTCTGTCCCCCCTCTCTCACTGTCACAACTCTCTCTGACCCCCCGTCCCTCCTTCTCCCTGTACCCCCCTCTGTTCCGACTCTCACTGTCCCCCTCTCTCTGTACCACCTCTCTCTGTCCTCTCTCTCTCTCTGTCGCCCTCTCTCTATTCCCCCTCTTCCTCCATCCCCCTCTCCCTGTCCCCCCTCTTCCTCTGTCCCCCTCTCTCTCTGTCCTCCCTCTCTGTCCCCCTCTCTCTCTGTCCTCCTCTCTATCTGTCACCCCTCTCTCTTACCCCCTGCCACCCCTCTCTCGGACCCCCCTCTCTGTGTCCCCTCCTCTCTCAGTCCCCCTCTTTCTCTGTCCCCCTCACTTAGTCCCCCCTCTCTCTGTCCCCATCTCTCTGTCCCCCTCTCTCTCTCTGTCTCCCCTCTCTCTGTGTCCCCTCTTCCTCTGCCCCCTCTCTCTGTCCCTCCTTCTCTCTGCCCCACCCGCTCTCAGTCTGTCCCCTCTGCACCCCCGGTCCCCCCTCACTCTGTCACCCCATCTCTCTTTCTCCCCTCAATGTCCCCCCTCACTGCCCGCCCTCTCTCTGTTCCCCTCTCTCTGTCCCCCCTCTCTCTGTTCCCCTCTCTCTGTATCCACTCTCGCTGTCCCCTCTCTCTCTGTCCCCATCTCTCTCCGTTCCTCTCTCTCCGTTCCCCTCTCTCTGTCCCCTCTCTTTCCCCGCTCTCTCCGTTCCCCTCTCTGTGTCTCCCTCTCTCTCCATTCCCCTATCTCTGTCCCCCCTCTCTCTGTCCCCCTCTCTGTGTCTCCCTCTTTCTCCATTCCCCTCTCTCTGTAGCCCTCTCTCTCCGTTCCCCTCTCTGTGTCCCCCCTCTCTGTGTACCTCCTCTCTCTTTCCCCCTTTCTCTCCCGTTCCCCTCTCTCTGTCCCCCCTCTCTCACCGTTCCCCTCTGTCTGTCCCCTCTCTCTCTGCCCCCCACTGTCCACCGTCCCCACCTCTCTCTCTCCATTCCCCTCTCTCTGTCCTCTCTCTGTCTGTCGCCCACCTCTCTGACCCCCCTCTCTCAGTCCCCCTCCCTCTCTGTTCCTCTCTCACTGCCCCCTCTCTCTGTACCCCCTCTCTCTGTCCCCCCTCTCTCTGTCCCCCTCTCTCTGTCCCCCCTCTCTCTGTCCCCCCTCTCTGTCACCCCCTCTCCATCCCCCCGTGTCTCTGTTCCCCTCTCTCTGTTCCCCCCTTTCTATCCACCTCTCTCTGTCCCCCGTCCCCCTCCCTCTGTCACCCCCTCTGTCCCCTCTCTCTGTACCCCTCTCTCGGACCCCCTCTCTTTCCATTCCCCACTCTCTTTCCCCCTCTCTCTGTCCCGCTTTCTCTATCTCCCCCTCCCCGTTCCCCTCTCTCTGTCCCCTTCTCTCTGTCCCCCCTCTCTCTCCGTTCCCCTCTCTCTGTACCCCTCTCTGTGCCCCCATCCCTGTCCCCACCCTATCTGCCCCCCGAGCACCTCTCTCTGTCCCCCTCCCTCTGTCCCCTCTCTCTGTCCCCCTCTCTCTGTCCCCCCTCTCTCTGTCCCCCTCTCTCTGTACGCCCTCTCTCTGTACCCCCTCTCTCTGTCCCCCCTCTCTCTATCCCCCTCTCTCAGTCCCCCCTCTCCCTGTCTCCCCTCTCTCTCTGTCCCCCTCTCTCTAACCCTCTCTCTCTGTCCCCCCTCTCTCTGACCCCCTCTCTCTGTCCCCCCTCTCTCTGTCCACCCTCTCTCTGCCCCACTCTCTCTGTCCCCCCTCTCTGTCACCCCCTCACCATCCCCCTTGTCTCTCCGTTCCCCTCTCTCTGTTCCCCCCTTTCAATCCCCCTCTCTCTATCCCCTATCCCCCTCCCTCTGTCACCCCCTCTGCCCCCCCCCCCTCTGTCCCTCTCTCTGTCCCCCGTCTCTCTCCCCTCTCCCAATCCCCCCGTCCCCCTCTCTCTGTCCCCCTCTCCGTCACTCTCTCTCTGTCCCCCTCCCTCTGTCCCTCTCTCTCTGTCCCCCCTCTCTCTCCGCTCTCCCAATCCCCCTGTACACCCCTCTCTGTCCCCCTCTCCGTCACTCTCTCTCTGTCCCCCTCTCTCTGCCCCCCTCTCTCTGTCCCCCCACTCTGTCCACTCTCTCTCTGCCCCCCCTCTCTGATCCCCTCTCTCTGTCCAACCCTCTCTCTTTCCCCCTCTCTCTGTCCCCCTCTCTCTGTCTCCCCCTCCCCGTTCCCCTCTATCTGTCCCCTTCTCTCTGTCCCCCTCTCTCTCCGTTCCCCTCTCTCTGTCCCCCCTCTCTGTCCCCCCATCTCTGTCAACATCCTATCTGCCCCCCGTCCCCCTCTCTCTGTCCCACTCCCTCTGTCCCCTCTCTCTGTCCCCTTCTCTCTGTACCCCCTCTCTCTCTGTACTCCCTCTCTCAGTCCCCCCTCTCCCTGTCCCCTCTCTCTGTCCAACCCTCTCTCAGTCCCCCTCTCTCTGACCCCCTCTCCCTCCATTCCCCACTCTCTTTCCCCCTCTCTCTGTCCCCCGCTCTCTATCTCCCCCTCCCGTTCCCCTCTCTTTGTCCCCTTCTCTCTGTCCCCCTCTTTCTGTCCCCCTCTCTCTGTCCAACCCTCTCTCAGTCCCCCTCTCTCTGACCCCCTCTCCCTCCATTCCCCACTCTCTTTCCCCCTCTCTCTGTCCCCCGCTCTCTATCTCCCCCTCCCGTTCCCCTCTATCTGTCCCCTTCTCTCTGTCCCCCTCTCTCTCCGTTCCCCTCTCTCTGTCCCCCCTCTCTGTCCCCCCATCTCTGTCAACATCCTATCTGCCCCCCGTCCCCCTCTCTCTGTCCCCCTCCCTCTGTCACCTCTCTCTGTCCCCCTCTCTCCCTGTCCCCTCTCTCTGTCCAACCCTCTCTCTGTCCCCCTCTCTCTGACCCCCTCCCTCTCCATTCCCCACTCTCTCTCCATTCCCCACTCTCTTTCCCCCTCTCTCTGTCCCCCTCTCTCTATCTCCCCCCTCCCGTTCCCCTCTCTCTGTCCCCTTCTCTCTGTCCCCATCTCTCTGTCCCCCTCTCTATGTCCAACCCTCTCTCTGTCCCCCTCTCTCTGACACCCTCTCTCTCCATTCCCCACTCTCTTTCCCCCTCTCTCTTTCTCCCCCTCCCCGTTGTTCTCTCTCTGTCGCCTTCCCTCTGTCCCCCTCTCTCTCCGTCACCCTCTCTCTGTCCCCCTCCCTCTGTCCCCTCTCTCTGTCCCCCCTCTCTGTCCCCCCTCTCTCTGTCCCCCTCTCTCTGTACCCCCTCTCTCTGTACCCCCTCTCTCTGTCCCCCCTCTCTCTGTCCCCCTCTCTCAGTCCCCCCTCTCCCTGTCTCCCCTCTCTCTGTCCCCCTCTCTCTAACCCTCTCTCTCTGTCCCCCCGCTCTCTGTCCCCCCTCTCTCTGACCCCTCTCTCTGTCCCCCTTTCTCACCGTCACCCCTCTTTCTGTCCCTACCCTGTCTGTCACCTTCTTACTCTGTCCCTCCCTCTCCCTCTGTCCCCATCTCTCTGTCCGCCCCTCTCTCTGCACCCCTCTCTCTTTACCCCCTCTCTTTTCCCCCTCTCTTTACCACCCTCATTCTCCCCTATCACTACACCCTCTCTCTCCACCCACTCTCTTGTCCCCCTCTCTCTCTGTCCTCCTCTCTCCTTGTCACCCCCTCTCTTCCCCCTTCCACCCCTCTCTCTGACCCCCTCTCCCTCTGTTCCCTCCTCTCTCAGTCCCCCCTCTCTCTGTCACCCTCACTCCGTCCCGCTCTCTCTCTGTCCACCTCTCTCTGTCCCCACTCTCTCTCTCTGTGCCCCCTCTCTCTGTTCGCCTCTCTCTGTCCCTCCTCTCTCAGTGCCCCCTCTTCCTCTGTCCCCCTCTCTCTGTCCCTACTTCTCTCTGCCCCCCCACACTCAGTCTCCACCCCCTGCCCCCTCACTCTGTCACCCCATCTCTCTTTCTCCCCCTCTCTGTTGTCCTCTCACTGTCCCCCTCTCACTGTCCCCTTCACTGTTCCAACTCTCTCTGTCCCCCTCTCTCTGTCCCCTCTCTCTGTATATCCTCCTCTCTCTGTCACCTCTCTCTCTCTGTCCCCCACTCTCTGTCCCCCTCTCTCTGTCCCCCCCCCCTCTGTCCCCCCTCTCTCTGTCCCCCTCTCTCTCTCTTCCCCTCTCTCTGTCCGCCCTCTCTCTGTCCCCGCTCTCTCTGTCCACCCTCTCTCTGCCCCACTCTCTCTGTCCCCCCTCTCTGTCACCCCCTCACCATCCCCCTTGTCTCTCCGTTCCCCTCTCTCTGTTCCCCCTCTCTCTGTCCACCCTCTCTCTGTCCCCCTCTCTGTCCCCCTCTCTCTGTGTCCCCTCTGCCTCTGTCCCCCTCTCTCTCTGTCCCTACTGCTCTCTGCCCCCCCGCTCTCAGTCTGCACCCCCTGCCCCCTCACTCTGTCACCCCATCTCTCTTTCTCCCCCTCTCTGTTGTCCTCTCACTGTCCCCCTCTCATTGTCCCCCTTCACTGTTCCAACTCTCTCTGTCCCCCTCTCTCTGTCCCCTCTCTCTGTACCTTCCGATCTCTGTCCCCCCCTCTCTCTGTTCTCCCCTCTCTCTGTCCCCCTCTCTCTCTGTTCCCCTCTCTCTGTCCCCCCTCTCTCTGTCCCCCCTCTCTCTGTCCACCCTCTCTCTGCCCCACTCTCTCTGTCCCCCCTCTCTGTCACCCCCTCACCACCCCCCTTGTCTCTCCGTTCCCCTCTCTCTGTTTCCCCCTTTCTACCCCCCTCTCTCTGACCCCTGCCCCCTCCCTCTGTCACCCCCTCTGTCCCCCTCCCTCTGTCCCTCTCTCTCTGTCCCCCCTCTCTCTCCCCTCTCCCAATCCTCCCGTCCCCCTCTCTCTGTCCCCCTCTCTGTCACTCTCTCTCTGTCCCCCTCTCTCTGCCCCCCTCTCTCTGTCCCCCCCTCTCTGTCCCCCTCTCTCTCTGCCCCCCTCTCTCTGACCCCCTCTCTCTGTCCAACCCTCTCCCTGTCCCCGTCTCTCTGACCCCCTCTCTCTCCATTCCCCACTCTCTTTCCCCCTCTCTCTGTCCCCCTCTCTCTGTCTCCCCCTTCCCGTTCCCCTCTATCTGTCCCCTTCTCTCTGACCCCCACTCTCCGTTCCCCTCTCTCTGTCCCCCCTCTCTGTCCCCCATCTCTGTCAACACCCTAACTGCCCCCCGACCCCTCTCTCTGTCCCCCTCCCTCTGTCCCCTCTCTCTGTCCCCCTCTCTCTGTACCCCCTCTCTCTGTACCCTCTCTCTCTGTCCCCCCTCTCTCTGTCCTCTTCTCTCAGTCCACCCCTCTCTCTGTCTCCCCTTTCTCTTTGTCCCCCTCTCTCTAACCCTTTCTCTCTGTCCACCCTCTCTCTGTCCCCCCTCTCTCTGACCCCTCTCTCTATCCCCCTTTCTCACCGTCACCCCTCATTCTGTCCCTACCCTCTCTGTCACCTTCTCACTCTGTCCCTCCCTCTCCCTCTGTCCCCATCTCTCTGTCCACCCCTCTCTCTCTGCATCCCTCTCTCTTTCCCCCCTCTCTTCCCCCCCTCTCTACCACCTTCACTCTCCCTATCACTACACCCTCTCTCTCCACCCACTCTATTGTGCCCCTCTCTCTCTGTCCTCCTCTCTCCTTGTCATCCCCTCTCTTCCCCCTTCCACCCCTCTCTCTGACCCCCTCTCCCTCTGTTCCCTCCTCTCTCAGTCCACCTCTCTCTCTGTCACCCTCACTCCGTCCTCCTCTCTCTCTCTCTCCCCCTCTCTCTGTCCCCTTCTCTCTCTGTGCCTCCTCTCTCTGTCCCCCTCTCTCTGTCCCCACTCGCTCTGTGCCCCCTCTTCCTCTGTCCCCCTCTCTCTCTCTGTCCCTACTTCTCTCTGCCCCGCCGCTCTCAGTCTGCACCCCGTGCCCCTCACTCTGTCACCACATCTCTCTTTCTCCCCCTCTCTGTCCCCCTCTCTCTGTCCCCCTCTCTCTGTCCCCCTCTCTCTGTCCACCCTCTCTCTGCCCCACTCTCTCTGACCGCCTTCTCTGTCACCCCCTCACCACCCCCCTTGTCTCTCCGTTCCCCTCTCTCTGTTCCCCCCTTTCTATCCCCCCTCTCTGTCCCCCTGATCCCCTCACTCTGTCACACCATCTCTCTTTCTCCCCCTCTCTATACCCCTCTCACTGTCCCCCTCTCACTGTCCCCCCTCACTGTCCCCCTCTCTCTCTGTTCCCCTCTCTCTATCCCCCCTCTCTCTGTTCCCCGTCACTCTGTCCACCCTCTCTCTGCCCCACTCTCTCTGACCGCCTTCTCTGTCACCCCCTCACCACCCCCCTTGTCTCTCCGTTCCCCTCTCTCTGTTCCCCCCTTTCTATCCCCCCTCTCTGTCCCCGTCCCCCTCCCTCTGTCACCCCCTCTGTCCCCCTCCCTCTGTCCCTCTATCTCTGCCCCCCCCTCTCACTCCCCTCTCCCAATGCCCCCGTTCCCCTCTCTCTGTCCCCCTCTCCGTCACTCTCTCTCTGTACCCCTCTCTCTGAACCCTCTCTCTGTCCCCCCCTCACTCTGTCCCCCACTCTCTCTGCCCCCTCTCTCTGACCCCCTCTCTCTGTCCAACCCTCTCTCTGACCCCCTCTCTCTGACCCCCTCTCTCTCCATTCCCCACTCTCTTTCCCCCTCTCTCTGTCTCCCCCTCCCCGTTCCCCTCTATCTGTCCCCTTCTCTCTGTCCCCCTCTCTCTCCGTTCCCCTCTCTCTGTCCCCCCTCTCTGTACCCCATCTGTGTCAACACCTTATCTGCCCCCCGTCCCCCCTCTCTCTGTCCCCATCCCTCTGTCCCCTCTCTCTGTCCCCCTCTCTCTGTACCCCCTCTCTCTGTACCCCCTCTCTCTGTCCCCCCTCTCTCTGTCCCCCTCTCTCAGTCCCCGCTCTCTCTGTCTCCCCTTTCTCTCTGTCACCCTCTCTCTAACCCTCTCTCTCTGTCCACCCTCTCTCTGTCCCCCCTCTCTCTGACCCCTCTCTCTGTCCCCCTTTCTCACCGTCACCCCTTTTTCTGTCCCTACCCTCTCTGTCACCTTCTCACTCTGTCCCTCCCTCTCCCTCTGTCCCCATCTCTCTGTCCACACCTCTCTCTCTGCACCCCTCTCTCTTCCCCCTCTCTCCTCCCCCTCTCTCTATCACCTTCACTCTCCCCTATCACTACACCCTCTCTCTCCACCCACTCTCTTGTCCCCCTCTCACTTTGTCCTCCTCTCTCCTTGTCACCCCCTCTCTTCCCCCTTCCACCCCTCTCTCTGACCCCCTCTCCCTCAGTTCCCTCCTCTCTCAGTCCCCCCCCTCTCTGTCACCCTCACTCCGTCCTCCTCTCTCTCTCCCCCCTCTCTCTGTCCCCCTCTCTCTGACCCCCTCTCCCTCTGTTCCCTCCTCTCTCAGTCCCCCTCTCTCTCTCACCCTCACTCCGTCCTCCTCTCTCTCTCTCCCCTCTCTCTGTCCCCCCTCTCTCTCTGTGCCCCCTCTCCCTGTCCCCTTCTCTCTGTAGCCCCCCTTCGCTGTGCCCCCTCTTCCTCTGTCCCACTCTCTCTATCCCTACTTCTCTCTGCACCGCCGCTCTCAGTCTGCACCGCCTGCCCCTTTCTCTGTCACCCCATCTCTCTTTCTCCCCCTCTCTGTTGTCCTCTCTCTGTCCCCCTCTCTCTGCCCCCCCTCTCTCTGTTCCCCACTCTCTCTGCCCCCCTCACTCTGACCCCTGTCTCTGGCCAACCCTCTCTCTGTCCCCCTCTCTCTGACCCCCTCTCTCTCCATTCCCCACTCTCTTTCCCCCTCTCTCTGTCTCCCCCTCCCCGTTCACCTCTATCTGTCCCCTTCTCTCTGTCCCCCTCTCTCTCCGTTCCCCTCTCTCTGTCCCACCTCTCTGTACCCCCATCTCTGTCAACACCCTATCTGCCCCCCGTCCCCCCTCTCTCTGTCCCCCTCCCTCTGTCCCCTCTCTCTGACCCCTCTCTCTGTCCCTCCCTCTCCCTCTGTCCCCTTCTCTCTGTCCACCCCTCTCTCTCTGCACCCCTCTCTCTTTCCCCCCTCTCTCTTCCCCCTCTCTCTACCACCTTCACACACCCCTATCACTACACCCTCTCTCTCCACCCACTCTCTTGTCCCCCTCTCACTCTCTCCTCCTCTCTCCTTGTCACCCCGTCTCTTCCCCCTTCCACCCCTCTCTCTGACCCCCTCTCCCTATGTTCCCTCCTCTCTCAGTCCCCCCCTCTCTGTCACCCTCACTCCGTCCTCCTCTCTCTCTCTCTCCCCGTCTCTCTGTCCCCCTATCTCTCTCTGTGCCCCCTCTCACTGTCCCCCTCTCTCTGTCCCCCTCTCTCTGACCCCCTCTCCCTCTGTTCCCTCCTCTCTCAGGCCCCCTCTCTATCTGTAACCCTCACTCCGTCCTCCTATCTCTCTCTCCCCCTCTCTCAGTCCCCCTCTCTCTCTCTGTGCCCCCTCTTCCTCTGTCCCCCCTCTCTCTATCCCTACTTCTCTCTGCCCCGCCGCTCTCAGTCTGCACCCCCTGCCCCTTTCTCTGTCACCCCATCTCTCTTTCTCCCCCTCTTTGTTGTCCTCTCTCTGTCCCCCTCTCTCTGTCCCCCCTCTCTGTCCCTCTCTCTCTGTATCCTCCTCTCTCTGTCCCCTCTCTCTCAGTCCCCCTCTCTCTGTCCCCCTCTCTCTGTCCCCCCTCTCTGTCCCCCTCTCTCTCTTTCCCCCTCTCTCTCTGACCCCTCCTCTCTCTGTCTCCCCTCTCTCTGTCCCCCTCTCTCTGTCCCCCCTCTCTCTCTCCGTTCCCCCTAACTCTCCCCCTCTCTCTGTCCCCCTCCAGCCGTTCCCCTCTCTGTGTCCCCCTCTCTGTGCTCCCCCTCTCTATTCTCCTCTCTCTGTCCCCCATCTCTCACCATTCCCCTCTCTGCCTGTCCCCTCTCTTTCTGGCCCCCTGTCTCTGTCCCCCCGTCCCCACCTCTCTCTCCGTTCCCCTCTCTCTGTCCTCTCTCTGTTTGTCCCCCTCTCTCTGTCTCCCCCTCTCTCTGTACCCCTCTCTCTCCGTTCCCCTCTCAGTGTCCCCCCTCTCACTCTCCCCCTCTTTCTGTCCCCCCTCTGTCCCTCCTTTCTTTGACCCCTCTCTCTGTCCCACTTACTACCCGTCACCCCTCTCTCTGTCCCCCCTCTCCCTCTCCCCTTCTCTCTGTCCCCCCACTCTCTGTGGCCCCTCTTCCTCTGTCCCCCTTTCTCTCTGTCCCTACTTCTCTCTGCCTCCCCCGCCCTCAGTCTACCCCCTCTGTACCACACTCTCTGCACCCACTGCCCCCCTCACTCTGTCACACCATCTCTCTTTCTTCCCCTCTCTGTACCCCTCTCACTGTCCCCCTCTCTCTGTCCACCCTCTCTCTGCCCCACTCTCTCTGACCGCCCTCTCTGTCACCCCCTCACCACCCCCTTGTCTCTCCGTTCCCCTCTCTCTGTTCCCCCCTATCTATCCCCCTCTCTCTGTCCCCTGTCCCCCTCCCTCCGTCACCCCCTCTGTCCCCCTCCCTCTGTCCCTCTATCTCTGTCCCCCCTCTCTCTCCCCTCTCCCAATGCCCCCGTTCCCCTCTCTCTGTCCCCCTCTCCGTCACTCTCGCTCTGTACCCCTCTCTCTGAACCCTCTCTCTGTCCCCCCCTCTCTCTGTCCCCCACTCTCTCTGCCCCCTCTCTCTGACCCCCTCTCTCTGTCCAACCCTCTCTCTGACCCCCTCTCTCTGACCCCCTCTCTCTCCATTCCCCACTCTCTTTCCCCCTCTCTCTGTCTCCCCCTCCCCGTTCCCCTCTATCTGTCCCCTTCTCTCTGTCACCCTCTCTCTCCGTTCCCCTCTCTCAGTCCCCCCCTCTCTCTGTCACCCTCACTCCGTCCTCCTCTCTCTCTCTCCCCCTCTCTCTGTCCCCCTATCTCTCTCTGAGCCCCCACTCTCTGTCCCCCTCTCTCTGTCCCCCTCTCTCTGACCCCCTCTCCCTCTGTTCCCTCCTCTCTCAGTCCCCCTCTCTCTCTCACCCTCACTCCGTCCTCCTCTCTCTCTCTCCCCTCTCTCTGTCCCCCCCTCTCTCTCTGTGCCCCCCTCCCAGTCCCCTTCTCTCTGTAGCCCCCCTTCGCTGTGCCCCCTCTTCCTCTGTCCCCCTCTCTCTATCCCTACTTCTCTCTGCACCGCCGCTCTCAGTCTGCACCCCCTCCCCCTTTCTCTGTCACCCCATCTCTCTTTCTCCCCCTCTCTGTTGTCCTCTCTCTGTCCCCCTCTCTCTGACCCCCCTCTCTCTGTTCCCCACTCTCTCTGCCCCCCTCTCTCTGCCCCCCTCTCTCTGTCCAACCCTCTCTCTGTCCAACCCTCTCTCTGTCCCCCTCTCTCTCCATTCCCCACTCTCTTTCCCCCTCTCTCTGTCTCCCCCTCCCCGTTCACCTCTATCTGTCCCCTTCTCTCTGTCCCCCTCTCTCTCCGTTCCCCTCTCTCTGTCCCCCCTCTCTGTACCCCCATCTCTGTCAACACCCTATATGCTCCCCGTCCCCCCTCTCTCTGTCCCCCTCCCTCTGTCCCCCTCTCTCTGTCCCCCTCTCTCTGTCTCCCCCTCCCCGTTCACCTCTATCTGTCCCCTTCTCTCTGTCCCCCTCTCTCTCCGTTCCCCTCTCTCTGTCCCCCCTCTCTGTACCCCCATCTCTGTCAACACCCTATATGCTCCCCGTCCCCCCTCTCTCTGTCCCCCTCCCTCTGTCCCCTCTCTCTGTCCCCCTCTCTCTGTCCCTCCCTCTCCCTCTGTCCCCATCTCTCTGACCACCCCTCTCTCTCTGCACCCCTCTCTCTTTCCCCCCTCTCTCTTCCCCCTCTCTCTACCACCTTCACACTCCTCTATCACTACACCCTCTCTCTCCACCCACTCTCTTGTCCCCCTCTCACTCTCTCCTCCTCTCTCCTTGTCACCCCGTCTCTTCCCCCTTCCACCCCTCTCTCTGACCCCCTCTCCCTATGTTCCCTCCTTTCTCAGTCCCCCCCTCTCTCTGTCACCCTCACTCCATCCTCCTCTCTCTCTCTCCCCCTCTCTCTGTCCCCCTATCTCTCTCTGTGCCCCCTCTCTCTGTCCCCCTCTCTCTGTCCCCCTCTCTCTGACCCCCTCTCCCGCTGTTCCCTCCTCTCTCAGTCCCCCTCTCTCTCTGTCACCCTCACTCCGTCCTCCTATCTCTCTCTCCCCCTCTCTCTGTCCCCCTCTCTCTCTCTGTGCCCCCTCTCCCTGTCCCCTTCTCTCTGTACCCCCCCCTTCTCTGTGCCCCCTCTTCCTCTGTCCCCCTCTCTCTCTATCCCTACTTCTCTCTGCCCCGCCGCTCTCAGTCTGCACCCCTTGCCCCTTTCTCTGTCACCCCATCTCCCTTTCTCCCCCCTCTGTTGTCCTCTCTCTGTCCCCCTCTCTCTGTCCCCCCTCTCTGTCCCTCTCTCTCTGTATCCTCCTCTCTCTGTCCCCTCTCTCTCTGTCCCCCTCTCTCTGTCCCCCTCTCACTGCCCCCCCCCCTCTCTGTCCCCCTCTCTCTCTTTCCCCCTCTCTCTCTGTCCCCCCCTCTCTCTGTCTCCCCTCTCTCTGTCCCCCTCTCTCTGTCCCCCCTCTCTCTCTCCGTCCCCCCTCCCTGTCCCCCTCTCTCTCTGTCCCCCTCCAGCCGTTCCCCTCTCTGTGTCCCCCTCTCTGTGCTCCCCCTTTCTCTCCGTTCTCCTCTCTCTGTCCAACCCTCTCTCTGTCCCCCTCTCTCTGTCCCCCTCTCTCTCCCTTCTCCTCTCTCTGTCCCCCTCTCTCTGCCCCCACTCTCTCTGTACTCCCTCTCTCTGTCCCCCTCTCTCTGTCCAACCCTCTCTCTGACCCCCTCTCTCTGTATCCCTCCTCCCCGTTCCCCTCTCTCTATCCCCCTCTCTCTGGCCCCCATCTCTCCGTTCCGCTCTCTCTGTCCCCCGTCTCTGTCCCCCTCTCTGTCCCCCCTCTCTATCTCCCCATCTCTGCCCCCACTCTCTCTGTCCCCCTTTCTCGCCGTCACCCCTCGCTCTGTTCCCATCTCTCTGTCCCTCTCTCTGTCACCCTCTTCTCTGTCCACCCCTCTCAGTGTACCCTCCTCTCCCCCTGTCCTCATCTCTCTGTCCACTCCCCTCTCTATCCCCACTCTCTCTCTGCCCCCCAATCTCTGCCCCCCTCTCTGTCCCCCTCTCTGTACCCCCTGCTCTGTCACCCTCCTCCCTTTCCCCACTCTCTCTCTCCCCATCTCTGTGTCCACCCCTCTCTCTGCACTCCTCTCTCTTTCCCCACTCTCTTCCCCCTCTCTCTACCCCCTCTCTCTCCCCCCTCTCTCTCCCCTATCACTCCACCCTCTCTATTCTCCACTCTCTTGTCCCCCTCTCTGTCTGTCCCCCTCTCTCTCTGACCCCCCTCTCTCTCTGACCGCCTCTCTCTGTCCCTCCCTTTCTCTGTCCCCACTCTCCCAGTCCGCCCCCTCTCTCTTTCCCCCCCTTTCTTTCCACCCTCTCTCTGTCCCCCTCTTTCTGTCCACCCCGCTCTCTGTACCCTCCTCTCTCTCTGTCCCCATCTCTCTGTCCACTCCTCTCTCTCCGCGCCCCTCTCTCTCTTTCTCCCCTCTCTCTGGCACCCCCTCTCTCTGTCCCCACTATCTCTCTGTCCCCCTCTCTCTGTCCCCTGTCTCTCTGTCCCCTCTCTCTCTGTCACCCCTCTCTCTTCCCCCTCTGCCCCCCTCTCTCTAACCCCCTTTGCCTCTGTTCCCTCCTCTCTCTGTCCCCCTCTCTCTGTCCCTCCCCCCTCTGTGCCCCCGCTCTCTGTCCCCTCTCTCTCTGTCCCCCTGTCTCTCTCTGTCCCCCCGTCTCTCTGTCCTCTCTCTGTCCTCCTCTCTCTGTACACCTCTCTCTACCCCCTCTGCCGCCCTTACTCTTTGACACCAACTCTCTCTGCCCCCCCTGTGTCTCTCCCACTCTCTGTCCCCCTCTCTCCGTGCCCCTCTCTCTCTGCCCCTCCTTCTCTCTGTCCCCCCGCTCTCGGTCCGCCCCCACTGTCCCCCTCTCTCTGTGCCCCTCTCTCTGTCACCCCCTCCGTCCCCCTGTTCCCCCTCTACTGTGCCCCCATCTCTCTGTCCCCCCTCTCTCACTGTCCCCACTCTCTCTGGACCCCCTCTCTCTGTCCCTCCTTCTCCCTGTACACCTCTCTCTCCCCCCTCTCTCTGTCCCACCTGTCTCTGTCCTCTCTCTCTCTGTCGCCCTCTCTCTATCCACCTCTTCCTCTGTCCCCCCTCTCTGTCCGCGCTCTATGTCCCCCCTCTTACTCTGTCCCCCTCTCTCTCTGTCCCCTTCTCTGTCCCCTCTCTCTGTCACACCCATCTCTTACCCCCGCCACCCATCTCTCTGACCCCCTCTCCCTCTGTTCCCTCCTCTCTCAGTGCCCCTCTCTCTATCTGTCCCCCTTACTCAGTCCTCGTGTCTCTCTGTCCCCCTCTCTCTGTCCCTCTCTCGCTCTTTCCCCCCTCTTCCTCTGTCCCCCTCTCTCTGATCCTCCTTCTCTCTGTCCTCCCGCTCTCAGTCTGCCCCGTCTGTACCACACTCTCTGCACCCCCTGACCCCCCTCACTCTGTCACCCCATCTCTCTTTCTCCCCCTCTCTGTCCCCCTCTCACTTTCCTCCTTTCTCTGTCCCCCTCTCTCTGTCCCCATCGGTCTGTCCCCTCTCTCTGTGTCTCCCTCTCTCTGTCCCCACTCTCTCTCCGTTCCCCTCTCTCTGTCCCCTCTTTCTGTCCCCCTCTCTCTGTCCCCCTCTCTCTCCATTCCCCTCTCTCTGCCCCCCCCTCTCCATTCCCCTCTCTCTGTCCCCATCTCTCACCGTTCCCCTCTGTCTGTCCGCTCTCTCTCTGCCCCCCTCTCTCTGTCCCCCGTCCCCACCTCTCTCTCTCTCTGCTCCCCCTCTCTGTCCCCCCGTCCCCACTTCTCTCTCTGTCCCACTCACTCTGTTCCCTCCTCTCTGTACCCCCCTCTCTCTGTCCCCTCTCTCTCTGTTACCCTCTCTCTTTCCACACTCTCTCTCCGTTCTCCTCTCTCTGTTCCCTCTCTCTGTCCCCCCTCTCTCTCCGTTCCCCCTCTCTGTCCCCCTCTCTCTGTCCCCGTCTCTCTGTCCCCCTCTCTCTCCGTTCCCCTCTCTGTGAACCCCTTCTCTGTGCCCTCCTCTCTCCATTCCCCTCTCTCTGTCCCCCATCTCTCACCGTTCCCTACTGTCTGTCCCCTCTTGCTCTGCCCTCTCTCTCTGTCCTCCTCTCTCCCTGTCACACCCCTCTCTTTCCCCCTGCCTCCCCTCTCTCTGACCCCCTCTCCCTCTGTTCCCTCCTCTCTCTCTCAGTCTCCCTCTCTCTGTCACCCCCCCTCTCTGTCCCCCCTCTCTCTGTCCCTCCTTCTCTCTGCCCTCGCGCTCTCAGTCTGCTCCCTCTGTACCACACTCTCTACAACCCCTGCCCCCCCTCACTCTGTCACCCCATCTCTCTTTCTCCCCCTCTCTGTCCCCCTCTCTGTCCCCCTCTCTGTCCCCCTCTCTGTCCCCCTCTCGCTGCCCCCCTCTCACTGTCCTCCTCTCTCTGTCCCACTCTCTCTGTCCCCCTCTCTCTGTCCACATCTCTCTGCCCCCCTCTCTCTGTCCCCCTCTATCTGTCCCCCTCTCTCTGTCCCCCTCTCTCTGTCCACCTCTCTCTGTCCCCCTCTCTCTGTTCCCCCCTCTTTGTATCCCCCTCTCTCTGTCCCCTCTCTCTCTGTCCCCCTCTCTCTGTCCCCACTCTCTCTCCGTTCCCCTCTCTCTGTTCCCCCTCTCTGTATCCCTCTCTCTCTGTCCCCCTCTCTCTGTCCCCCTCTCTCTGTCCACCTCTCTCTGTCCCCCTCTCTCTGTTCCCCGCTCTCTGTATCCCCCTCTCTATGTACCCCTCTCTCTGTCCCCACTCTCTCCGTTCCCCTCTCTCTGTCCCCCTCTCTCTGGCCCCCTCTCTCTGTCCCCCTCTCTCTGTTACCCCCTCTCTGTATCCCCCTCTCTCTGTCTCCCCTCTCTCTGTCCCTCTCTCTCTGTCCCCCTCTCTCTGTCCCCCTCTCTCTACATTCCCCTCTCTCTGTACCCCCTCTCTCTCAATCCCCCTCTCTCTGTCCCCCTCTCTCTGTCCCCCCCTCTCTGTTTCCCCCTCTCTCTGTCTCCCCTCTCTCTGTCCCCCTCTCTCTGCCTCTCCTCTCTCTGTCCCCCTCTCTCTGCCCCCCCCCTCTCTCCGTTCCCCCTCTCTGTCCCCCTCTCTCTGTCCCCCTCCAACCGTTCCCCTCTCTGTTCCCCCTCTCTGTATCCCTCTCTCTCTGTCCCCCTCTCTCTGTCCCCCTCTCTGTCTGTCCACCTCTCTCTGTCCCCCTCTCTCTGTTCCCCGCTCTCTGTATCCCCCTCTCTATGTACCCCTCTCTCTGTCCCCACTCTCTCCGTTCCCCTCTCTCTGTCCCCCTCTCTCTGGCCCCCTCTCTCTGTCCCCCTCTCTCTGTTACCCCCTCTCTGTATCCCCCTCTCTCTGTCTACCCTCTCTCTGTCCCTCTCTCTCTGTCCCCCTCTCTCTGTCCCCCTCTCTCTACATTCCCCTCTCTCTGTACCCCCTCTCTCTCAATCCCCCTCTCTCTGTCCCCCTCTCTCTGTCCCCCCCTCTCTGTTTCCCCCTCTCTCTGTCTCCCCTCTCTCTGTCCCCCTCTCTCTGCCTCTCCTCTCTCTGTCCCCCTCTCTCTGTCCCCCCCTCTCTCTCCGTTCCCCCTCTCTGTCCCCCTCTCTCTGTCCCCCTCCAGCCGTTCCCCTCTCTGTGCTCCCCCTCTCTATTCTCCTCTCTCTGTCCCCCATCTCTCACCATTCCCCTCTCTGTCTCTCCCCTCTCTTTCTGCCCCCCTGTCTCTGTCCCCCCGTCCCCACCTCTCTCTCCGTTCCCCTCTCTCTGTCCTCTCTCTGTTTGTCCCCCCCTCTCTGTCTCCCCCTCTCTATGTCCCCCTCTCTCGCCGTTCCCCTCTCACTGTCCCCCCTCTCACTCTCCCCCCTCTCTCTGTCCCCCCTCTGTCCCTCCTTTCTCTGACCCCTCTCTCTGTCCCACTTACTCCCCGTCACCCCTCTCTCTGTCCCCCCTCTCCCTGTCCCCTTCTCTCTGTCCTCCCTCTCTCTGTGCCCCCTCTTCCTCTGTCCCCCTCTCTCTCTGTTCCTACTTCTCTCTGCCTCCCCCGCTCTCAGTCTGCCCCCTCTGTACCACACTCTCTGCACCCCCTGCCCCCTCACTCTGCCACACCATCTCTCTTTCTCCCCCTCTCTGTACCCCTCTCACTGTCCCCCTCTCGCTGTCTCCCCTCACTGTTCCCCCTCTCTCTGTCCCCCTATCTCTGTCCCCTCTCTCTGTCCCCCTCACTCTGTTCCCCCCTCTCTGTATCCCCCTCTTTCTGTCCCCTCTCTCTGTGCCCCCCTCTCTCTGTCCCCCCTCTCTCCGTTCCCCTCACTCTGTCCCCCCTCTCTCTCCGTTCCCCCTCTCTGTCCCCCCCTCTCTGTCCCACTCTCTCTGTCTCCTCTCTCTCCATTCCCCTCTCTCTGTCCCTTCTCTCTAGCCGTTCCCCTCTCTGTGTCCCCCTCTCTGTGCCCCCCTCTCCATTCTCTTCTCTCTGTCCCCCATCTCTCACCGTTCCCTTCTCTGTCTGTCCCCTCTCTCTCTGCCCCCCTCTCTCTGTCCCCCAGTCCACATCTCTCTCTCCTTTCCGCTCTCTCTGTCCTATCTCTCTCTGTCCCCCCTGACTCTCTGTCCTCTCTCTCTCTGTCCTCTTCTCTCTGCACACCTCTCTCTGCCCCCTCTGCGGCCCTCTCTCTGTGACCCCCACTTTCTTTGCCCCCCCGTCTCTACCGCTCTCTGTCCCCCTCCATCGGTGTCCCTCTCTCTCTTCCCCTCCTTCTCTCTGACCCCCGCTCTCAGTCCGCCCAATCTGTCCCCTTCTCTCTTTCCCCCGCTCTCTGTACCCCCCTCCGTCCCCCTGCCCCTCTCTACTGCGCCCCCGTCTCCCAGTCCCCCCTCTCTCACTGTCCCCACTCTCTTTGTCCCCCCTCTCTCTGTCCCTCTTTCTCCCTGTACCCCCTCTGTTCCCCCTCTCACTGTACCACTTCTCTCTGTCCTCTCTCTCTCTGTCGCCCTCTTTCTATTCCCCCTCTTCCTCTGTCCCCCTTTCTCTATCCGCACTCTCTGTCCCCCCTCTTCCTCTGTCACCCCTCTCTCTGTCCCCCTCTCTGTCCCCATCGCTCTATGTCCTCCTCTCTTTATGTCAACTCCTCTCTTCCCCCCTGCCACTCCTCTCTCTGTCCCCATCTCTCTGTCCCTCTCTCTGTCACCCTCTTCTCTAACCACCCCTCTCAGTGTACCCTCCTCTCCCTCTGTCCTCATCTCTCTGTCCACCCCCCTCTCTGTCCCCACTCTGTCTCTGCCCCCCAATCTCTGCCCCCCTCTCTGTCCCACTCTCTGTACCCCCTGCTCTGTCACCCTCCTCTCTTTCCCCACTCTCTCTAACACCTTCTCACTCTGTCCCTCCCTCTCCCTCTGTCCCCATCTCTCTGTCCACCCCTCTCTCTGCACTCCTCTCTCTTCCCCCGCTCTCTTCCCCCTCTCTCTACCCCCTCTCACTCCCCTATCACTCCACCCTCTATTTTCCCCACTCTCTTGTCCCCCTCTCTGTCTGTCCCCCTCTCTCTCTGACCCCCCTCTCTCTCTGACCGCCTCTCTCTGTCCCTCCCTTTCTCTGTCCCCACTCTCCCAGTCCGCCCCCTCTCTCTTTCCCCCCCTTTCTTTCCACCCTCTCTCTGTCCCCCTCTTTCTGTCCACCCCGCTCTCTGTACCCTCCTCTCTCTCTGTCCCCATCTCTCTGTCCACTCCCCTCTCTCCGCGCCCCTCTCTCTCTTTCTCCCCTCTCTCTGGCACCCCCTCTCTCTGTCCCCACTATCTCTCTGTCCCCCTCTCTCTGTCCCCTCTCTCTCTGTCCCCCTGTCTCTCTCTGTCCCCCGTCTCTCTGTCCTCTCTCTCTGTCCTCCTCTCTCTGTACACCTCTCTCTACCCCCTCTGCCGCCCTCACTCTTTGACACCAACTCTCTCTGCCCCCCTGTGTCTCTCCCACTCTCTGTCCCCCTCTCTCCGTGCCCCTCTCTCTCTGCCCCTCCTTCTCTCTGTCCCCCCGCTCTCGGTCCGTCCCCACTGTCCCCCTCTCTCTGTGCCCCTCTCTCTGTCACCCCCTCCGTCCCCCTCTCCCCCCTCTACTGTGCCCCCAGCTCTCTGTCCCCCCTCTCTCACTGTCCCCACTCTCTCTGGATCCCCTCTCTCTGTCCCTCCTTCTCCATGTACCCCTCTCTGTTCCCACTCTCTCTCTCCCCCCTCTCTCTGTCCCACCTGTCTCTGTCCTCTCTCTCTCTGTCGCCCTCTCTCTATCCACCTCTTCCTCTGTCCCCCCTCTCTGTCCGCGCACTCTGTCCCCCCCCTTACTCTGTCCCCCTCTCTCTCTGTCCCCCTCTCTGTCCCCCTCTCTCTGTCACACCCATCTTTTACCCCCGCCACCCCTCTCTCTGATCCCCTCTCCCTCTGTTCCCTCCTCTCTCACTCCCCCTCTCTCTTTCTGTCCCCCTTACTCAGTCCCCGTGTCTCTCTGTCCCCCTCTCTCTGTCCCTCTCTCTCTCTTTCCCCCCTCTTCCTCTGTCCCCCTCTCTCTGAACCTCCTTCTCTCTGTCCTCCTGCTCTCAGTCTGCCCCCTCTGTACCACACTCTCTTCACTCCCTGTCCCCCCTCACTCTGTCACCCCATCTCTCTTTCTCCCCCTCTCTGTCCCCCTCTCACTTTCCTCCTCTCTCTGCCCCCCTCTCTCTGTCCCCATCTGTCTGTCCCCTCTCTCTGTGTCTCCCTCTCTCTGTCCCCACTTTCTCTCCGTTCCCCTCTCTCTGTCCCCTCTTTCTGTCCCCCTCTCTCTGTCCCCCTCTCTCTCTATTCCCCTCTCTCTGTCCCCCCTCTATCTCCATTCCCCTCTCTGTGCCCCCCTCTCCATTCCCCTCTCTCTGTCCCCATCTCTCACCGTTCCCCTCTGTCTGTCCCCTCTCTCTCTGCCCCCCTCTCTCTGTCCCCCCGTCCCCACCTCTCTCTCTGCTCCCCTCTCTCTGTCCCCCCGTCCCCACTTCTCTCTCTGTCCCACTCACTCTGTTCCCCCCCTCTGTATCCCCCTCTCTCTGTCCCCTCTCTCTCTGTTACCCTCTCTCTTTCCACACTCTCTCTCCGTTCTCCTCTCTCTGTTCCCTCTCTCTGCCCCCTCTCTCTCCGTTCCCCCTCTCTGTCCCCCTCTCTCTGTCCCCGTCTCTCTGTCCCCCTCTCTCTCCGTTCCCCTCTCTGTGACCCCCTTCTCTGTGCCCCCCTCTCTCTCCATTCCCCTCTCTCTGTCCCCCATCTCTCACCTTTCCCTACTGTCTGTCCCCTCTCGCTCTGCCCCCTCTCTCTCTGTCCTCCTCTCTCCCTGTCACACCCCTATCTTCCCCCCTGCCTCCCCTCTCTCTGACCCCCTCTCCCTCTGTTCCCTCCTCTCTCTCTGTCTCCCTCTCTCTGTCCCCCCTCTCTCTGTCCCCCTCTCTCTGTCCCTCCTTCTCTCTGCCCTCGCGCTCTCAGTCTGCTCCCTCTGTACCACACTCTCTGCAACCCCTGCCCCCTCACTCTGTCACCCCATCTCTCTTTCTCCCCCTCTCTGTCCCCCTCTCTGTCCCCCTCTCTGTCCCCCTCTCTGTCCCCCTCTCACTGTCCCCCTCTCACTGTCCTCCTCTCTCTGTCCCACTCTCTCTGTCCCCCTCTCTCTGTCCACATCTCTCTGCCCCCCTCGCTCTGTCCCCCTCTATCTGTCCCCTTCTCTCTATCCCCCTCTCTCTGTCCACCTCTCTCTGTCCCCCTCTCTCTGTTCCCCCCTCTTTGTATCCCCCTCTCTCTGTCCCCTCTCTCTCTGTCCCCCTCTCTCTGTCCCCTCTCTCTCTCCGTTCCCCTCTCTCTGTCCCCCTCTCTCTGTCCCCCTCTCTCTGTCCCCCTCTCTCTGTTCCCCCCTCTCTGTATCCCTCTCTCTCTCTGTCCATCTCTCTCTGTCCCCCTCTCTCTATCCCCCTCTCTCTGTCCCTCCCTTTCTCTGTCCCCACTCTCCCAGTCCGCCCCCTCTCTCTTTCCCCCCCTTTCTTTCCACCCTCTCTCTGTCCCCCTCTTTCTGTCCACCCCGCTCTCTGTACCCTCCTCTCTCTCTGTCCCCATCTCTCTGTCCACTCCCCTCTCTCCGCGCCCCTCTCTCTCTTTCTCCCCTCTCTCTGGCACCCCCTCTCTCTGTCCCCACTATCTCTCTGTCCCCCTCTCTCTGTCCCCTCTCTCTCTGTCCCCCTGTCTCTCTCTGTCCCCCGTCTCTCTGTCCTCTCTCTCTGTCCTCCTCTCTCTGTACACCTCTCTCTACCCCCTCTGCCGCCCTCACTCTTTGACACCAACTCTCTCTGCCCCCCTGTGTCTCTCCCACTCTCTGTCCCCCTCTCTCCGTGCCCCTCTCTCTCTGCCCCTCCTTCTCTCTGTCCCCCCGCTCTCGGTCCGTCCCCACTGTCCCCCTCTCTCTGTGCCCCTCTCTCTGTCACCCCCTCCGTCCCCCTCTCCCCCCTCTACTGTGCCCCCAGCTCTCTGTCCCCCCTCTCTCACTGTCCCCACTCTCTCTGGATCCCCTCTCTCTGTCCCTCCTTCTCCATGTACCCCTCTCTGTTCCCACTCTCTCTCTCCCCCCTCTCTCTGTCCCACCTGTCTCTGTCCTCTCTCTCTCTGTCGCCCTCTCTCTATCCACCTCTTCCTCTGTCCCCCCTCTCTGTCCGCGCACTCTGTCCCCCCCCTTACTCTGTCCCCCTCTCTCTCTGTCCCCCTCTCTGTCCCCCTCTCCCTGTCACACCCATCTCTTACCCCCGCCACCCCTCTCTCTGATCCCCTCTCCCTCTGTTCCCTCCTCTCTCACTCCCCCTCTCTCTTTCTGTCCCCCTTACTCAGTCCCCGTGTCTCTCTGTCCCCCTCTCTCTGTCCCTCTCTCTCTCTTTCCCCCCTCTTCCTCTGTCCCCCTCTCTCTGAACCTCCTTCTCTCTGTCCTCCTGCTCTCAGTCTGCCCCCTCTGTACCACACTCTCTTCACTCCCTGTCCCCCCTCACTCTGTCACCCCATCTCTCTTTCTCCCCCTCTCTGTCCCCCTCTCACTTTCCTCCTCTCTCTGCCCCCTCTCTCTGTCCCCATCTGTCTGTCCCCTCTCTCTGTGTCTCCCTCTCTCTGTCCCCACTTTCTCTCCGTTCCCCTCTCTCTGTCCCCTCTTTCTGTCCCCCTCTCTCTGTCCCCCTCTCTCTCTATTCCCCTCTCTCTGTCCCCCCTCTATCTCCATTCCCCTCTCTGTGCCCCCCTCTCCATTCCCCTCTCTCTGTCCCCATCTCTCACCGTTCCCCTCTGTCTGTCCCCTCTCTCTCTGCCCCCCTCTCTCTGTCCCCCCGTCCCCACCTCTCTCTCTGCTCCCCTCTCTCTGTCCCCCCGTCCCCACTTCTCTCTCTGTCCCACTCACTCTGTTCCCCCCCTCTGTATCCCCCTCTCTCTGTCCCCTCTCTCTCTGTTACCCTCTCTCTTTCCACACTCTCTCTCCGTTCTCCTCTCTCTGTTCCATCTCTCTGCCCCCTCTCTCTCCGTTCCCCCTCTCTGTCCCCCTCTCTCTGTCCCCGTCTCTCTGTCCCCCTCTCTCTCCGTTCCCCTCTCTGTGACCCCCTTCTCTGTGCCCCCCTCTCTCTCCATTCCCCTCTCTCTGTCCCCCATCTCTCACCTTTCCCTACTGTCTGTCCCCTCTCGCTCTGCCCCCTCTCTCTCTGTCCTCCTCTCTCCCTGTCACACCCCTATCTTCCCCCCTGCCTCCCCTCTCTCTGACCCCCTCTCCCTCTGTTCCCTCCTCTCTCTCTGTCTCCCTCTCTCTGTCCCCCCTCTCTCTGTCCCCCTCTCTCTGTCCCTCCTTCTCTCTGCCCTCGCGCTCTCAGTCTGCTCCCTCTGTACCACACTCTCTGCAACCCCTGCCCCCTCACTCTGTCACCCCATCTCTCTTTCTCCCCCTCTCTGTCCCCCTCTCTGTCCCCCTCTCTGTCCCCCTCTCTGTCCCCCTCTCACTGTCCCCCTCTCACTGTCCTCCTCTCTCTGTCCCACTCTCTCTGTCCCCCTCTCTCTGTCCACATCTCTCTGCCCCCCTCGCTCTGTCCCCCTCTATCTGTCCCCTTCTCTCTATCCCCCTCTCTCTGTCCACCTCTCTCTGTCCCCCTCTCTCTGTTCCCCCCTCTTTGTATCCCCCTCTCTCTGTCCCCTCTCTCTCTGTCCCCCTCTCTCTGTCCCCTCTCTCTCTCCGTTCCCCTCTCTCTGTCCCCCTCTCTCTGTCCCCCTCTCTCTGTCCCCCTCTCTCTGTTCCCCCCTCTCTGTATCCCTCTCTCTCTCTGTCCATCTCTCTCTGTCCCCCTCTCTCTATCCCCCTCTCTCTGTCCACCTCTCTCTGTCCCCCTCTCTCTGTTCCCCCCTCTTTGTATCCCCCTCTCTCTGTCCCCTCTCTCTCTGTCCCCCTCTCTCTGTCCCCACTCTCTCTCCGTTCCCCTCTCTCTGTCCCCCTCTCTCTGTCCCCCTCTCTCTGTCCCCCTCTCTCTGTTCCCCCCTCTCTGTATCCCTCTCTCTGTCCATTTCTCTCTGTCCCCCTCTCTCTGTCCACCTCTCTTGTCCCCCTCTCTCTGTTTCCCCCTCTCTGTATCCCCCACTCTCTGTCCCCTCTCTCTCTGTCCCCCTCTCTCTGTCCCCACTCTCTCTCCATTCCCCTCTCTCTGTCCCCCTCTCTCTGTCCCCCTCTCTCTGTCCCCCTCTCTCTGTTCCCCCCCTCTGTATCCCCCTCTCTCTGTCTCCCCTCTCTCTGTCCCCCTCTCTCTGTCCCCCTCTCTCTGCCCCCTCTCTCTACATTCCCCTCTCTCTGTACCCCCTCTCTCTCCATTCCCCTCTCTCTGTCCCCCCATCCCCACCTCTCTCTCCGTTCCCCTCTCTCTGTCCTCTCTCTGTCTATCCCCCAGTTCGCCCTCTCTCTGTCCCCCCTCTCTCTCCGTTCCCCTCTCTCTGTCCCCCCTCTCTCTGCTCCCCCTCTCCCTGTCCCCCCTCTCTGTCCCCCCCTCCGTATCCACTCTCTCTCCATTCCCCTCTCTCTGTCCCCTTCTCTCTATCTCCCTTCTCTCTGTCCCCCCGTACACCCCCGTCTCCCCCTCTGTCCCCCTCTCTCTGTCCCCTTCTCTCAATACCCCCGTCCCCGCCTCTCTGTCCCCCTCTCCGTCACTCTCTCTCCGTCCCTCTCTCTCTGTCCCCTCCTTTCTTTGTCCCCTCTCTCTCCGTTCCCCTCTCTCTGCCTTCCTCCCTCTATCCTCCATCTCTGTCCCCTTTCTCTCTGTCCGCCCTCTATGTCCCCCTCTGTCCCCCCTCTCTCTCCGTTCACTTCTCTCTGTGTCCCCTCTTTCTATCCCCCCCTCTGTCACCCCCTCCCCCTCCCTCTGTCCCCTCCTCTGTCCCTCCCTCTCTGTCCCCCCTCTCTGTCCTCTTCTCTCAATCCCCCCGACCCCCTCTCTCTGTCCCCCCTCTCTCTGTTCCCCCTCTCACTGTCCCCCTCTCTCCCTGTAACCCCTCTGTCTGTCCCCCCTCTCTCTGTCCTCCCACTCACTGCCCCCCTCTCTCTGTCCACCCTCTCTCTCTTCCCCCTCTCTTTACCCCCCTCTCTCCCCATCTCTCCCTTACCTCTCTCCCCCATTCTCTTGTCTCCCTCTCTTTCTGTCCCCTCTCTCTCTGACCGCCCCTCTCTCTGTTCCCCCCTTCTGTCTCCCCCTCTCTGTCCGTCCCCTCTGTCCTCCTTTCTCTTACCTCCTCTTTCTTTCCCCCGCGCTCTCTGCCCCCCCCTTTCTGTCCACCCACTCTCTGCGCCCCCATCTCTCTTTCCCCCTTCTCTCAATGTCCCCCCTCTCTCTGAACCCACTCTCTCTGTCCCCTCCCTCTGACCCCACTCTCTCTCTGTCCCCCCTCTCTGTACCCCCTGCTCTCTCACCCTCCTCTCTGTCCCCACTCTCTCTGTCACCATCTCACTCTGTCCCTCCCTCTCTCTGTCCCCATCTTTCTGTCCACCCCTCTCTCTTTGTACCCCTCTCTCTGTCACCCTCTCTCTGTTCCCCCACTCTCTTCCCCCTCTCTCTAACCCCCTCTCTCTCCCCTATTACTCCACCCCCACTCTCGCCCCACTCTCTAGTCCCCCTCTCTCTCGCTATGTCCCCCTTCTTTCTCTGTCCCCCTCTCTCTCTCTGTCCCCCCCCCTCTGTCCCCCTCACTCTCTCTGTTCCCCTCTCTCTCTGTCCCCCCTCACTCTCTCTGTCCCCCACTCTCTCTGTCCTCTCTCTCTGTACCTCTCTCTCTGTACACAACTCTCTGCCCTCTCTGCCGCCCCTCTCTCTGTGACCCCCACTATTTCTGCACTCCCCACCCCCCCTCCCCCCGTCTCTCCCGCTCTCCGTCCCCCTCTCTCGGTCCACCTCTCTCTCTGCCCCTCATTCTCTCTGTCTCCCTCTATCTGTCCCCCCTTCCTCTGTCCCCCACTCTCTCTCTGTCCCCCTCTCTCTGTCCCCCTCTCTCTGTCCCCCCTCTCTCTATCCCCTCTTTCTCTGTCCCCTTTCTCTCTGTCCCTCCTTCTCTCTGCCCCTCCGCTCTCAGTCTGACCCCTCCGTACCACTCACTCTGCTCCCCTCTGTCCCCCTCACTCTGTCACCCCATCTCTCTTTCTCCCTCTCTCTCTGTCCCCCTCTTTCTCTGTCCCCCTCTCTCTCTTCCCCCCTTTCTCTTCCCCCCTCTCTCTTCCCCCCCTCTCTTCCCCCCTCTCTGTTCCCCTCTCTCAGTCCCCCCTCTCTCTGTCCGCCCTCTGTCCCATCTCTCTGTCCCCCCTCTCTAACCCCATTCTGCCCCCTCTCTCTGTCACCCTCTCTGTACCCCACTCTCTGTCCCACTTCTCCCTGTCTCCTTTCTATCTGTCCCCCTTCTGTCTGCACCCCTCTCTGTCCCCTTCTGTGTACGCCCTCTCTGTACTCCCCTCTCTGTCTCCCTTCTCCCTGTACCCCCTCCCTCTGTCCCCTCTCTCTCTCTATACAACCTCTTTCCCGCTCTCCCTGTCCCCTCCTCTTTCTGTCCCCCCCTGCTGTCCCCCTCTCTGTTCCCCTCCTTTCTGTCCCCATTCTCTCTGTCCCTCTCCTCTCTGTCCCCCTCTCTCTGAACCACCTCTCTCTCTGCCCCCTCTCTCTGTCCCCCTCTCTCTGTACCACTCTCTCTGCCCCCTATACCCCTCCTCTCTCTCTGTCCCCCCGCTCTCAGTCCGCCCACTATGTCCCCTTCTCTCTTTCGCCCTCTCACTTTCCCCCCTCTCTCTTTCCCCCTCTCTCTTTCACCCCTCTATCTGAGCCCCTCTCTCTGTCCCCATTCCCCCCTCTCTACTGCACCCCCGTCTCTCTGTCCCCCCTTCTCCCAGTCCCCACACTCTCTGTCCCCCTTCTCCCTGTCCCCACCCTCTCTGTCCCCCATCTCCGTGTCCCCACTCTCTCAGTTCCCCCTCTCTCTGTCCCCATCTCCGTCCCTACCCTCTCAGTCCACCCTCTCTCTCTGTCCCCCTCCACTCTGCCCCCTCTCTCAGTTCCCGCTCTCTCTACCCCCCTCTGCCCCCTCTCTGTTCCCCCCTCTCTCTGTACCATTTCTCTCTGTCCTCCCTCTCTCTCTGTCCCCCTCTATCTCTGTCCTCCCTCTTTCTTGTCCCCTCTCTCTGCCCCCCCTTGCTCTGTCCCCCTCTCTCTCTGTCCCCTCTCTCTGTCCAACTCTCTCTGTCCCCCTCTCTCTCTGTCCCCTCTCTCTCTGTCCCCCTCTCTCTGTTCCCCTCTCTCTGTACCACTCTCTCTGCTCCCCTCTGTCCCCCTCACTCTGTCACCCCATCTCTCTTTCTCCCCCTCTCTGACACCCCTCTCACTGTCCTCTCTCATTGTCCCCCCCTCTCTGTTTCCCTCTCTCTGCCCCCACTTTCTGCCCACCTCTCTCTGTTCCCCCCTCTCTGTACACCCCTCTCTCAGTCCTCCCTCTGCCCTCTCTCTCTGTCCCCCTCTCTGTGCCTCACTCTCTGTCCCACTTCTCCCTGTCCCCTTTCTATCTGTCCCCTTCCCTCTCTCCCCCTGTCCCCCTCTCTCTATCCACCCTCTGCCCCCCTCTCTCTGCCCCCCCCTCTATGTACCACCCTCTCTGTACTCCCCTCTCTGACTCCCTTCTCCCTGTCCCCTCTCTCCCTGTAACCCCTCCCTCTGCCTCCCCTCTCTCTCTCTATCCAACCTCTGTCCCCCCTCTTTCTGTCCCCCTTCTCTCTGTCCCTTTCTCTCTGTACCACCTCTCTCTCTCTGTCCCCCTCTCTCTGTACCCCTCTCTCTGACCCCCTGGCCCTCCTCTCTCTGTCCCCCTAGCTCCGTACCACACTCTCTGCCCCCTGCCCCTCCTCTCTCTCTGTCCCCCCGCTCTCAGTCTGCCCCCTCTGTCCCCCTACCTCTTTCCCCCTCTCTCTTTCCCCCTCACTGTCCCTCCTCTATCTGACCCCCTCTCTCTGCCCCCCCTTGTCCCTGTCCCCACTCTCTCTGTCCCACTTATCCCTGTCCCCACCCTCTCTGTCCCCTTTCTCCTGTCCCCACTCTCTCTGTACCCCTCTCTCTGTCCCCCATCTCCGTCTGTCCTCTCTCTGTCCACTGTCTCTCTCTGTCCCCCTCCACTCTGCCCCCTCTCTCTGTCCCCCCCTCTCTGCCCCTCTCTCTCTCTGTCCCCTCTCTCTCCCCTCTCTCTGTCCCCTCTCTCTCTATCCCCACTCTGCCCCCTCTCTCTGTCCCCCCTCTCTCTGTCCACCCTCTCTCTGTCCCCCCTCTCTCTGTCCCCTCTCTCTCTGTCCCCTCTCTCTCTGTCCCCCTTCTCCATCTGTCGCTTCTCTCTGTCCCCCTCTCTCTGTCCCTCCAGGTCTCTGTCCCCCTCTCTCTGTCCCCCTCTCTCTCTGTCCCCCTCTCTCTCTGTCCCCCTCTCCATCTGTCCCCCTCTCCATCTGTCCCCGTCTCTCTTTACCCCTCTCTCTGACCCCCTCTCTTCCCCCCCCCTCTCTGTCCCGCCTTCTCGGTCCCAGCCCTCTCTCTGTATCCCCTCTCTCTGTCCCCTCACTCTCTCTGTCCCCTCACTCGCTCTGTCCACCCTCTCTCTCTCTCTACCCCTCTCGCTCTATCCCTCTCTCTCTGACCCCTCTGTCCCTATGCCCCCTCTCTGTCCCGCATTATTGGTCCCAGCCTTCTCTCTGTACCCCCTCTCGGTGTCCCCCTCTCTCTCTGTCCCCTCTCTCTCTGTCCCCTCTCTCTCTGTCCCCCTCTCTCACTGTCCCCACTCTCTCTGTCCCCCTCTGTCTATCCCCCCTCTCTGTCCCCCCCTCTCTGTCCCGCTTTCTTGGTCCCAGCCCTCTCTATGAACCCCCTCTCTCTGTCTTCTCACTCTCTCTGTCCCCCCTCTCTCTATCCCTCTCTCTGTGTCCCCCTCTCTGTCGCCCCTCTCTCTGTCCCCCACTCTCTGTCCCCCACTCTCTGACCTCTCTCTCATTATGTCCTCCCCTATTTCTCTCTCTCTCCCTCACATTATGTCTCCCTTGACCCTCTCTCTCTCTCTCTCTTTCTCCCTGCTCCTTCACTTTCTCTCCACCTTCTCTCACTCTCGATCCACCTACCTCGGTCTCTCTTTCTCATCACCTCCCTCTGTTTCTCTCTGACTAAATCTTTCTCCCTCATTCCCCTCCCTCCCTCTCTGACGCAGTCTGTCTCCCTGACGCATCCCTCTCCCTCTGATCCAGAAACTGGGAAGGCGGGTAGTGGGTGGTGCTGTGGCTGCATGTGGTTGGAGGGGTGGTTGTGAGATGATAGAGAGATGTGGAAGTTGAGAGGAGGGGGAAAAATGGAGTAGAGTCGGAATTGCGGGAGGCAGACAGACGGCAGGAGAGAGAGTGCAGGGGAGGGGGAGAAGAAAGAGTGGAGGCAGGTGGAGAGAGTAGGGGAAAGGAAATGGGGAGGCCAGGTTGGATTGGGAGGGACAGAGGGAGTGAAACCCAGCTCCTGAGCTCAGGGCACGGTGCCCTCCACTTCCCTGAGGACCAGGACTTGGAGCTGAGTCTGTCTCTCACCAGCTCAGCTTCTCCAACACAAAGACACACAACAACATCGGTCACTCTGCTGCTCGGCACGCTTTAATCAACATTTTTATTGGTTACAAATGGAAGTGTTGGATACAGTCAGTGGGATGGTGCCTTTTCTCACCAGCCCCTGAGTTGTGAGAAACATTGAAATATTTCCCTGTAACCCCCCTGTGGGATAAGGATGGACAAACCAGCGCTACCCTCAGTCTGTTACCATAGCGACAGGCTGCTCCATCGCTGAACCACTGAACTGAAATGAGAAAATCACGGATGGATTGATTAATGATGGAATTTGATGGATGGATGGATTTGGGTGAAGGGATATTTCAGCACATTCTTCAGCTGCTGCCTGAACTTAGTCTGGGTCACGGCATAAATCGCGGTGTTTGTGCAGCAACTGAGGAGCTGCAGCATGAAGCCCAATTCCTGCACAAAGGGATGGAGATACACAGACTGATACCCAAACTCATACATCCGTCTCCATATAGAAAACAGCATGAACGTTGACCATAACAGGATGAAATTGGCCGAGATCACAAACAGTAAAATGATGGATATTTTTCGGTTTCTCATTTCTGTGTCAGACTGAGCGTCCCCATTGGTGTGAGCGCGGAGTCTCCTGCGGGCTCTGCTGGTCACTACAATGTGTCTGACGGTGAGAATATTGAGCAGCAGAATCAGGAGAAATGGGACACACGGGGTTAGAATGTGGTGGAGGAACTCGATTGTGACCCAGACACTGGAGAATAGAACAGCGGCTGTTACATCACAAAACCAGGGGGTGTTCCCCAGCCGATACCGAGCCGAGAGAATAAAATACCAGGAAATGTCCTTTAAACAGCTCAGCACAGTCACTGCTCCCAGAACCACAGCCGCCGTTTTCTCACTGCAATATTTACTTTTCAGCTTCTGGCAACAAATGGCCACAAACCGATCAAAGGTGAAAGTGACGGTGAACCAGACGGAGCAGTCAGTGGCTGCATAAAGCAGGACGGCGTGGATATTACACACGGGGACGGAGTACACCAGGAAATAAAACTGTTCCCGATAAACAATGGGAATGTGTCTCAGGATCAGGTCGATGATAATGACCAGGAGATCCGCAGCTGCCATGGCCCCCAGGTAACGTCTGACACATGGAGACAATCCACAATCTTTATAAAGCAGGACGTAGATGGTCACTACGTTAACTGTGAGGAAGGAAAACAAACCCATTATCCATCAGCCTGGGGGCTAAGGGACCCGTTTGATCGGGGACCCAGTGAGATTTTCAAATGTGTCCTTGTATTCAGGGATTTATTAAAATAATCGGAGCTGGGAAAACAAATGGGAAGGTCGGAATTACTGACAAAAATGTGACAGAAACCACAAGAAACCCTCCCTCCCCAAACACACAGTGACACATCCATAAGGACAGATGGTTTCTAGAACATTCCCACACACTCACTCACTCGAGAGCACACACAGGTCACTCCTTCCCAGTTCCTAATACGGAGGGTAGGAACGTTGCTGTCCTGAAGAATTCTGTCCCAGTTTCCTGAAGACACACGAAATTTGGGAATTCCTGTATTTTGAACTAAATTGTGGTCGATCCTGTGTCGGGAAGAAATGTAAACGCAGGGAACACGTATTCCCCCCTTTAACTGCCTGAGGGGCCTTCGGAACAGTGTCTCCTTCTCCCTGGAACGGGATCTCTTCCCTCGGGATCTTATCGTTTGTTCAATTCACTGACGTCCGGCCGTTCACAAACAATGTCGGGGACAGAGCGTTTCGGGGAATGTCAGTTATAGAATGTCAGGGACAGAACGTTCTGGGGAATGTCGGTTATAGAATGTCGGGGACAGAACGTTCCGGGGAATGTCAGTTATAGAATGTCGGGGACAGAACGTTCCGGGGAATGACTGTCAGTTATAGAATGTCGGGGATAGAACGTTCCGGGGAATGTCAGTTATAGAATGTCGGGGACAGAACGTTCCGGGGAATGACTGTCAGTTATAGAATGTCGGGGACAGAACGTTCCGGGGAATGACTGTCAGTTATAGAATGTCGGGGACAGAACGTTCCGGGGAATGACTGTCAGTTATAGAATGTCAGGGACAGAACGTTCCGGGGAATGACAGTTATAGAATGTCGGGGACAGAACGTTCCGGGGAATGACTGCCAGTTATAGAATGTCAGGGACAGAACGTTCCGGGGAATGTCAGATATATAATGTCAGGGACAGAACGTTCTGGGGAATGTCGGTTATAGAATGTCGGGGACAGAACGTTCCGGGGAATGTCAGTTATAGAATGTCAGGGACAGAACGTTCCGGGGAATGACTGTCAGTTATAGAATGTCAGGGACAGAACGTTCCGGGGAATGTCGGTGATAGAATGTCGGGGACAGAACGTTCCGGGGAATGTCAATTATAGAATGTCGGGGACAGAACGTTCCGGGGAATGTCAGTTATAGAATGTCAGGGACAGAACGTTCTGGAGAACTCCTTGACCTATCCATCACCTTTCCCCCCTACCCACCCCACCAACATGATGTACTGTGCCGGGGAACACTGTAACATTAATGGGATGAGAGACTGAGTGTCCAATCACAGGAATGGGAACTAAAGGCATTGCCAGATCAGCTGAAATGGTTAGATATACCACATTCTCAATCCACCGCACAGAACCAGCCCAGACACCATACACCCAGAGGATATATCTGTTCAAAGTGGAACACTGTGCAGACCAGGCCAGTGTATTGCTCAGTACAACCCAGCAATCTGTCCAGATTCATCCATTGCACTGGTCAATACAACACAGCAATCTGTCCAGAGTGGAACACTGCGCAGATCAGATCAGGGCATTGGTCTATAAACCCAGACCATATATCTGTCCAGTGAGCTGTGCAGATCGCAGCAGTGCATTATCTATAAAACTCAACCAGATCGTCTGACCAGCACAGCGACCTGCGCAGTGATCACCCGTGAATTAATCTATAAGCCAGGAGCAGTTACCCTCCCAACATGTTGGACTGAGTGCACCACCCCAGTACATTGATCTGTAAACCAGGAGCAGTTACCCTCCCAACATGTAGGGCTGTGTGCACCACCCCAGTGCATAGATCTGTAACCAGGAGCAGTTACCCTCCCAGCATGTTCGGACTGTGTGCACCACCCCAGTGCATTGATCTGTAAACCAGGAGCAGTTACCCTCCCAACATGTAGGACTGTGTGCACCACCCCAGTACATTGATCTGTAACCCAGGAGCAGTTACCCTCCCAACATGTAGGACTGTGTGCACCACCCCAGTACATTGATCTGTAACCAGGAGCAGTTACCCTCCCAACATGTAAAGCTGTGTACATCGCCCCAGTGCATTGCTCAGTAACACTGTGATAAATCACTGCCCAGCGTGGGGAAACTTGCAGCCCATGCTGGAAGTGACGGGATGGGTAGCTCCCATCCATTTCCAGCTCCATCTCTCCATCGTACCATGACAAGGGGGTGCTATGGGTGTGAACATCACTGCCAGAGCGAGATGGCGGGCGAATCACTTTAAATATCACCACATGCGATGCGTTTGGGGTATAGACAGAGAGGGGGAGACTGAGAGACAGTGTCATGGACGGATGTGTTCCCAGGTTTCAGAAAGCTGAAAGGTAGACACTTCGATAACATCCTGTAACATGAGCCTGTCTTCCCAGGAAAGATGGGAAAAAGGGATATTGGTGTGAGGTCAGATGAGCATTTGTTCTGCATCTTTGTAACTGGAATTAGTTTCAACCGAATCTATGACTCATTGGGCAGATTCTAACAATAATTTCTCTTTGTTTGATTTTCCTTGAGTGTGACAGAGGGATTGTCCGCACGAGGCTGAGCTAGTTTCCTGGTGCTATCGTATCGGACTCACCTCATTAACTACCCACCCCACCCCATGGTGTCCCTCTCATTCAATACCAGCCCGATTCTCCCACCCATCATGGCTGCAGTAACTCACCATCGCCCGGATGCCCCTGGATATTCTCTGATCCCTGGCATTGGTGCCATCTTTAAAAGGCCAATGGGCACATGTTTGACCTTTCTCCGTTTGGAGTTGCCCTGCACAGTTTACTCCGAGCATGGCAGGTATTGGGCAATTACACCACGGTTTGTCGACAGGGACACGGAGCTCCTGGTGGAGGGCCTAGTACAGAGGGGGGCATTCTCTTCCTAGAGTGGGGGGCACACCACCAGACCCACCGAGCATGGTCTGAGCTCCCCACCCAGCTCAGCGCACTATCTGCGGTCTGAGGAAATGTCCAGCAATACAGGACAAGCATCAATAACCTTCTCTGCTCTATCAGGATAAGGGTCACCGTATTCTCTCTGCTCCCTCACACTCACTTTATACCTGTTATGCCACCAACCCTCAAACTAGGTTCCTGCTCCATAACTCTCATTGCTGCATGCATCACCTTCTCTCTCTCTCTGTCTCCATCCACTTTACCCCCTGCATAGATACAACACTGTGGACTGACTCCCTTCGGACACCCCACCATACCTCCACCAACCCCCACCTACACCAGCACTAACAGCAGGGCCTCCCACTCCCTCCCTCCCTTCCTCTATTCCAAGAGAAACAGCCTGGAATAGCACGGGAAGGGCCAACCCGGGCGGTGGAGTGCCCGATATCTATTCCCTCACCCCCTCCCCCCGCCATGTGGGGAGGACCCTGGTATGAGCCGGAGAGGACCGGGATGCCTCGTGTGGAGATGCTGAAACATCCACGTCCCACCGACCGAGTAAGGAGCAATGTTTAGTGAAGGGCAATTCTCACTTTAAACCCACTGGCAGCTCCGTTTCCCCCCGGCACAACTTAGAAGCCGTGGCCCTGATGCCATCTCCCTTTTGTGTTGAGCTGGTACAAATGGAAACCCCACGGTCTCGGTGGGCAAGAGGGTGGGCTCACAACACATCATCACCACCACCTCCCAGGAAGGGAGCACGGAGGCTCCCTCCCACACCTCCCCCCTGTAAACAGTTCAGATACTGAAACTAATCTGTGATAGTTACTGCTCTCCCCACCTGTCCTGACATCTTCAACAATCTGTGCTCATATACACCCAGCGCTCTCTGTTCCTGTACCCACTTTATAATGGCTCAGCCTGTTTTAAACTATCTTTCATTGTCTTTCCTACCAAAGTGCATCACCTCACACTGCTCTGCACTGATCCCCAGCTGCCATCAACCTGAACACTACACCAACGTGTCACTGTCCTGTTAGAGTTCCACACTCTCCTCCATAGACTTCAGAGTTCTTCCAGGTTCGGTGCCATCTACAAACACTGAGATTGTTATAGCCTCACAGTCCACACGAAACAACTGAAATCCTGCCCCATACTCACGAGTATGAGCAAGTGAAATACTGCGAGAGTCCCACGGGCAGAGTCGAATAATGACATGCTGTCAATGGAGCAACAAAAGTCCTGACCCATACGAGACAGGGTAGATGAAATATTGACAATCCACAGAACAAGAGAAATCCGGATCGGTCCCACTTATCGATATTCATCAGGGTATAATGGGATGAAGTTGAAAGTGTGTCCTGTACCTTTAAGAGAGGGTGAATGCTGTTCTGAACTGAGAGCTTACAAGCACCTGTGATACGAGAGGATGGCAGACCCAGAAACAGTATATTACTACAGAGCTGGAGTCGGGTAATAAGCAGTTAAGAGAAAGAGGGTCCCAGAGTTGTGAACAGTTGATGTAAAATGTTCAATTTCAGAGTGAAAAAATAAATTGATGCTTTTATTTAAACAGTGGAATTTGGCAGATCTGTCACTCATATTTTAATAGTTTACAAGGCAAATTGAGCATTTCTTTATGTGTAGTTTAAGTTCCCAGATGAGTTTCACGCAATGCCCTAACCATTCCCTTCTGTGTATCTGTGTGTCTCTGTGTGGGGCAGGTCTGGCAGTCTCTGTGGTGCTTCAAGTGATGCAATGCCACCCTCTGCTGACCTCCACACGCCACTGCACAGGCATTGGCAGAGGGTGAAAACCAACAGGGATTCATTCAGAGAGGGGGAGGGCGAGGGCAGCTGCTCACAGCACCATCCTAACTGATGTCTTATAAATGGACTGTTCTAAATGTCCTTTAAACATTATAACTATCCCTGCTTTCACCACTTCCTCTGGAAGTTCATTCCACACACAAGCCAGATTCTGTCTAAAATAATTACCTCTCATGACTCTTGGAAATCTTTTTCCTCGCACCTTAAAATATCCCTCAGTTTTGAATTCTCAACTCTAGGGAAATGACATCAGCCCTTCAGCTTATCTGTGCCCCTCATTATTTTATAAACCTCTGTAAAATTACTCCTTAATCTCATCCCCTCCAGTGAAAAACGTCCCAGCCTACCCAATCTCTCTTTATAGCTCAATCTCTCCATTCCCAGCAACATCCAGGTTAATCTCTACTGAACCCTCTCCAGCTTAATAATATCAAGGTCAATAATATCCAAGTGAATTGCGAAGGTGTTTTCTAAGGGTGCGGGAGCACAATACTAGAGGACATAAGCTTAAGGTGAGAGGGGAGCATTTAAAAGTGACCTAAGGGGCAGCTTCTTCACCCAGAGGGTGGTGTGCCGATGGAATTAGCGGCCAGGATGACCAGACTAGACACAGTATTCCAGAAGGGGCCTTACCAATGTCCAATACAACCTCAACATAACGCCCCAATTCCAATACTCAAAGGTCTGACCTATGAAGCCAAGTGTGTTAAGCACCTTCTTAACCACACTATCTATATGAGATTCAAATTTTAAAGAATTAAACCTGACGGCCTAGGTCTCTGTATTACAACACTGCCAAAGATCCTACTTTTAATTTATAGGTCCTACTCTTCTTTGATTTACCAAATCCCATACCTCACATTAATCCAAACTAAACTCCATCAGCCACCCCTCAGCCCAATGTGTGATATTACAACCACCTCACTCTCCCCCTTCAATTTTAAAATACCCATCTCTCTCCTGAGGCCTGCACACTCCGGCCTTGATTTTCACAAAGACCCTGAGCTTGATTTGCCTTGTGTGATTAGGGGGAGGAGGGACAGATTGTAGACACAGTAGGTGGAAAGGAGAGGCTGGACAGTCATCACCGGCCTGATATCATTTCATGGTTTTAGGAAGAGGGTAGTCGCACGTTAGAGGTGGGTAATACTGATCGGTGTTGTGGGACCAGAAATTAAGCTCTTCATTGATCTCTGGTGTTCAGTAATAAATATCCATTTGAGACCCTTCATTGGGCAGAGTGTGTCTGCAGGACTTCTTTCCCTAATATTGCAGACTACAGATAATAACGATTACAGTTGTTCACAGTTAATTTCGATGTAGCACGTACACTCAATATCCTACAGTTGAGACAAATATCTTGCATTTGTTTAACAATACAAAGTGTTTTGTGTAGTTCAGTAATGGTAACCTGATTATCATAAATCCACACCGAGCTGAAAGCGGGCACTCAAATATGACACAAAATCTGGGTATGGTTGTGTAGTGGGTAGTGTCCCTGCCTCTGAGCCAGAACTCTGGATTTGATTCCAATTCCTGAACTTGTGTGGTAGTGTTCCTAGCTCTGGACTAGAAGGACTGGATTCAAGTCCTGCCTGTTGCAGAGGTATGTCACAGTATGTCAGAACAGGCTGATGAACAAACACACAGGACAATAATGTTACAGCTTTGTGGGTATTGCTGAGTGATGCCAGTGCCCCTACTTCCGGGCACAAAGGTCTAGGTGTAAATCCCAAAGAAGTGTCTCAGGATATATCTGAACAAACTGATTAAAATGCATTTAAAATTATGACTTGCTGGAGAAGGAAGAGGTGTCAGTATTGAATTTCAGAATTTAGGCCCAGGATGACTGAAACTGCAGCTATTTGTGCTGATTGGAGTCACATTTCGCAGCAGTAGCTGTTTATAAAATCAGAATGGTCATGGACAGGGTGAGTAGTCAGGGTTTTTCCCCCGATTAGGGGCGTCCAAAACTAGAGGGCATTGGTGGAAAGTGAGACAGGAAAGGTTTTGAAGAGGCCTAAAGGGCACCTTTTCACTCAGAGGGTGGTGTGTGTATGGAATGAGCTGACAGAGGAAGTGCTGGAGGCTGGTACAAATACAGCATGTAAAAGGCATCTGGATGCTGACAGACTTGCCGAGCCTTTACAGCAATTTCTGTATTTCTTTAAAAACTGCATTCATTTTAACACAGGTATTCTGAATAAATTAAACACTTTATTTTTAATGGCGCAGGGCCATGTAAACATAGTTCTGCTCAGGGTATGGCTTTGTGCATGACGGCAGCAATGTTGCACCTACATGGAACAGGGAATGTGATGGAGACATAAGTTGGACAATGTAAAAGGAGACCTCACATGGTCCAGTTTGGGAGAGGATGACATTACTGTATGATTCAGCTCAGAGAGAGAGAAAATGTAATCTGCCTGAGAAGGAATGGCCTATTGCAGTATCTCTCTTTCATTGTTCCTCATCACAGCAATGCGTGCAAGCTAAAAATAAAGCTCTACAGTCATTGTGACCATTCTTATTTTTATAGAATCCCTGCAGGCCTTTCGGCCCAACAAGTCCACACCAACCTTCCCAACCCTTTCCCCTACATTTATCCCTGACTAATGCACTAACCTAGAAATCCCTGACTACAGACAATTTGGCATGACCAATCCACCTAACCTCCACATTTTGAGCAAAGGGCATTAAGCCAAATCCAACTCTCTCAGGATGAAATCGCATTGTCAGCAGCTTGTGTGTGGGGAGAATATTTTCAGAAGCAGAATAACAGTTTGGACAATCTAAATTTTTACTTTTGTCATGAGTTACACTAATATTTGGACAAAGGTCTTTCAAATTAAAATTGCAGAGATTTTGTTAACCGGTTTGTGTGTGTCTGTGTGTGTGTGTGCGCGCGTGTGTGTGTCTCTGTGTGTATGCGCGCGCGTGTGTGTGTGTTTTAATCATGGAACTATCGATGATATATTTGCAATACCCGATCACTTTTCAATTCATCTTTCCATCATAGTTTGAGTAACATTCCTGTGGATCATAAATGTGTTAAAGAAACTAGCCTGACTTGTTGCTAAAACTGTCCCTGACCCAGTCTCAGACCGATATCATCGATCATATCACCGACCTGGTTACATTTAACATTTGTTGTGAGCAGTGGAGCAGTGGGACTTAATAAGGAAACAGAGACCCAAAAAGCCGGGGAACTATAGACCAATTCGCCTGATGTCAGTGGTGGGTAAGTTGTTGGAGGGGATTCTGAGGGCCAGGATTGACATACATTTGGGAAGGCAAGGGCTGATCAGGGTAGTCAACCTGTCTTTCTGCATGGGAAATCATGTCTCATTATTTTGGTTGAGTTTTATGAAGAGGTGACAAAGAAGATTGATGAAGGCAGTTTGGTAAATATTGTCTATGTGAACCTCAGCAAGGTGTTCATAACATTCCGATTGGTAGACAGATGAGTAAGGTTCGGTCATTTGGGATACAGGGGAAGCGAGTCGTAATTGGCTTGAAGGAAGAGGGTAATTTTCTGATTGGAAGCCTGTGAGCAGCAGTGTGCTGTAAGAATCAGGACTGAGTTCACTGAATTTCATCATTTATATCAAGGATGTGGATGTGAACATTGGCGCCATAGTTAGTAAGTTTCCAGATTACATCAGAAAGGTGGTGTAGTAGATTATCTCAGAGTACAACGAGACCACAATTAAATGGTACAAAGGGGCAAGGAGTGAGAGATGAAATGTAATTTAAATAAATGCGAGGTTTTGTATTTTGGGAAGGCAAATCAGGGCAGAAATTATACACTTGATGGAAAGGTCCTGGAGACTGTTGTGGAAGAAAGGGACATAGGGCTGCAGGTACTTTGTTCCTTGAAAGTGGAGTCGTAGGTAGACAGTGGTGCAGTACACATTTGCCTTCATCAGTTAGAGCACTGAGTATAGGAGTTGTCGGGGCATGTTGCATCTGTGGTAGGAAACTGGAGGAGCACCCATTAGAAGCTCACACAGACAAGGGGAGAATGTGAAAACTCCACACAGACAGTCACCTAAGGCTGGAATCAAACCCGAGTCTCTGGTGCTGTGAGGCAGCAGTGCTAACCACCGTGCTACCGTTTGGATGATTCCCTAACCAGAATTCACTGGAATCTCCTCACTGGCTAAAGCAAAGGGAATTCAGCCAAATCCAACTCTCCCAGAATGTTGGTGAGGCCACTTTAAGAATATTGCGTGCAACTGGTTGTCTGCAGAAAAGATTTATGTAGATGTTCCAAGACTGGAGGTGTGAGCGTCGGGGAAAGGTTGATTAGGTTGAGATCGTTCCCCCAGGAGTGTCAGACGTTGAGTGGTGACATCAGATGTATGAATATTCTAAATAGCCACGTTCTGATCGCAAGATAGGGGAGAGTGCGAATAATTTAGAAGGGACAGGAAGATAAATGTTTCAGACAGAGAGTTTTGTGTGTACAGAAATTGTTGCCAGAGGAAGTGGTCCAGGCAGGTACAATCACAGGAGGGATATTGGCCAAATGCTGGCAAATGGGATTAAATCAGATTTGATATCTGATCGGAGTGAACAGATTGGATTAACGGGCCTGTTTCTGTTCTGCGTGACTCTCTGATTCTATAAGAGGAATGACGAAAAATTCAAGTGGGAATTCTCTTCACTGGAAGTTTTTATTGTGCCTCTATGTTCACATGGACTGAAAGCTGTGTTAGTTAATTATTTCACAGGGAAGTGAGTTACAGATAATTGGACACAGACAGGAAAGTGGGACTGAGACCACAACTTGATCAGGCACAATATCGGTGCCTGGTGGAGAAGGGTCAAAGTATCTAATGCCCCACTCCTGCTCCTCAATCCCATGTTTCTGTGTTCCATTCAGGCCCTCAAATCTGCTAGACAGGTACAGTTGGAGGCTACTTTCATCTATAACCTGACGCACAGAAATGGAGGAGACCATTCAGCCCTTCAAGGCTGTCACATGCTTCGAAGTGATTTGGGAAAAGTAATTGAAGAATCCAGGTGGGGTATGAAAGAGGCCCGTCTCTCTCTTTACTGAGCTACCGGTCTCTGAAACTTGTGTTTCATTTGTTGATCATGTATAGACCCAGATTCACTGTGAATATAGCCCCCATACCTCACCCAGAGATGTCTCACAAAATCCTCTGGCCTCCTGACTGCAATGTTCAGCAATTGCACATTTATGTCAATAACACCCACTAACTTTCCAATAACAGAATGGGAGAACATCAGAAACAGGGGCAGGTCGTTCACTCCCCAAGCCTACCTTGCCCTTCACTAAGATCATGACTGATCTGCTCTTGGTCTCAAATCCTCTTCCGTACCCAATTCTTCATTGCCCTCAACTCTCTGACAGGTCAATGTCCATCGACCTCCTCTTCAAATACTTTCAGTCACCTAGCTCCCCGAACACTCTTGAGGACAGAAATCCTGACATTCAATCCCACCTGTTTGAAGAAAACACTTGCTGCTCCTATACCATGGCCTCTTGATATGAACAAAAGAGGCTGACACAAGGGTTCAGGTAAAAATGACTGGCCCTGATATGAAGGCAGTGGTTGCCTTCTGTTGACATCATGGAGCTGAACAAAACTGGACTTAATGGGAATCAGAGTAAACTCTCCAGTGTTTGGAGTCAAACATGGCACAAAGGAAGATGTTCATCATCTCAGTCCTGGGTCAGCTCTGTGGGAGATCCTCAGGGTAGCTTCCTTTTCACAACCATCTTCAGGTGCTTCATCAATGTCCCCCCTCCCCACCCTCCCCACCATAAGATCAGAAGTGGGGATGGTCACTGAAGATTCCACAATGTTCAGAATATTTTGTGCCCACTCAGCTCCTGAACTGGTCTCTGTCCATGTGCAGCAAAACCGAGACACCACTCAGGTTTGTTCTGTTAAAGTGTCTGTAACATTCATGTAACAGCACTGCCTGACACTGCACATTTCCACAGTAAAACAAGAGTTCATTCAGCACCTCACGCTGGTTTCACAGGAATATGAGGAAGCCATTCAGCCCATTGACACAATTGGAGAAGAACAGTGACAGCCCATTCAGTGCCTCCAGCCTATTACTCAGGAAGAGAGGGAGTATAGTGTGATGGACCACACCAGAGCCCCTCGAAAGTATTTGATGGCAATCGCCTAGACTCTAATATTTTCATATTTCAAAGGAAATGTAAACTGTCTGTTCCAGATGCAATGTGAATGGTCAAACTATTTGGTGAGAAGCAAAATACCATTTATTTAAACACGGAAGATAAAATGAAACCAATGAAAGGGGAATTTAGAATAACATAATTCTATTGCAAAGTTGACAGAATAATAGATCTAGGAACTATTCCTAATGAACTATTCCAATATAGGAAAATCGCATAAACACAACCCTTGGCAAAAAGGGATATTCAGACACAGATAGTCACAAATATTTCTCCAATCCAGGAATTAAAAACAGCATCAAGAGAAAATTCAGAGAAAGTAGCAGCTAGGAGATAGTCACTGAAGCTTCCAACTCTGTGTTGACCCCATTAGTTTCTGATGTTACTGAGAAACCAAAACCCAGAGATCCTAATCTGTGAGAGCTGGCCACACCTATTCAGGCTGCATTAAAACAAACCCAAGGCCTCCCTAGCTGTTTACTCCAGTGGTCTTAACTAGCCAGCTTGGTAACTATCGCTCAATCTCTCTCTTAAAAGAAACCAGGACAAAATAACCTCTTAAAGCTGCAGCATCATCACACCTGTCAGTACATCGAGCTGGCAAACAGGAACCAGGGGTAACCCAATCCGGCCCTTGGCCTTGTCCAATGGGACGAGGAAGAAGTCATTCAGTCCGTTGAGTCACTGACACAGCAATAGGATGACGCCATTCAGCCCCTTGAGCCACTTATGCAGGAACAGGAAGAGTCCATTCCCCCTCAACGCACTTACACAGGGACAGAATGAGATAATTGATGCTGATTCCTGATGAATGGCTTATGCCCGAAACATCAATTCTCCCGCTCCTCGGATGCTGCCTGACCTGCTGTGTTTTTCCAGCAATCCATTCTCTATTCCAATCTCCAGCATCGGCAGTCCTCACTGTCTCCTAATTGATGCTCTGACGTGATGAACAAGTGGGGCAGAGGCTGTACAGACAGACTGCTCCACATTGTTCCTCCTGGCTCATGATACATACGTGGGACTTTAACGTAGTTTTCTCGTGGTGAGCAGGGAAGCTATATGTCTTGTGTGAAATCTCAAGAAGGCATATTTCATCTCCGAGAAGACAGACTGGTGTTCTCTATGTAGAGCGGAAGTTAGTGGGAATGGCTACCTGTTTCAGATGGAAGGTATTGTGGCTGCTTTTGGGGTTTGTGAGCAACCTGAGGTTCAGTACGGGTTCACACGCCGACTGCACAATAATGTGGGGAGAGTTCATCTAGGCATATAAACTATTAGGAAAGTCACGATAGACTGATGCATGGACTCTCTAAGTTCAAATAATGATGATATTATTCATGGTGATCTTGTCTAGTTCATGTCCTGTTCGGTGTAACCTGTATGACTTTCTCTGTCCAAGTTTATTTTCTCCCTATGACCTGTACAGCCATGCTTCCTATGACCTGCCTCCACTGCTCATATATGAAATGTTTCCCTGTACTGAGGTACACGTGGCAAAAAATCAAACCAATTAATCCTGGCAAAGTATGGAATTTCTCACCCTATCAATGTCTCTTTTGGAAATAAGTGATCGCTTATTTCCTCGTGTTTCGGCATCACCATTTCTTCATCTCTCACAGCTCGACCGATTAAACACTCAGCGTCTTCACTCTAATCTCATGTTACCATCATCCGTGTCTGTGGTAAGGACATCATTCCTTACAAAGGAGATCAACTCTGTAGAGAGTACCCAAAATACTCTCTCAGCCAAGCTCTGCAACAGCAGGAAGATGGCTTTACTTATGTACTCGAATCATCTTACAGTGAAGGACAACGTACCATTATCTGCACCCATTACGTACACAGGGATTGATTCAGAGCAGTCAGCATAGACTTGTGAGTGGGAGATCATGCTTCCCAAATTTGTTACAGTTCTTTAATGAAGAGACCAAGAAAGTTGACGAGGGCAGAGCGGCAGGCGTGGCCGCTATGGATTTCAGTAAGACTTTGATAAGTTTCCACATGGCAGGCTGGTCAGGAAGTTTCCATCACGTGGAATGCTGGGGGGACTGACCAATTGGATACACAGTTGGCTTGTTGGTAGGAAGCAGAGGGTTTAGTGGAAGGATGTTTGTCAGACTGGAGGCTGGGTCCATTGCTGCTTGTTATCTATGATTTGGTTGAGAATGTACAGGCATGATTAGTAAGTTTGTAGATGACACTCAAGTAAGTGGGAGCATGATCAGTGAGGAAGTTTATCAGAAATTGCAGCAGGCCCTTAATCAGGTGGGGAAGTGGGCCGAGAAATGGCAATTAGAATTTAATACAGAAGTGTGAGGTATTGCATTTTGGAAACATAACTCAACGTAGGAGTTTCATGGTGAATGGAAGGGTCTTAAGGGGTGTAGTGTGGAGAGAGACCTTGGTGTTCAGGTGTACATATTTCTCTATGAGTGGAGTCAAAGGCAGACAGGGCACTGAAGAAGGCTTTTGGAACATTGGCCTTCATCAGGCAGGATATTAAGTATAGAAGTTGGGAATTGATTTTGCAGTTACCCAGGACTTTGGAAAGGCCGCACTTGGAGTAATGTGTTCAGTTTTGTCACGTTGTTATAGGAAGCATATTATTACATTAGAATGAGTGCAGAAGAAATTTACAGAGACGTTGCCAGGACCCAATGGACTGAATTATAGGGAGAGGTTGGACAAGCTAGGACATTTTCTTTAGCGTGTAGGAGACTGAGGGAGTCCTTCTAGAGCTGTATAAGATCACGAGGGGTATGGATAGGGTTAATGTTCTCAGCCTTTTTCCAAGGTGTAGAGAATCAACGACTGGATGGGATCAGTTTAAGGTTAAAGGGGAAGGAATAAAAGGGAACCTGAGGGGCCGCTTCTTTATACAGAGGATGGTACGTGGATGAGCTGCCAGCAGATGTGGTTGGTGGGAGGTACATTAACAACATTTCAAACGCATTTGGATAAACATGTGGATAGGAAAGGACTGGAAGGATATGGGCCAACTGCAGCGAAATGGGGTGAGTGTGCATGGGCATTTACAAGGTGGAGTGGAACCCCTCTATTAATTAAAATCAAACACCCAGAAAAGCTCGCCTCACCTCGTAAACTGTTAAAATATGAGCGACACAGATCTCCTACATTCCACTATTTAAACAAAAAATAACAAGTTAGTTTCTTAACTTTAATAGTGAAAACTAAACAAAAACTATTCACAAATACAAGCCCCTCTTTTCTTAGCTACTTACTATCTGACTCCAACTCTGTATAAATATGCTCGTCGAATTACTCACATATTAAACATTACAATCTCAAACGCACACAGAATCCATCTTCCCTGCTGTGTTCACTCTTCCAGCTGCTGATCTCCCTGGGTCATTTTTTTTTATTGCAAGTAGCTTTTAAATAGACATGCATCATTGATAGAAAATGTTTGAGATGGCCAGTTAGCACTCCTGCTCTACAGCAGTTACTCTGCTTTTGGATGGCAGTGGCTCTCCCTCTAATGTTCAAAATGCTGAATTTATATACTTCCCATGATACAGTAATTCTCACAATTTGATTTTTTTCCAGGTGTCCAAACAATAATATTCAAATTTCGTTGGCTTCTTGTATCCTGAGCGTTATTTAAACTCTTTGGCTGCATTTGAATTGTTGTCAAAACAGCAAACAAAACTCAGGTATCCATTTCCCAGCTAATGATGACATATGGAATAGGCTGATCTTTAGCAGGCATCTGTGGCTGTATTTTCATTCAGCAAAACCCGTTCTGTCTTGAAGTGACCGGACATGCTTTCGGCTTCATAACATGTCCCCTCTTCAGAAAAAAAACACATGAAACAGCAGGATGTAAAGATGGCTTCATTTCTTTTCCTCTAATTCTTAATCCCATTATTATGAATTACAAGAGTATTAATCTCAGTTACACCATTCATATTAATTCTGCACAAAAATATAACACTGCAATAAGTCAAATCTCATCTAAACTTTTTCCTTTAAGTCTGCGATAACACATCTGCTACCACATTTTAGGACCCACAGCATGTACATTTAATAAATTTAATGTCGGTAAGATAGGATTCCAATTAGATATTCTCATATTCTGGCCTTTAAATATTCAAAAAATGCGAGGGTTTGTCGTTATCCACAACAATCTCCGACAATTTGTTTGTCATATACACATTAAAATATTGTCAGGTCAGTGTGAAACTTAATCATTCTTGTTCAATAATGGAGATTTTATATATTTTTTTCTGGTGAATATTGAGTTTTTTCAATAAGTAGCCAATTGTACATTCAATTCCATCCATCATCTTTCTGCATCAATACATCTCCGACCCCTATATCCCGAGCATCTAACATAATTTCAAAGGGTTTCAAAATATTTGGTATAGCTAAAACTGGTGCGGTGATTAATCCTGCTCTAAAATTCTCAAATGCCTCCTGGCATTGTTCTGTCCACCACAATTCTGTGTTCTTCTTCAGTAAATCCATCAGTGGTGCCAATACGCTGTTGAAGTTTGCAACAAACTTCCGATAGAATCCACTCAGTTCCAAAAATCGAAGCACCTCTTTCTTCGAGGATGGTTGTGGAAATTTCTCAAAACCCTTCGGCTTTGTGTTCCGTGGGGTCAACCTTCCATGTCCAATGTAATGTCCCAACAACGTCACCTCTGATTTCGCGAATTCTGTTTTCTTTAAGTTTATTACCTGGTTTATTTCTTGTTATCGTTCAACATGTCCTGCCAACTGTAACATGTGAGTTTTAAATCACTTGCTAAAGATCATCACATCATACAGATAAACTGCACAATTTGTTCATTTGGCCACAACTCTGTTCCTGAGTCTTCAATGTATCTGGAGCATTATTCATTCACATAACATTCACATGACATTTTTGTCATATCTGGTATCTTTACCAAATAGTTTAACTGACTCAACATTTTTTAATTTGAAAGGGGCCACTAAACCTGACTTTGAAAGGATTTCCTACCACTGGTGGCAATACTAATACGTCATCCCCACGGGAAATCGGCAAAGTTTTTAATCTGCCACCTGCTTCACTCTCTCCTGTGCCCACTTCAGGTGCTGTTTAACTAACTGACCTACTCCATCTAATTTCTCCCTCACCTCAGATACATAATCCAAGTATGACTTTGGTCCTGCCTATTTATATTTAATTAATTTCAAAGGACCTCTCAGTACATATTAACTCAAAGGATATAAAGTGAGCAGATTTATTTGCGCCCTCTCTAATGACAAACAATATAATGAGACGCCTTTATTCCAATCATTCGGGTAATTCTGACAGTACGCTGTTAATATTGTCTTCAGTGTCTAATGCCAACTTTCCAAGGCCCTCTGGGATTCGGGATGCGATGCACTTGGTTTAAACTGCTGTGTGCCGAAGCTATCCATGACGTCCTTTAACAAATGATTGGTAAAATGAGACCCTTGGTCTGACTGAATCATACTGCGTAGCCCACAGTGAGTAAACGTACCTACCAACTTCTCTACCTCCCTTTTTGCCTTAACACCCCATAATGGAATTATCCATGGAAATCGGGTAGACACATCCATTATGATCAGCAGATATTGGTTTCCACTTTTATTTTAGAAAGGAGAGCTCCACAATTGATCATAACCCACGTGAAAGGTTCTTCGAATACAGGAATTGGCAACAACGGTGCTGGTTTTATTACTGCCCGTGACGTACCTACCATTTGGAATGTATGACATGTACAACAAAAATTAACCACGTCCTTATGCATTCCAGCCACTAGAAATGCTTTAGCCGAGTCTTCCGTGCATCAACTCCTTTGGCTTTTTCTTTCGGTTTTCCTTCCTGTTGTAACGTATGACAGTGGGATCTTGTTACTTGATAGTCTGGAAAAATCCCTGGGTATTTTTATTTTAATTCCACAGTTCCCTGGTCTTACTCTTGCTTCTCCACCACTTCTCCCATCTTGGATCCTGCTAAGTCATTCCCAAGAACAAACTGTATTCCTGGAACTGACACTCTCTCATTCACTCTCACTGTTACTTCCCTAATCTTGATTTGGCACTCCACCCAATGTTACACAAGGGAATGCTTAATTTCTGTCCCCATTTCACAAATGCTGTTGAATGACATGTCAGCAAGAGTGAAAATACTTCCATCTCTTACTATTAGAGGCGGAGGGAAAGTGAGGACTGCAGATGCTGGAGACCAAAGTTGAAAAGTGTGGGGCTGGAAAAGCACAGCAGGTCAGGTAACTTCCGAGGGGCAGGAGAGTTGACGTTTCAGACATAAGTCCTTCATCAGGAAAGTGGGAGGCAAGGAAGGGGGAAGGGGCTGAGAATTAAATAGGAGGTTGGGGGTGGAGTTGGGTGGAAGGTAGCTTAGAAGGCGATGGGTTGATATAGGTGGGGTCTGATGATGATAGGTTGGAGAGGAGGGTGAATTGGATAGGTGGTAGGACAGCTGAAACCGTCAAACTATACAGCATCAACGCTGACTTCACCAATTTCCAAATCGCCCCGCCCCCAACCTCATCCCAGATCCAACCGTTCAAATTAGCACTGCCCTCTTGAGCTGTTCTAACTGTCCATCTTCCTTCCCATCTATACACTCCACCCTCCCCTCTGACATATCACTAACACTCCCACCTACATCTTCCTGTCACCCTCCCAGTGACCCTGCCATCGGCCCCGCTCCTACCTTCCTATTTATCTTTCAGCCCCCTTGTCCCCCCGCCATATTCCTGATTTATGCCTGAGATTATGCCTGATACGTGAATTGTCCTCTTCGGATGCTGCCTGATCTGTTGGGCCTTTCCAGCTCCTCACTTCTCAACTATTAGAAACTGAACAGATCCCATTTCTTGCAAAATTATAACTTCTTGTCCTCCCCCCACACCCCATTTTTTTCTTCGTGGGTTTACTTACAGAGGCAAATTCTTTATAGAGATCAGGCACTGACTCCATACACAGCCCCTGTCTCGGCTGTACACTCTCCTGCAGCTCCTCCGCTCCACTTGGGGTCTCCTTTACCAGGTTCACTAATGCCACTGGGCTTCAAATCTTTTACCACATCTTTTCCCAAAGTATCTTCCTTCAACGCACAGCACTGTGTGTCCCAGTTTCCTGCAGGGAAAACAGTTTTCCCAGTGCCCTTCTGAAACCATTGGTACTGTAACTTTATGTGTTCCACTACGTTATAGCGAGACTTGAGGCCTTTCACTTCCTTTCAAACACTTTGGGCTTTTTTCCACCTGTGGTAAACTATTGCCTGTGTGCTTTACTCTATCTTTTGTAGTGTAGGATCTCCCCTTCTCCCAATTTCTCTCCCTCACAAGATGAAAATCCTCCCAGAAGCTAAATATCATCTCATGCACCAATGCATACTTAACTGCCATTTCTGCTGCGCTTCTCACTTCTTGAACTTCCTGTTCATTCACATGAAATCTTACCATCTCTGGAAGTGAGTCTTTAAACTCGTCCAGCAGAATAATCTCCCATCGGGCCTCACAGGTCTTATCTATTTTTAAGGCCTGCACCTATTTATGAAAATGAGTGTGATTAATTCTTTCAAACTCATTATAAGTCTGACCTGGTTCCGTCTCTATATTTCTGAACCACTGTCTATATTATTCTATCACCAATTAATAAGCACTCAAAATAGCCTGTTTGACATCTGCATAATCTCTTGCTCCCTCATGTGACAGAACTACACATACCTCTCAAGCTGTGCCAACTATCTTAGTCTGAACTAGCATTACCCACAGGTTCACTGGACACGCCATCTGCCGAGCCAATTTTGCAAATGAAATAAAAAAGGTTTTGGCATTTTTCTCACCGAAATATGGCAACGTATTAACTTAGTTGTATACATCTCTACGTTCTCCCTTCATCTTCATCCTGCTAATTTAACTTTCTTATCTAATTCCAAACTTCTGAATTTCAAATTCTCCCTCTCTTCCTTTTTTCTCTCTTTCTCTTTCTCTATCTTCTCCCTCTCTTTCTGTCTCTCTTTATCTTCTAACTCCAGTTTCCCCACTTGCAATTTAAGTTTTTTTCCAACTCGACTGCAGTTTCCTGCTTCTCTGATACACCAAAGTGCTTGACCAACTCCATTCTGGTGATAGCTTTCCTTTTGTCCCTGGTGAAACCCAATTCTAATCTACATGTTAATTCTAAAAGTATGCCCTTCCTATGTCTTTCTAAACATTGTCGGCAAACTTGTGAATCGTCTTCAAACCTCAGAACCTCTTTAGTAATGTTAAAATCCATTTCTTTTAATTTAACCAACCACAAGGAAACAAAATTAAATGAATTTTCTCACCTGTTTTATTTGAAGATCTAGGTCACTAACTGCCACGTGATGGAATCTGCTGGGACCTTTTGTACCCCAAATCTGTTCAAATCCCATACGACAAGCCCTCAAACCGTTATGATGTCGATGTCTAACCCCTCTGTTAATTAAAACCACACACCCAGAAAAGCTCACCTCGCCACGTAATCTGTTAAAAGATGAATGACAGAGAAGTCCCAAATTCCACTATTAAGAGAAAGATAGCCATTTACAAGTATGTAAGTGAGCTCGCTGAGATTGAAGGTTTGTTTTCAGATGTTTCGTCACCATGACTAAGTAACATCATCAGAGAGAGTCTCTGGTGACGCACTGTTGGTATGTCCTGTCTTTCTATGTATAGGTCTTGGTTTCGTAAGGTGTATGATGTTATTTCCAGTTTTTTTCAAGGGAAGGTAGATAGGATCTAAATTGATGTGTTTATTGATGTACTTCTGGCTAGAATGTCATGCCTCTCAGAAGTTTCGTGCGTTGCTTTGTCCTAGGAAGTGTGCGTTGTCACAGTCAATGTGGTGTCCTTCTTTGTGATAGTGGGTCATGTCTTTTGATGGCCAGTTGGTGTTCATATGTCCTACTAGCACGACAACAGGACAGTTTGAAATGGAGGAAAATGATTTTGTATACACTGTTTAATCAGTGTGTGTTCAGATAAATAAAATTTTTCATATGTGTACAACACATTCTGAATGAACAACGGAGATACAGTTAACGAAAAATGATGTACATGATGTATAAAATTTATAAAGCATTAAAACATTATTTGATCCTCATCTGAAGTGATACCTTCCCTTTCTCTCAACGTTCCCCCTTTTCTGATATTCCCAACTCTCGTCTCATTCTTATCAGGATGTGTGTTATAAATTCTTACTTCTCGTGTCCCAATTTATTTTAGTTAATCCCCTTTCTACCGGGAATTCAATACATTGGCCTGCTGGGTTCTTTCCAAAGTTAGTGTCTGTCATATTATTGGAAAGAAAAGTTCTGGCATCAGACCCAGCATTTGAACATATTGTTCTGTTGTACGTGCACTGTACAAAGGACCACAGCACACAGGAATTGCCAAAACATTGAGGGATATACATCCACTTCTTTCGATAATGTAGTTTTCTCATTTTCCACATCTCCATATCTATATCCTCTCTCTCGTTCTCCCTTTGCATCTAGGTAAGAAATCCATCAATTATTCGTCGTGGCCCATCTCTCAAAACTCCTCTTTTCAGTTTATATCTAATGTTCTCTTCAAGATGTAATGCGGTTATAATTAAGCAATGTAACTACAAAGACATGCGGGAGGAGCTGGCCCGAGTTAATTGGAAGGGGAGCTGAGCAGGAAAGACCATGGAGCAGCAATGGCAGGAGTTTCTGGGGGTACATCGGAAGATAATACCAGAAATTCAACCCCAAGAAGATGAAACATACTCATGGGAGGACAAGGCAGTGTGAGTGATAAGGCCTCAGACCAAAAGAGAAAACAAACAATGTGGTGAAGATGATTGGGAATCCAGAGAATTCATTGGCTCTGAAACTACATAAGGCTGGCATCACTGACACTACAGGGTCCAAGGAAGTTCCTGTGGAGTGAAGAGTGAGGCTTTTGCTCAGAAGTATTTGACAAGGAGGTTGAGTGAAGTGATTATGCCACAGTTGAAGAGGGTGAAGACATGACTGCCCAGCTGGTTCAGTGTGCTAGGTGCTTGATGTGGGAGGTCAACGACTCTGGTGTGTCTGGCTCCTATAAGTGTGGAAAGTGTGTGCACATTCAGCTACTGACCGAGCATGTTGCAACACTGATGAAAGAACTCGAGGACCTTAGGCTCATCCGAGAGAACGAGATCTTTCTGGGCAAGACCTTCAGTGAGGTTATTACACCGACCATACCAGAAGAGAGCAGAAGAGAGCAGACGATGAGGAAGGCAGAGAGGAGACAGGTGCAAGAGACTCCAGGGAAAGTACCTGTCAGGAACAAGTTGAATCTTTTGGAAACAGTAGAGACAGATGACACTGTCAGTCCGCCAGGCGGCCAGGTCTGTCAATCAAACGTTGGCATGGAGGTAGAGCGGAAGAGTCGGACATCGCACAGAGCCGTGGTAATAGGGGACTCCACAGTGAGAGGAACTGACGGGGTTTTGTGGCAGCAGGCGGGACTTAAGGATAGTGTGTTGCCTTCCTGGTGCCAGTGTTAAAGACATCACAGACAGAGTGCAGGAAATCCTCAAGGACTAAGGTGAATGGCCAAACGTGGTGGTACATGTCGGCACAAATGATGTTGGGAAGAAGAGGAGGAACATACTACAGCGGGACTTCGGAGAAGTAGGAAGAAGGCTGAAAAGCAGGATGTCCAGGGTGGTTATCTCCGGTTTGTTTCCTGTTCCTCAGTCTGACGAGGCCAGAAACAGTAAGATAATGGACTTGAACGTGTGGCTGGGGAACTGGTGCAGGAAGCAAGGATTTAAATTCTTGGATCACTGGGGTATGTTTTGTGGTAAGCATAAATTATACAAGAGAGACGATTTGTGCCTTAATAGGTTGGAGACCAGCATTTTGACAGGCAGGTTTGCGACTGCAACACAGCTGCGTTTAAACTAAGTGGGGGGTTGGTGGAGGGTGGAGGGAACAAACTGGATGTTTAAGAAGGAAATTGAAGGGAAAGTTAGAACAAGGGAAGTCAAGAAAGACAGCTGTATCAAAGATGCAGAAAACGCAAAAAGGGATCATACTGTAAGGTTGCGTGAAATAGGAGTTGATGAGAAGAGTGAGGGCAGTAACAAATTAAAAAATACTTTAAATATGAATGCACGAAGCATGATAAATAAGATGGATGAACTTGAGGCTCTTTTGAAAATTGGCAGATACCATATTCTGGTGATAACTGAGACGTGGCTTCAAGTGGACAGTGCTTACGAAATGAATATTCAAGGCTAAACGTGCTATCGTAAGGACAGACTGACGGGCAGAGGGGGTGGGGTGGCCCTGTTGGCTAGAGGTTATATTCAGTCCCTTGTGCGGGGGGAACTTAGAGTCAGGGGATGTAGAGTCAGTGTGGATAGAGCTGAGAAATTCTAAGCGTAAAAAGACCCTCTTGGGAGTTATCTACAGGCCCCCAGACAGTAGTCTGGATGTCGGATGTAAGTGAAATCAGGAGCTGAAATTGGCCTGTCGCAAAAATATTACTACAGTTATTATTGGGGATTTCAACATGCAGGTAGACTGGGAGAATCAGGATTGTATTGGACCTCAAGAAAGAGACTTTGTGGAGTGCCTCAGAGATGGATTCTTAGAACAGCTGGTGCTGGAGCCGACCAGGGAAAAGGCAATTCTGGATCTGGTATTGTGCAACGAACCAGAATTGATCAGGGACCTCGAAGTGAAAGAACCATTGGGAAGTAGTGACCATAATCCAATAATTTTCAATCTGCAATTTGAGAGAGAGAGGGTATAATCAGAAGTGACAATATTTCTGTTGAATAAAGGGTATAATGGAGCTATGAGGGAGGAGCTGACCAAAGTTAAATGGTGCAATACATTAGCAGGGATGACAGTGGAAAAACAATGGCAGATACTTCAGTGTATAATGCAGAAGATGCAGGATCAGTTCATTCCAAAAAGGAAGAAAGATCCTAGGAGGAGTCATGGGTGGCCGTGGCTGACGAGGGAAGTTAAGAAACATATAAAGTTAAAAGAGGAAAAGTATAACACAGCAAAGATAAGTGGGAAAACGGAGGGCTTGGAAGCTTTTAAAGAACAACAGAGGATTACTAAGAAGGAAACATGCAGAGAAAAAAAAATGAGGTACGAAGTTAACTGGCCAAAAATATAAAGGAGGATAGTAAAAGTCTTTTTAGGTATGTGAAAGGCAAAAAACAAAATGGTTAAGACTAAAATTGGGCCATTGAAGACAGAAACAGGGGAATATATTACGGGGAACAAAGAAATGGCAGAAGAATTGAATTGGTACTTCTGATCTGTGTTCACTGGGCAAGACACAAACAATCTCCCTGAGGTAACAGTGGCAGATGGACCTGAACTGAAGGGAATTTATATTTGCCAGGAATTGGTGTTGGAGACACTGTTAGGTCTGAAGGTTGATAAGTCCCCGGGGCCTGATGGTCTACGTCCCAGGGTACTGAAGGAGGTGGCTCGAGAAATCGTGGATGCGTTGGTAATTGTTTTCCAGAGCTCGATAGATTCGGGATCAGTTCCTGCGGATTGAAGGGTGGCTAATGTTGTACCACTTTTTAAGAAAGGTGGAAGAGAGAAAGCAGGAAATTATAGACCAGTTAGTCTGACCTCAGTGTTAGGAAAGATGCTGGAGTCTATTATAAAGGATGAAATTACGACACATCTGGATAGTAGTAACAGGATAGGTCAGAGTCAGCATGGATTTATAGATGGGAAATCATGCTTGACTAATCTTCTGGAATCTTTTGAGGATGTAACTCTGAAGATGGACGTGGGAGATCCAGTAGATGTAGTGTACCTGGACTTTCAGAAAGCTTTTGATAACGTTCCACATAGGAGGTTAGTGAGCAAAATTAGGGCGGATGGTATTGGGGGCAAAGTACTAACCTGGATTGAAAGTTGGTTGGCTGATAGGAAACAAAGAGTAGTGATAAACAGCTCTATTTTGGAATGGCAGGCAGTGACCAGTGGGGTACCGCAGGGATCAGTGCTGGGACCGCAGCTTTTTACAATATATATTAATGATATAGAAGATGGTATTAGTAATAACATTAGCAAATTTGCTGATGATACTAAGCTGGGTGGCAGGGTGAAATGTGTGGAGGATGTTGGGAGATTACAGGGTGACCTGAACAGGTTAGGTGAATGGTCAGATGCATGGCAGATGCAGTTTAATTTGGATAAATGTATGGTTATCCACTTTGGTGGCAAGAACAGGAAGGCAGATTGCTACCAAAATGGAATCAATTTAGGTAAAGGGTCAGTACAGAGAGACCTGGGTGTTCATGTACTCCAACCAATGAAGGTAAGCATGCAGGTACAGCAGGTAGTGAAGAAGGCTAATACATTGCTGGCCTTCATGACAAGAGGGATTGAGTATAAAAGCAAAGAGGTTCTTCTGCAGCTGTACAGGGCCCTGGTGAGACCACACCTGGAGTATAGTGTGCAGTTCTGGTCTCCAAATTTGAGGAAATACATTCTGGTTATTGAGGGAGTGCAGCGTAGGTTCACAAGGATCACAATTCCTGGAATGCGGGACTACCTTACGCTGAAAGACTGGAGTGACTGGGCTTGTATACTCTTGAGTTTAGAAGACTGAGAGGGGATCTGATTGAGACATGTAAGATTATTAAAGGATTGGACACTCTGGAGGCAGGACACAGCTTAAAAATATGGGGTGGACCATTTAGGACAGAGATGAGGAGAAACGTCTTCATCCAGAGAGTGGTGGCTGTGTGAAATGCTCTGCTCCAGAGGGCAGTTCCGGCCCAGTCTCAGGATTCATATAAGAAAGAGTTGGATAGAGCTCTTAGGGATAGTGGAATCAATGGTTATGGAAATAAGGCAGGAACAGGATACTGGTTAAGGATGATCAGCCATGATCATATTGAATGGTGGTGCAGGCTCGAAGGGCAGAATGGCCTACTCCTGCACCTATTGTCTATCGTCTACAGAGCTCTTAATCATGATCAGGGAGAGAAACGGAGGAAACACATTCACTTAAACACAGAAGATGGCATTTCTCAAGGAAAAAGATTCAGGTGAATTAAACATTTGAAATAAACATTTGAATTAAGATCAGTTAAATGCTTTTGTGGAATGTGTCAGATTGGAAGCAAGACCTGGGGAGACAGACCCTCAGCAGAATGAGAGTTTGAAAATGGAAGTATTTCCACATCAGAAACCAGGTTAGGCCACTGAGTGCAGGGCTGTTGGGTGAATGGGTCTCAATGAGAATTGGGGAACAGACAGCAGAATTGCATTGCAGATATTGCAGCTCGAAACTGCGTATTTATGTAGTGCTGTAGACCACAGCAGCAGGAGCAGCAGAACAGCATTCAACCACAACCTGTAACCTTTTGCCAGGATAACACCTCAGTCTGTCATTACCATCAACACCATCTATGGCTCAGTGACGAGTGTGGGTGAACATGGCAGAGTCAGAATCACATGAACCTTAACCTGATGTTAACTCATTAAAGCTACCGGACTTGACCAAGAGATCTGATCGAAGCCCTTCAGTTTTGCCATAGTCAGTCATAAATGGTGATGGACGATTAAACAAATGACTGGAGGCGAGGGCTCCGCAAACATCCCCATCCTAAATAATGGAACAGACCTGCACATCAGTGTAAAAGGCAGAGGATGGTGCAGATGTTTTATCTGCACCATCCTCTGCCAGAAGTGTTGAGTCGATGGTACACCTCACCCTCATCATGATGCCCACAAAATCACAGATGCCAGTCTTCAACTAATTTGATTCGCTGCCCGTGACATGAAGAAACAGCTGAACAAATAGATACGACACAGACAATGGGCCCTGACCCCATTCCTGCAATAGGACTGAAGACTTGTGCTGCACAACAAGCCGTGTCCCTGGGGAAGCTGCTTCATTCCAGCTCCAACTCTGACATCTCCCTGGCAATGTGGAAAATTATCCAGCTGTGTCCTGTCCACTAAGACGGGAAATATTACAAACTGACCAATTGCTACCCCCTCAGTCCCATCATAACAGCCAAATTGGTGGGAGTTCTTTTTGGCAGCACAGAAATAACCTGTTCAGTATGGTTTCCGATAGATACCCATGTGGATATGGTGCTGTGGAAATGTCACTGGATTATTAATCCAGACCAGGCTAATGATCTGGCAGCGGGTGGAAGTTAAAGACAATTAATAAAATATCGAGATCTAAAATCTGGGGTCAGTAACAGTGACCTTGAAGCCAATATGGATTGTAAACAGAATTTCCTTCTCCAATGTACTTTTAGGAAGTGAATCTCCCATGATTTCCTGGGCTGGCCGAAAAGTGATTCCAAAGACGCTGACATGTGATAAATGGTCTCTGAAATTGCCAAACAAGGTACTCATTTGTATCAAACTACTCCGAGGTCTGAAAGGATGAAACCGGACAGAACACCCACCTCAGCATCAGTGTCGGAAAAGGTGATGGGAACCCTGCAGAAACCTCCTTCCTAACATCTGAGAGCTTATGACAGCATTTACACAGCTTTCCCACAGAATGCACAGAAACATCGGGAATGGAAAACACATTTAGCCTCCCTATTCTAGTTCATGGAAAAAATATCCTCAATGCACTTACCCCACATGATATAAACATCCGTTAATGTTAGTAACCTTGGGAGCTATAAAATAGGCGGTGCAGTAATACGTTTGGTCCATCGAGTTTGCTAACCAATTCAATATAATGATGGTTGGCGCTTTATTTCCATACCGTACTCCTGCTCTCCCACCATCACTTTACTGTCTCTAAATCCTTATTTATAATCAGTGTCTCGGTTTCCAGGTGCGAGCGAATTCCCCAGGTTCCCCAGTCAGTGAGTGCAGAAATTTATTCTCATCTCAATGCAGAGTGACTGCCTGTACCTAAGACTGTGGCCCCTTGTTTTAGAAGTCCCAGCCAGGGGAATTATCATCCCTGCTTACAATCTGTCTCACCCTGTCAGAGTTTTGTATATTTCAATGAGATCCCACTCATTTTCCTGAACCCAAAGGAATACAGACCCAGTCGCCCCAAACTCTGCTCCCACAAGACCATCATCCCAGAGATCAGTCTGGTCATCCTTCACTGTTCTCCAACAATGTCAGGTTTGTCCTTTATTAAGTAAGGAGACCAAAACTGCCCACAATACTGCACAATGCTCGAGATGATATCTCACCAAGGGTATGGACAGCTGCAGGAAGACACCCTTTCTCCTGGACTCACATCCCACTGAAATTAAGGTCAACACACCATTTATCTTCCTCACTGCTTTCTGTTTCTGAAATATTACTTTCAGTGACTTGTGCACAAGATGGAGATCCTTTTCAGTGTTACAGCTCCCCACTTGGTGGGTCTGTGTACACTGGGCAGCGTGCCAACGCCATGCCTAGTACTGACTTCTGGTTGTAGAACTCACTGCGCTTCAGGAAGCTCAGAGGTTTATGCAGAAGGAAACAACAAAAAGGAACATACGTCCCTTTGTAGATCAACATGTTTCCACCAATCCCTTTCCAATGTTAGGCTGCTAATTTATCATTTCCATCAAAGGGCACACCGTCACCTCGATCCACATTGTTCTCCATCTGTCACGTATTTACACATTCACTCCACTTGTCTTAGTCTTTTCAGTGCTTTTTTACATCCTCCTCACCCACTCACAATCCCAAATCCGTTAGCAGGCTGTGATATATTGTATCTGATTCCAGCAACCAAATGTTTAAAGGGCATTGTGAATAGCTGGGCCCCAAGCACTGATCCCTATGACACCTCAGCAACCGTCCTCTGTTAATTTCTACTTATTTATTTCGTGAATCTGGGTGTCACTGGCTGGGACAGCATTTATTGTCTGTCCCTAGTTTCAGTCCACCTGCTGTGGTTGACCTCATTTGCCATTAGGAAGGGAATCCCAGGATTCTGACCCAGTGACTGTGAAGGAGCGGTGATATATTTCCAAGTCAGGATGGTGAATGGCTTGGAGGGAACCTGAAGATGATGGTATTCCCAAACATCTGTAGCCCTTGTCCTTCTAGATAGATGTGGTTGTGAGTTGGGAAGATGGTCTCTGACGATCTTTGGTGAATAATTTCATTGCAGCATGTCGATAGTAAAAAACAACTGCTGCTGCTGCTGAGCGTTGATGGTGGAGCATTGTGGATGAAGGGACAGTCAAACTGGCTGTTTTGTACTGGATGGTATAAAGCTTCTTGAGTGTTGTTGGGGCTGCACTCATCCAGGCAAATTGGGAGACTTCGATCACACTTCAGACTTATGCATTGTAGATGATGGACAGACTTTTGGAAGTCAGGATGTGAGTTATTCGCCGCAGTATTCCTAGCTTCAGACTTGCTCTTATAGTTACTGTGTTCATGTGGCGAGACCAGTGAGTGTCTGAGCAATGATTACCCACTAGGACTTTGATACTGAGGGATTCAGTGATAATAACAACATTGAATGCCACGGGGCAGGTTAGATTGTATTTTATTGGTGATGGTCACGGTCTGGCATTTGTGTGGCTTGAATATTACTTGCCACTTGTTAGCCTGGATCTTGTCCAGATCTTGTCGCATTTGAAAATGGACTGCTTCAGTATCTGAGGAGCCACAAATGTTGCAGAACATTGTACAATCATTGGCGAACATCCCCACTTCTGACCTTAAAATGGAGGGAAGGTCATTGATGAAGCAGCCCTGAAGAAGTTTTTGGCCACTGCTCGAGGGACTCCTACAGACTTGGAGCTGAGTTGACTGAACTTCATCAACCATGATCATCTTCCTACGTGTCAGGTATGATTCTAACCAGCAGGGAGTTTGCCCCGGATACCCATTGATTCCAGTGTTGCTAAAGCCCCTTGATATCACACTTGGTTGAAGGAAGCCTTGATTTAAAGGGCTATCTCTCTCACCCTACCTCTGGAATTCAGCTCTTTTGTCCACGTTTGAACAACGGTAATGAGGTCAGGAGCTGAGTGGCCGTGGTGGAGCCCAAACTGGGCGTCATTGACCAGGGTATTGCTGAGCACTGAGACCTTCCACCACTTTACTGATGATCGAGAGTAGACTGTTGCGGTGGTAGTTGGCCGGAATAGATTTGTTCTGCTTTTTATATACAGGAGACACTGGGGGTAATTTTCCACATAATCAGGAAAAGCCATTGTTGTAACTGTATTGAAACGGTTTGGCTAGGGCAGTGGCAAGTTATGGAGCACAAGTTTTCAGTACTATTGTCAGAATGTTGTCAGATTATGGACCCTATGGAGTATCCAGTATCTCCAACCGTTTCTGGATATCGCGTGGACTGAATCGAATTGGTTGACGACTGGTGACTGAATCGCTGAGGACCACTGGAGAGGGCTGAGCTGGATCATCCACTCAGCACATCTGACTGAAGATTGTTGTGAATGGACCAGCCTTATCTTATACACTGAAGTGCTGGGCTCTTCCATCATGGAGGAAGGGGTTATATGTGAAATCTCTTCCTCCAGCGAATTGTTTAATTATCCCCAACATTTCTCGACTCGATGTGGAAGGACTGCAGAGCTTCGATCTGAACTGTTGCTGATGGGATCACTTAGCTCTGTCTATCACTTCCTGCTTATGCTGTTGGCGCCAAAAAGTAGTCCTTTTTGGTGGCTTCACCAGGCTGACACCTCATTGTCAGGTTTGCCTGGTGCTGCTCCTGCCATCCTGCACACTCCATTGAACCAAGCTTGATCCTTTGGATTGATGGTAATTGTTGCGAGGGAGATATGCCGGGCCATGAGGTTATGTGGGTGTACAATTCCGATGCTTTGATGACCCACAACACCTTATGGACATCCAGATTTGAGCTGCTAGATCTGTTCGAAGTCTGTCCTATTTAGCACCGTGATAGTACCACCCTAAATGGTGGAGGTTATTCTCAATATGCAGGTGTGATTTTGTCTCCACAATGACTATGCGGTGGCCACTCTTACTGATACTGTCATGGACAGATACTTCTGCAACTGGCAAATTAGTAAGTTTGTGGTCAGTATTTTCCTCTTGTTGGTTCCTTCACCACTTGCCAGTCTAGCAGTTATATCCTTTAGGACCCGGCCAGCTCGATCAGTAATGCTGTAGCTGAGATGCTCTTGGAGGTGGACATTGAAATCCGCTACCCAGAGTACATCTTGCGTAAGTGCTACCCTCAGTCCTTCCTCCCAGTGTTGGTCAGCATTGAGGAGTACTGATTCATCAGTTGAGAGAGGTTTCTTTTGCCATGTGCAAACTAACGCCATGATACTTCATGGGATACGGAGTCACTGTTGGGGACTCCAAGAGCAATTCCCTTCCAACTGTATCCCACTGTGCCGCCACGTCTGCTGTGTCTCTCCTATTGGTGAGACAGGAGATATCCGGGGTGTCTGGGACATAGTCATGCTCACAGAATTATACCTTACAGACAATGTCAGGCTGTTGCTTAACGAGTCTGTTTATTTCAATTCACTGTTTCCTGCCAGCTCTCCCATTCTAGAAACATGCCCATATATTAGCCCCAATTCTCTCAGATTTGATTTTGCAAACTAGGCTTGGAGCTTGACCAATTATTTTTTCTAAAAATCAAAATGTTTTACATCCATTGCTTCTCTTTCATTTGTCTCCCAGTCTGTTTCTCAAACATAATTCCCATTTCATAAATCTATGTTAGTGTTGTCTATGACCATTACTTCCAGCAACAATAATTTCTCCCAAACCATTTACTTACAACGTTCTATGTTCCATGTACTCTATCATTTTCCTACACCAAACTTGGTTTTCCTTGTATTGTTTGAAAGTTCTGTGAAGATAGAACTGAAGTAGTGTCTTCATAGTCCTGCCATTTCCCTGTTCCCCATTCTCCATTCTCTGGTTTCAAACTGTAAGGAAACTGCACTTGTTTTCTCATATTTCTCACATTGACATGATTTAACAAGTTACTACAGTTCACTCTTATAACCCTTGTGAATATACTCTTCAGAAACTCATCAATTCCTGCCTTAATCTGCTCAATAATTGACCTTCTACACCATACACTCACAGGAGCATAGACTCTGTGCCAACAGACGCACAGCAGGATCTATATTAGTCCCACTTTCCTACATCAGGCCCATAGCCTGGAATGTTATGACACTTCCAAGTGGTCGTCCAAGTACTTTTGAACGATTGTGACGTTACCCGTGATCATTCCCCTCTCAGGAAATAATCCAGGAACCCAACACCCACGAGGTTAAAAAAAAAAGTTTAAATCCTCTCTGTACCTCAAACTCTTCACTTTAAAAGTGTGCTCGCTTGTTCTTGACCCTCTGATTAAAAGGAACAGCTGCTGTCTATCCCCCCTGTCCGTGTCGCTTATAATCTTATCCTCCTGAATCACTGACTCCTCAGCTTTCTCTGCTCCAAAGTAAACAACCCGAGCTTATCCAGCCTCTCTCCATAGCTGATATGCTCCATTCCAGGGAACATCCTGGTGAATCACCTGTGCACCCTCTCCAGTGCATTCACATGCTTCCTGGAATATGGCTCCCAGAGCAACATACAGTATTCCATTTTGTAGAACCAAAGCCCTGTATAGCTCTCATAATCTCCGCCCTGATTAGGAAACGCTACACCCAAGGTCCAATTCTTAACTAGTCCATTAATCTGTCCAGTCACATTCAGGGAGGTGTGGAGAAGCACAATCTGAGCTTCCTAGTATGCTGCCATTCATTGAGTCCTCCCTTGTCTGGTTCCATCTCCCAAAGTGCATTACCTCATATTTATCCGGGTTACATTCCATCTGCCATTGATCTGCCCATCTGACCATTCATCTGCATCTTCTGTAACTTAAGGCCTTCCTCCTCACTGCGAACCAAAAGGTCAATCTTTATGTCAAACATACACTTACTTATCACACCTCCCCACTCTCCACCTAGCCCCCTCCACATTCACATCTTTTTTTTTGTTATGAATAACACAAACAATAAGGGACACAACACTGATCCCTGTGGTACACCAGAGGACACTGGTCTCCAGTCACACAAACAGCCTTCTCCCACCACCCTCTGTCTCCTGCTACTAAGACAATTTTCATTGTAACTTGTCAAGTTATCCTTCATATTGTGAGGTTTTACTTTATTTTTCAGTTTCCCAGGTGGAATATTTTTCAAAGGCCTTCCAACAAAACTAAACAATCGAGCTCCTCAAACTAATTCAATCAAATCCATTGGATGCGACGTCCTTCTGATAAAGTCATGATGATTATCCCTGATCAAACCTTGCGACTCTGATTGGAGTTCGATATTCTCCTTCCCCATTTTCTCCAGTAGTTCCCTTAACAGTGATCTCATACTCGCTCGTCTATAGTTCCCTGGTCTATCTCTCCTACCCTTACTGCGAAGTGGAATTGTATTAGCAGTTCTCCAGTTCTCTGGCACCTCCCCTATGGTCAGATTATAATTCAAATATTCAGTCAGGGTCTTTCCTCCCTTGACCCCAACAGCCGCCTGTGATACAACTCACTCAGACATGGAGATTGGTCCAAATTTATACAGAACAAAGCCTTGAATCCTTTCTCGTATTTTACAACAATGTGTTCAAGAGCTTCCTATTCCATCTTCTTGAATTCTGTACCTGCCTCCTCCTTCTCCCAAGTAAAATAGATGTGAATGTCTCATGTAACAATCCATCAATGTTCTCCAGCTTGACACACAGATTGCCCCTTTGGTTTCAAATGGACACTAACTGTTTGCTGATTATTCTGTTCTACTTGTCCGTGTAGAATATCGTGGGATTCTTCCTGCTCTCGCCTACTTGTACTTCTCCATGTCCTTCTGTTATTCAGTCCTATGTTTCTATGTTTCACTGCAATTACCTCTCATGTTTTGAGAGTCGAGATCACAGTCTGAGCTTCCACATCAGACAGGCTTGCCATTTTAGGGATTAATCTGGAGAATATCTTTTGCAATTCATCTGTAGTCAATATATTCGTTCTTAGATTGGGATTCCGAACGATACACAATACTCTAAGTGTAGTCTCATGACTAAATGCAACTGGTGCACGACATCCTCTATATTCCAATTACATTCACAAGAAAATAAACCAAGTTTTTACTTTCCCATTTGCACATGTTCTTTCTAATACCTCTCGCTTTAACTTTTCTTATGAGCTTACTGTGTGTTTTTTTTTAAAGATCTCATGAATATCCAACTATCCGTTATCCATTGGTTCTTCAATGCCTATGTCCACAAGAACCATCTTCAAACCATTCCAAAACAATGTTTGCCACTTCTGGTTTTCCTTTCATCGGTACATTCTCACATTCCCCAGTTATGTTATTACCTTCTATATATCTAGTAGCATGTTCTTTGTTATCGAGTCCAACAGATACATGACTGCGGATGACAAGATAACTGGTCTGTAGTTCACCATTCTCCAAATTCATCCTTTCTTCAACTGTTGGATAACATTTATAACCTTTGCCTTATCCAGGTTGGCTAAATGATTTTCCGGAATGTGTCGGAAAATAAAGTGACAATCTGCGATGCACTCAACATGTCTATTGCTGCTTCCTCTGAAATACTTGTATGAAGTACATCTCGTCTGTCAGATTTATAAATACTCAATCCAGCCATCTTTTCAAAGATAACTCCAACACTGATAACAATGATCTTAATTACTTACACAAGTCCCAGGGTCACTTGGTATTTCTGGAAGAATTTCTGACATTCTTCCATGAAGATAGACACAAAGAAACTGTTTCTTTTCCCTGCGATTTCTCTGTTCTCTGCAATAAATTATCCTGAACGCGCACCAACTGTATCGCATTTGACCTTGTTATTGTTTCTTTTTCATACATTGATAGACGCTTTTTAGCAGTCTTCATATTTTTCTTTCGATTGCACGTTTTTTTTTTCTCTTTTTGATTTTCTTCTCAGTTTCTTGCTGTGTCCTACATTTCTCTGAATCCACTGGCATACTGCAACATTTGGCATTTTTCTAAGCTGCCTCCTTTCATCTAATAGGTAGATGAAGGTGGGGTTGAAAGTAATAGTCGGAGAGGAGGGTGGCCCACATTGATCGGAAGGAAGGTGGACACATAGGAACATTCAAAAGGTGGGTGCTGACTTGGAAGGTTGAGCGAGATAAGGTGGGATTAGGGGAAATGGGGAAATCCACTATGATCCCCTGTGGTTGGAGGGTCCCAAGACAGAAGATGAGGCTTTCTTCCTCCAGGCTTCGTGTGGCTCGGGTTTGGCGATGGAGCAGGTCTAGGACCCTCATGTCCTTGGCAGAGTGGGAAGGGGAGTTAAAGTGCTCAGCCACAAGGCGATGGAGTTGTTCAATGTGGCTGTTCCAGAGATGTTCTCTGAAATGATCCACAAGTTGACCTCCTGCCTCGCCAATATAGAGAAGACTACATTGGGTTTAATGGATGCAGTAGATGAGGCGTTCTGTCTCCCTTCATCACCTATCACGTTCAACCCCACCTTCATCTACCTATCACAATCCCAGCTACCTCCCCATTTCCGCACCCACTTGTCATTTATCTGTCAGCCCCCTTGGCCCATAAGCTTCATTCCTGATGAAGGGCTTATGCCCAAAACATCGATTTATCTGCTCTTAGTATGCTGCCTGACTGTGCTTTTCGACCGCACTCTTCGACTCTGATCTCCAGCATCTGTAGTCCCCACTTTCTCCTCACACCTTCATGGCTTGCATGACTCAGATTTATCACCGTTACTTCAACTACAACAAAAACTGTCGAGTACTCAAACAGCATAAAAGAAAACCAATACATTGTGGTCACTGTTCCCAAAAGGTCCTTTACAGCAAAATTGTCAATTAGCTCTTCTGATCACTCAACACCAATTCCTAAATAACCTGATCTCGAGATCAGTGCTCGACATAATGTTAACGCAAACCATCTCACACGTGGTCATGAAATCCATTTTTCCCAGCATTAGCATTCAATTGGGTTAACATAGTTTAGATACAATTTACACATTACATTATAACTGCAGTAGCCGCAAATGTGTATATCTCATTTCCTGTTTTATAACATGTCCAGCATTTGTACTGCAGCTTTCACTTTGATATATAACTCCCATCAATGTTTGCTCCTCCTTGCTGTTTTTGCGCTCCACCTTACTAGATTCTGTGGAATCTGAGCGACGTGGGCTCTGGGGAGTTTAATGGTAGAGATCATCTCGCCACATCATTTATAATCTTCTCAAACTTTAATTTCTCCAGATCTCCCGTTATGCTGATGGAGTAGAGAAGAACAATGATCTTCCAACAATGCTCTGTACTCCCCCAGAGAGCTGAGACAGCTCTAAGCTGTGTGGGAACTTTACAGCAGGCTGGTAAAGTGTTGTTGCTGTTGTACAGAGAGTTCACATCTGGAGTAGTGTGTATAGATGTAGCCTCTTCTATGAAGAAATGATGTTGTTATAATGAAAGTAGCTCAGAGATGGTTCCCTCAACTGATTCCTGCAATGAAGGTGTTAGCTTATAACGAAAGCATGATCAGGTTGACCCAGTAGCCATTGGAGTTTATAAAAATTAAAGTTGATCTTATTTGAACATAGATGACAGAAGGAGTTAACAAGTGAAGTGAATTACACAGATAATGGAGGAATCCATTCCGTTCTCCAGCCTGTTACACAGGAACAACAGGAGGATATTCAGGCCTTCGACCCTGTTACACTTAAACAGCACGAGGCTATTCAGCCCCTGGAGCCTGACATATATTTGCAGAAGGAGGCCAATCAACCATCGAGCCTATAACAGTAGGCCGTGCTGCACCAGTGTCCTGTTAAACAGCAGGTTGAAATCTTTGATGAGAAAGTGAGGTCTGCAGATGCTGGAGATCAGAGCTGGAAATGTGTTGCTGGAAAAGCGCAGCAGGTCAGGCAGCATCCAGGGAACAGGAGAATCGACGTTTCGGGATTCCTGAAGAAGGGCTTATGCCCGAAACGTCGATTCTCCTGTTCCCTGGATGCTGCCTGACCTGCTGCGCTTTTCCAGCAACACATTTCCAGCTCCTGTTAAACAGCAAAAAGATCAGTCCATTCAGCCTCCTCAAGTCTGTAACATAGGAACTGGAAGAGGTCACACATTGACTGGAGATTGTTACACTGGGATAACAGGAGGTCATTCAGACCCACCGAGCCTATTGCAAGGGAATTGGATAAGGATAAAAACTATCTGAGACTTCTTTCATGAGAAAGAAGAGGTAATTTAGACACGTGTCTGTTGTATTGGAACAAGAGAAGACCAATCAATCCCTCGGTCCCATCTCCAGGATACATGAGGAGACCGTACAGTATATCCACCTGTTATGGAGAAGTATGAGAAGACCCATCAGCCCCTCAAAATGTTACACAGCAACAGGAAGATCCCATAATCTCCCAATCTTCTAAAGCATCAACAGGAGGACGTCATTCTGGCCTTGGAGATGGCAACATGGGAATACCAGAAAGACGTCAGCCCATCGAGTTTGTACACCAGCAGAATGATGAGTCCATTCAGCCACACATGGCTCTTACTCAGCAATTGGAGCAGACTTCTTAAAGCCTTCTGCCCATTTAACAGGAATTCAAAGAAAACGTGAAGGTCTTCGAAAGTGAAAAACTTGTAATAATGTTATACATTAGGGACTAAAGTGCAACAATAAACTATTGTAATTTAAGGCAAATTGTTAGAGTCCATTGTTCATGACATTTGCAAACGCAAACCACAATTCGTCAGAGTCAACATGGTTTTACGAAGGCTAAATCGTGTTTGAATTGTTTGCTTGAGGTATTTGAAGATGCCACAAAAAAGGTGGATAGTGGGAATCCTGGAGATGGAACATATTTGGTCTTACTGAAAGCATCGGATGTGTCGCTTCTCCAAAGAGTAAATGGTAAGATCAGACAACATGGGTTTAGGAGTAAATTATTAGCTTGGATGGAGGATTGGTTAACCAACAAAATGGAGTCAGGTGGAATAAATGTGTCATTTTCTTTTGGCAAATGGAGTTTGTGCCATTGATTTCAGTTCTCATGTTTCAACCATTTGCGATCGCTGGTATTACTGTACTGGGTTGACGGGAGAGAAAATACAATGCCACATTTTCAGATGACACTAACATCGGTGGGAAATTACTTCGGAATGATGATGCAAGAGATTTTAAACATATGGATAGGTTTGGTGAATGGACCAAAATTTAGCAAGGAAAATTAAAGTGAATAAATATGGAGCTATTCAAGTTGGCCAGTATAATAGAAAGACAAATTATTATCTAAATGGAGAGAAAGTTCAAAGTGTTTAGGTGCAGACGGATCTGGGTGTCTGCTTGCATATCACAGAAAACTTGCCTGCAGGTACTGCAAGTAATGAGAAATGCAAGCACAATTTCAGTGTTTATTTATAAAAGGATAGAGTAGAAAGGTAGGGAGTGTTGGTGTAGCTATGCAAGGCATTTGTGAGGATGCAACTGGAGTACAGTTTGGGTGTCCTGCAGAATGAGGTATTTCCATTGGAGGCAATTAGAAGAAGTTCATTAGATTGATTCCATATTTGAAGTGTTTGTCTTATGAAGATTAATTGAGCAGTTTAGGCCTATAGTCTGGAGTTTATAAGAATGAAAGGAGATCTCGTTGAGGTCTGTGAAATGCTAAAAGTAATTGAATGTGTAGATGTGGAGTGGATTTTTTTTTCATGTGGCCCATTCTACAACAAGAGATTAGAGTTTTAGGATGGAGAGGTGGCAGGAAAGTGGAACAGAGGCCGCGTTGCCATCAGCCTCATCGAGGGGTTGGGTTCCTCACAGATGGTCCTTGTTCTTATTCAACTCTTCGACTGTGTTGCCCAGGAATGGGGGAGGACTGGGTATCATACAGGAAGCAGGCACTCTGGATATATCAGTAAGAGAGAACGTAACCAGTAGGGCCACAGAGTGACCAGCGCTGGGTTCTCGACTATTTACAGTCTATATTACTGATCAGGAGGATGGAGCAGATATGCAGATGCTGAGTTTAGTGATGTCCATAAGACCATAAGACCATAAGACATAGGAGTGGAAGTAAGACCATTCGGCCCATCGAGTCCACTCTGCCAGTTAATCATGGCTGGTGGGCATTTCAACTCCACTTACCCGCATTCTCCCCGTAGCCCTTAATTCCTTGTGACATCAAGAATTTGTCAATCTCTGCCTTGAAGACATTTAGCGTCCTGGCCTCCACTCCACTCCGCGGCAATGAATTCCACAGGCCCACCACTCTCTGGCAGAAGAAATGTCTCTGCATTTCTGATCTGAATTGATTCGCTCTAATTCTATGGCTGTGCCCATGGGTCCTAGTCTCCTCGTCTAACGGAAACAACTTCCTAGCGTCCACCATTTCAAAGCCATGTATTATCTTCTAAGTTTCAATTAGATCTCCCCTTAACCTTCTAAACTCTAATGAATACAATCCCAGGATCCTCAGCCGTTCCTTGTATGTTAGACCTACCATTCCAGGGATCATCCATGTGAATCTCTGCTGCACACGCTCCAGTGCCAGTATGTCCTTCCTGAGGTGTGGGGACCAAAACTGGACACAGTACTCTAAATGGGGCCGAACCAGAGCTTTATAAAGTCTCAATAGCACAACGGTGCTTTTATAATCCAACCCTCTTGAGATAAATGACAACATTGCATTCGCTTTCTTAATCACGGACTCAACCTGCATGTTTACCTTTAGAGAATCCTCGACTAGCCCTCCCAGATCCCTCTGTACTTTGGCTTTATGAATTTTCTCACCGTTTAGAAAGTAGTCCATGCTTGTATTCTTTTTTCCAAAGTGCGAGACCTCGCATTTGCTCACATTGAATTCCATCAGCCATTTCCTGGACCACTCTCCCAAACTGTCTAGATCCTTCTACGGCCTCCCCATTTCCTCAGTACTGCCTGCCTGTCCACCCAACTTCGTATCATCGGCAAACTTCGCTAGAATGCCCCCAGTCCCTTCATCCAGATCATTAATATATAATGCGAACAGCTGCGGCCCCAACACTGAACCCTTTGGTACACCACTTGTCACCGGCTGCCATTCTGAAAAAGAACCTTTTATCCCAACTCTCTGCCTTCTGTCAGACAGCCAATCCTCAATCCATACCAGTAGCTCACCTCGAATACCATGGGCCCTCACCTTACACAGCAGCCTCCCGTGTGGCACCTTATCAAAGGCCTTTTGGAAGTCTAGATTGACCACATCCACTGGGTTTCCCTGGTCTAACCTACTTGTCACCTCTTCAAATAATTGTTATGTCGCTGTGATAAGAGAGGGTGGAGAGTCTGCAAATAGATTCAGAGAGGTAAAGACAATAGATAATAGTTTGGGCAGGTAGCATTTAAGATGATATAACCTGTCATTCCATTTACAGGAATAACGGAAGGCAGTATGTTACTGAAATTGAGAGGGATTACAGGATTTAATGATCCTGTGTACGGGGGGGGGGGGGGGGGGGAGGGGTTCAGTCAGACCCGTTCAGACATGGGAGGTTTTGATCCATCCCTGATCGTCAGCTCCCAGACACTCCAAGTGACCCTATTGCTCTCCGAACACATGGAATACTTTGATGTGGTTGATTGGTGGTGGGGATGGTGTTTTGAAACGTGCATCAAGGGGACCGCCTTAATCCAAGATATATTCATTTCTTTCTACGTGAAGACCCGATGACGATGGGAATGGCTGACTGCTTCTGAATGAAGAGGCCGTGACTGCTGCCAGGACAATGGGTATTCACCAACATGATGTACTGTGCCTGGGTACACTGTAACATGAATAGAGAGAGAGCTCCTTCAGTTCCTCTACCTCTCCCCATTAACATGGATACTCTGCAGATGCCATGTACACCATCGGGAATCCCACTATACTGGATACACCCGGCAGCTCCCTGCTGTGGGAGAAACAATCTATATACCTCATCAACCATATATATCCTCCATCACCGAATGGTGACATTGATGTTGAGACACTGGGAAATGATGGAAATGTCACCTGCCTGGAAAGTTCTGGATCATAGAAGCTGAATGAAACAGTGACCCTAACAGCCACTGGCAGCACCACCCTCACCCGGGTGTGAAGCTGCAGGTCGTGTTGAAGGAGGTGACACCGCTCCGTGACCAGCTCCTTGTTCAGTCAGGGCCCCTAACACTCTGCTCCTGGGTTAAGTGAAGCTTGGGAAGCTGTTCCTGGATAACCCGATGTGGATACAGCAGATCCCTTACCCCACACACACTCACTCTGTGGTTTCAGAGCTTCCCCTCGCTGCAGCCTCTGCTCCATTTGTTGTTCATGTTGCAGACCCAGATGTTGTTATTACAGTCCCCATGTTCCATACAGAGTTGGGTCAACAAATCCTCAGGTCTCCCTGAATGTCTGAGGCACCTCACAGCACAACCTCCAGCAAACCATCCCCAGCCCCTCCACTAAATTTTCAATTACAGGAGGCAGTCAGAAGCCCCTCGGTACAAGTGTTGTGGACCAGACCAGATCCACCCAGAATGGTTTAAGAAGGCCGCTTAGACCCAAACCTTTCCTTATTTTGAATATAGATGTGAAGTGGACCTTACAGATATGTTGTGACTGGTCAAACCACTCGACATTAAGCAAAATATAATCTATTCAAATGCTTTAGTTAAAATACAATCAAAGAAAAGAACATTTTGGGATAGCTTATATGTTGGAACATTAACACAAACAATAAGATCTCACACATTCTTCTCAATCTCTCACAGAAACCAAACTTTGATTTCTGAACTCAATCATCATCATCAGCCATTTCAGCTTCTAATCTTGCCATTGTTTCTGTCTGCCCTTCCACACGAGTTCTCACGACTGCAGGAAGTGAATTATTGAACTTCTCCAAAATAAGAATCTCTTTAAGAGGGTCATAGGTTTGCCCTGTTTTAATACCCTTACCCACCTTTCAAAATTACTTTGTTTGATCCTTTCAAACTCAATGTGCGTTTAAGCAGCTACCCTTTTTTTAGATTCCTGAAACACTGTCTGTCGGCTTCTGGCCCAAGCTCATATGCACTTCAGATGGCTTTCTGCACCACCTCATACTCCCCAGATACCTCCACCGATAGGGACGCAAATACCTACCAGCTTTGTTTGGATCAACTAAATCCACATGGCTACTGGCCACTGCATTGGTTTAGCCACTTTCTCAAATGAAATTCAAAAGGCTTCCACATCCTTCTCATCAAATGTAGAGAATGCCTGGATGTATTTAAACAGAACCCCATCAGGCCATTGGCTACTATAGGGTTGCTCAACCTCACTATCCTCCTCATCCCGCCGACCGTCTACCTTGATCTCCGCCTTCTATGTCAACTTTCCTCTCTAATTGCTAACTGTTTAAGTTGAAACTCTCTGCTTTTCTTCTCTCCCTTTCTCTCTTTCTTCTTCATTTCCTTTTCTTTTATTTCTACTTTTCATCATAATTCAAACTGTTCCAATTCCTTCTTATGTTCAAAATTCCTCATTAGAAATTGAATTCTTGCCATTTCCAAAGATTCTGATGGCGTTTCCACCAAATGTAATTCCGGAACTATAGCTGTAATTATCTGTCATTTCCTCACAGACAGACGCAACCCCAACACCAGCTTGTCTGTCAATTCATACAGCCTTGTCTTCATTACCTTTCGTAAAAACCCCAACTTCACTTCTTCCACACCCAGAGAACTCTTAGTGACTGAAAGAATTTTTATACACAAAAATACTGCTTAAACCAACTGAATTCAACATCCGGAACCAAAGACACGAACAACTACCATACGCGATCTTTAAACCTAATAGCCTCCTGGTGCATACTCTCCAGTGTCTGCATGAGCTTATTCGGGATTGTCTGGTTTCCTCCCACAACTCAAAGATGTGCATGTCAGGTGAATTGGTCATGCTAAATTGTTCGTAGTTTTCAGGGACGTGTGGGTTAGTTGCCTTGGGGTAAATGTGTAATAATAGGGTAGAGGAATGGGTCTCGGTAGGTTACTCCTCAGAGGGTCGGTGTGGACTTGTTGGGTCGAATAGCCTGTTTGCACAATGTAGGGATTGTAATTCTAAACCCAATTTGGTATTATCGATTTAGAACTAGACAAGAGTCCCCAGTTTGCTATAGACCAACCAGACTGCCTCAAACTAATTTAAGAGGGTAACTTGGATGTCAAACCTTTCTTATTTTAAAAGTAAATGGGAAGTGGGTGTTACAGATGTGATTCTACTAGTCAAACCACTCACCATTATGCAAAACACAATATATTTAAACACTCTAATGAAAATCCATAAAAAATGAAGAGGAATTTAGAATAACTTAACTATTGGAAACCTTAACTGAATGATGGATACAGTACCTTCTACTAATGAACTGTTCCAATTTATTAACATCACAGAGCGGCACCGTGAGTGGCATGGTGGCAGAGTGGTTAGCACTCTTGCCTCCCAACGCCAGAGACCCACGTTCAATTCCCACCTCAGGTGGCTGACTGTGTGGAGTTTGCACATTGTCCCCGTGTCCGCGTGGGGTTCCTCTGGGCGCTCTGGTGTCCTCCCACAGTCCAAAAATGTGCAGTTTAGGTGAATTGGCCATGCTAAATTGCCCGTAGTGTTAGGTGAAGGGGTAAATGTAGGGGAATGGGTCTAGGTGGGTTGCTGTTCGGCGGGTCGGTGTGGACTTGTTGAGCCGAAGGGCCTGTTTCCACACTGTAAGTAATCCAATCCATTCAGACATGCATTCTTGCACACAGTTCTCCAATCCAGGAGGAAACAGTATCAAGTGAGGTTTCAGAGAGAATAGCATAGAGGGATAATTTACTAAAACTCACAACCCTTCTAGGACCCCGCAGCACTTGGTAACTTTTACATCTGCAAGAAAAAATCTGGAAAACCTGTCTGTGCGAGCTGGGCCATTGTCACTACTATTTATTAAAAACACTAAAAGCCTCATAAGTTGTTTACTTCAGCCGTTTTCAGTAGGCAGTTTGGCCTTTAAGATCGCTTTCTACAAAAAAAAAGAGAAAATAACTTTTTAACAAAAAAGTAACAGTATTGTCACACAATTTAGATGCCTGGCCCTTTACTGAAGGGGCTTCCTCGTGTTACTGATAGCAAGATCACCTGAGAGGGGCAAACACAGGTACAGACCAAGTTACAGGAATGTGTCTCATGACTTCTGAAAAACGCCTGTTCATGGATTATCACATCGGACATACTGGGAAGGGAACAACAGCATGACACATCCCATTTCATTATTTCTGAGTTACACAATTTCAGCACTCGATACACTAGGGAACCAAAACCCAATGCCAGGGAAAGATACAGAGGGACAGACAGATTCACAGTAAAGACAGAAACAGACAGTTAATTAACTGAGAAGATGTTGTAGAAATATGTGGAAAAAGACAGGGAAGTGGGAGTAACTGGAGAAGTGAGACCTTCGAGAGTAAAATTACAAGAATGAGAACATTGAATTAAGGCATTGTCAGATCAGCTGAAATGGTTTGTTACATCAAATTCTCAATCTGCTTGACAGAACACCACAAACAACATAAACTGGGACAAGATGACAGCCCAGCATGGAGAGCTGTGCAGACCATGCTCGTGTGTTGCTCAGTAAACTGCACTATCTGCCCAGCATAAAGAGTATTGCAAACTTTACTACCATACGCTAACTATATTCGCATCAGATTACTGCCTACAATGGGAAGGTTTGCTCTCTCTGCGTGTGTGTTTGTGTGTGTGTTCATCAGAGACTGAGAGAGAGTCCGTGTGTGTGCGCGCTATACGCGTGGTTGAATGTGAAACTCATTGTTTGAGAAGGAACGCACATGGAGGAAACTATTTTAAATACGAACAACTGGCAGGCTTTTTGTTAATCAACAGAGAGAACGAGAGAAGTTTCATGGACAGATACGGTAAAGTGTTTGATAATGTTTAAATAAAGTCATTGCCAGACATAACAGCAATATACATCGGCATACACATGAATGACAGATGGATGGGAGTTTGGTGTGAGGTCGCATCAGGATTGAAGCCGGGAACGTCAGCAGCAGATTACTGGCTTCATTAAGACTGTACTTCATAGCTCAAGGTTGAAACGGATGATGGAATAAGCCAGTGAGATATATTCTGGAGTGGTGAGTATTTCATGTTAGAAATGTTCAGGGAATGGTGTCAAGATTCAGCTCATGGTAAAAGAGATGCCCCACAGTTGGGACTTGTGTGCTTCAGCCACAGATATTGGCCAGGGATGGGATGGAAACAGTGGAAGGAAGTGGAATTTGTAACCAGAACAGTAGACAGTGACCTCCATGCTCTTAATATTTAAATAACGAAGGCAATGATACAATGCATTATTGTTCTCCACTGGAATTGAGTAGGTCAACATAGAGACCCGTGAATAACACTGCCAGAGCAGAGAGGGAAACAATAATTGAACACCTTCATTAATGTAGTTAGTAGTGGTCTGTAGAGTGAATATCTGGATTCAGAGTTACAACAGGAATAATAATAGTGACAAGAAGTGTAGACTATATAAAAGAATAATAATACAGTCATAATTGTTTTATAGAAAAGAAAATCTGGACAGTGACGCTTACCAGGAACACCAACGATAGCCAGGAAGGGATAATAAAAGTACTGAATAATGAGAAGAGCGTAATAGATCCGCAACGATAATGACAACCAATCAAATGCAGAAAGATACCAAACATAATCGGATATGCTCCTGTATATTGTTGGAATATTCCAGCCTAAGATTCTCAGATTCTGATCCATTGTTGAAACATTCCAGTCTAATGTTCGCATTTTCTGATCCATTGTTGGAACATTCCAGTCTCATGTTCTCAGATTCTGATCTCTCCTCCCCTTTTCTCTGGAACTGCTGATCCCTGTCAGTGATATTCCCGCTCATGTTATGGGATAACACATTGAACGGCGCCCATTTATCATTAAAAGATGGAAACCCTCCACTGGGATAATTAGGATCCACGGAGATTGGCATTAATCGCAGTCATTGAACAAATAGGCTCAGTTAACCAGTTACATGCATCACTTTTCATACCACTGTAAAAGGGAACATTTACTGGGTTTGGATGGAATGGATGAGGGTTGCTGAGGGATGGACCATAAATCTTTCAATGTTTTTAATCTTTTTTGCCTTGTATCTGAGAGTATTAACAGAACACTGCACGGGTCTATATATGTTCCACTTTGTTTATGAAAGGAGGTAGTTATAAAATAACAGATCGGCTGCATAAAAATAAATCTGGAGCAGTGGTGCTGGAAGAGCACAGCAGTTCAGGCAGCATCCAACGAGCAGCGAAATTGACGTTTCGGGCAAAAGCCCTACATCAGGCATTCCTGATCCAGAATCTGGTTTCCAGCATCTGCAGTCATTGTTTTTACCTGCATAAAGAAAAAGTCGGGTGGACAAATTTCTAGATACCTTAACACAAAGTACGGTACTTAATGACCAGTGTGAGGCTACTCCTGGTTTTAATGCCCTGTTATCAAATCCTTTCATAACCTTGAGACAGAGCATTGAGACTGCTGCTCAGGAACAGGCCGAAGCAATACTGTCCCTATGGACCTATTACAGAGGGATAAGAGAAGACCATTCAGCCCATATTAGCCTGTTGCTAATTGAAAGGTGGAAAGCTGGAATATTGGCACATGTTGCCAACAGAATCATTCTAAACAAAGAGATGTGTCGCTGCAGCTGTATGAGGTGTTACTGAGAGGGCACCTGGAGTACATTTTGTTGTCTATGTTTCTGTATCTGAGAAGGGATGGACCTCCGTCAGATACAGTTTAACCATTGCTCGTAATCCACGGGTTGCTGTGTCATTTAATGTCTGGGTCTGTTACACAGGGACAGGAGGAGGCCATGAAGCCTCTCGAATGTGTTATAGAAGAACAGGAGGAGGCCATTAAGCTTCTTGAGTCTATTACAGAGGGACAGGAGGAGCCTATTCAGCCTCTCAAGCCTGTTACAGAGGGGCAGGAAATGTCTATTTAACTTTCAAGACTGTTACACATAAATATTAGTTTTACACTAGTTGTGGAATGGGAAAGACCTGATGTAAATTTCTAACTTTGAATAAGCTCAACTTTGAAAGTGTTAGGCGAGCCCTGTGAAAGGCTGGTTGGGATATCCTATTCACAGGTAAAGGGACTGTTGGAAAATGCAAGGCTGTCAAAACTTGGATTCAGAGAGTCCAGAGCCAACGTGTTCCTTTTTGTGAGATGGGCAAGGCTGGTGGGTGCAGGGAGTGCTGGATGGCTAGATATATTGATGCTCTGGTCAAGGTAAGGAAGGAGGCATATGTCACGTAAACAGAGCTGAGATCAAATAAATCCCGAGAGGTGTATAAGGGCAGAAAGTGCATAGTCAATGGGGAAATAGGGCCAGAAAAATGTGGACATGAGATGTCTTTAGAAATAGGGTTAACGAGGCATTGAAGAAATTCTACAAATCCTTTAATGGCAAGAGATTAACTGGGGAGAGAATAGGTCCCCTTATAGATCAGTAAGGGTATCTATGTGTGGAACCACATGAGATGGGAGGGATACGAAGCAAGTATTTCCCCACTGTATTTAATGTGGAGGGGGTTACAAGAGCGAGAGAATGAAAACATATATCGTAATATCTTGAAAAGTATCTATATTACAAGGAGATGTAGGGCATTTTAAAACATACGAAGGTGAGCAAATTCCTGGGATTGATGAGTTTGTGGGAGGCTAGGAAAGAGATTGCTCAGCCTTTTGCTGATATGTTTGTTCATTGATTTCCACAAGTGAGGTGTTAAAAGACTGGAGGGCTGCTAACATAGTGTCATTATTTAAGAAAGTAAGGAAAAACCAGGTAACTATAGATTGGTGAGCCTGACGACAGTGGTGACTAAATTGTTGGAGGGGATTTTGAGGAAAAGGATGCATATGCATTTGGAAAGACCAGGACTGAAGAGGGCTTTGTACATTGGAGTTCACGTCTCACTGACGGTGTGGAATTTTTTGAGGAAGCGATGAAGATGATTGATGAAGGCAGGACAGTGGATGTTGTCTTTATGGAATTCAGTAAGAAAACCAAAATGTTCTACATGGTAGATTGGTTAACAAGGTTCGACTGCCTGGAATCCAGGGCGAGCTCGCCTGTTAGATCCAAAGTTTTCTTGAATATTGGAGACAGGGCGTGACAGTGGACATTTGTTCTTTAAACTTGGAGACCTGTGACCTGTGGCATGCCGCAAAGATCAATAGTGGGTACACTGCCTTTTGTCACGTATACAAATCATTTGCATTTGAGTATATGAAGTATGGTCAGTAAGTATGTAGATAATTCCAAATTTGGTGGTGCAGTCGACAGTGAAGAATTATCTCTCAGACTATAATGGGACTTTGCTGAGGTGGACCAAGGAATGGCAGATGGAGTTTATTTTACTTAAATGTGAGGTGTTTCATTTTGGCAAGACAAATCAAGGCAAAACATATAGGTAGGGTCCTGTCGAAAGCTGCCAATCAAGGAGAACTCCATAGAAATTATCGAATCCCTACAGTGAGGAAACAGCCTATTCGGCCCATCGAGGCCACACCGACCCACTAAAAAGTATCCCATTGGACAAACCCCGACCCTAACCCTCTGAGCCTGCATTTGCCATGGCTAATCCCCCTCGCCTACACATCCCTGGGTCCTTTACGCAATTGAGCATGGCCAATCTGCCCTTATCTGTATATCTTTATACTGTCGGAAGAAAACATAACATCCGGAGGAAACTCATGCAGACACGGGGAGAATGTGCAAACCCCACAAAGGCAGTCATTCAAGGATGGAATTAAACCCAGCTCGCTGCGCTGTGAAGCAGCAATGCTAGTCACTGAGCTACTGTGTCACCTTGTGGTGCAGGTTCTCCGATCCTTGAAAGTGCCGTCACAGGTAAACAGCGCAGTGAAGAAGGCACTTGGTGACCTGCCCTTTACTGGTGAGTGCTTTGTGTCGAAACATTTTCACGACATGTTGCATCTGTACAGGACATTGGTTTGGCCACTTTTGTAATACTGCCTTTAATTCTGGACTCCCTGCTGTCGGAAAGATGTTGTCAAACTTGAAAGGGTGCAGAAGAGACTTAAAATAATGTTGCAGGTATTGGATGGTTAGAGTTACAGGGAGAGTTTGAATAGGCTGGGGCTATTTTCAAGTGTTGAGGCTGAGGGGTTACGTTAAAGAGTTTTATGAAATCATGAGGGGCATAGATAAGGTAAACACTCAACGTCTTTTACCCAGGATAGGCAAGTCCAAAATTAGAAGACAAAGGTTGAAGGTGAGAGGGGGAAAGATTTAAAAAGGAACATGAGGGACAACATTTTCACACAGAAACTGCTGTGTGTATGGATTGAAAAGCCAAAGGAGGTGGTGGAGGCAGGTGCAGTTACACCATTTAAAAAGCATTTGGGTGGACAGATGCTTTGGAATTGTTTAGAGGGAGATGGGACAAGTGCTGGCAAGGGGGACGAGATTTATTTAGGATATTTGGTCGGAATGGGCGATCAGACCAAAAGTTATTTTTCCGTGGTGTACATCTCTGAAACTCTATTGCCTCTTGAGTGTATAACACAGTAACAGGAGGAGGCTATTCAGCTTCTGAATTCTGTCAGGCAACTTGTTTGTTCAATTGCTGAGAGTAAAATACAAAAATACATCATTCAGATTTTGATGGCGTTTTACAAAAACAGGAGAAAGGCTTTTAGCCAAGAGAAGCTGTAAGGAATGTGAAGACGCCATTCAGGCCCTCGACTCAATTCCACAGGAGCAGAAGGTGAGCACAGAGCTATAGGAACCTGTTAGTCAGTAGCAGAAGGAGGACATCTACTTTCGCAAACCTTGGATCAGGAGGCAGTCACTCAACTGCCCAAGATTGGGACACATAACAGGACGCAGTCATTCAACTGCTTGAGACTGTGACACAGGGACAGGATGCAGTCACTCAGAGCTCGAAACTGAAGCACAGGGAAATCTGGAGGTTAGTACGGCCCCAGCATCCTGTTATGCAAGGACAGCAAGAGGTGACTCACTCCCCACCAGTTTGGGACACTGGGAGAGAAGGGGAGTTTGCTTGGAACAAACAGAAATATATGAATAGGTTGCATTCGTGGTCCACACAATCCTGCCCCAACATTCACTAAGACTCCTCTCTCTACAGCTTCTGCTCGGTTTCTTGGTCATGTTGCAGACTCAGATGCTGCAACAACACTCACCATGACTCATCCAGAAGGATGGATCTAACAGGATAAGTCAGGATTTGAGAGGTCCAATCACAAGAATGAAAACACAAAATAAAGGTATTGTCAGATGTTTCATACTCTCACATTCGCAATCCAACTCGCATAACCAGCCCATCCATTACATATTCACGATGGAGCACTGTGTAGATCCGGCTAGTGTACAGCTGAATGCAACCCAGCTATGTGCAGAGTGAAACTCTGTGCAGCCTACACCAATACTTGGTCTATAATCCTGGGCTAAATGTTCAGCGTGGGGAGCTGTGCAGTCCGCACTGGTTCATTCATATATAAACCCAGGTTGTTGCATTGTTCGGTAACACTGTATTAGATCACTGCCCAGTGTAGTGAAAAATGTAACCAATGCAGGAAGTGACAGAATGTGCAGTTCCCATCCATTTACAGCTCCATATCTGCACTGTACCTTGACACGGGGTGCTGCGAATGTGAAAATCAATGTGAGGAAGAGATATAATTTAAATACCAATAGTTCTGATTAAGGTGCATATCACTCTAGTATTTAAAGTTGAAATAACTGAGATAATATCCAATGAGGTTTTGTGAACGGTGCAAAGAAGTAAGAGGGGGATGGTGATGTTATAGTGGTTGCACTATAAGCCAGCAAATAATCAATGGGAATTAGAAGAACAAATATTCAGGGAGACTGGCGAGACTTGCAGGAGCAATAGGGTTGTCATAATAGGTGATTTTAATTTTCCTAACATAGACTGGGACTTCCAGATGGTTAAGAACTTAGATGGAACGTAATTTGTTAAGTGTGTTCAGGAAAGCTTCCACAAGCAATATAGAGAGGTTCCTATTGGGGAAGGGACAAACTCGACCTATTGTTGGGAAATAAGGTCGGAGAGGTGTCGGAGGTAAAGTGGGCAAGCATTTTGGGAATAGTGACTAGAGCTGTATTAGTTTTAAAATAGTAATGGTAGAGACAAAATTGGTCCACAGAATCAAGTTCTAAATTGGCGGCAAGGTGTATTTTGTTGGAGTTAGACAGGGGATTGAAGGGGATGATGGGAGTAGTGTGTTTCGAGGTAAAACGATCCCGGGCAGTGGAAGGGCTTCAAAAGTGAGATAGCTCGAGTTCAAGGTCGATATGTTCCTATGAGGGTGAAGGGAAAGTGAGGCTGGAAGAGAGACCCTGGATAACAAGAAATATTGAGGCTCTGACCAGAGAAAAGGAGGCGTGGCTCAGGTACAGGCAGCTGGGAACACGGAAATCCCTGGAGGTACACAGGGGATACAGGAGTTTAGGGAAGAAGGAAATCAGCAAGGTGAAAAGGGGGTATGAGATAGCCTTGACTGAGCAGATTAATGTGAACCCAAATTCAGTATAAGAAAGAAAAAGAACAACTAGAAAGAGAATAGGACGCCTTACAATCCAAATTGGGCACGCATGTGTAAAACCTCAACAGATGGGTGAGGTCCTCAATTTCCCCTCTGTGTTTATCATGAAGAAAGACATGAAGCCCTGTGACCTTTGGGAGGTCAGTTGTGATATCTTGGTACAGTCCATATCACAGTAGAGGTGCTGATGGACATATTAGAATGCAGAAAGTCAGATAAATCTCTTGGTCCTGACCAGATATATCCAAGAGCAATGCAGGTAGCGAGAGAAGACAGTTCAGGGGCCAAGGACCCGGAAGACTGGGCAAGAACAAACGTGCCCTTATTCTTGAAGGGTTGCAAAGAAAAGCCTGGGAGAGATAGACCAGTAAGCTTCATATCTGTTTTCGGTAAACCACTTGAGAAGGTTCTGAGGCAAAAGATATGCATGCATTTGGAAAAACAGAGTTTGACTTGGAGCAGTCAGCATAGTTTTGTGCGTGGCAGATCATGCCTTAGAATTTTTGTTAGAGTTTTTGAGGAAGTGACCACAAATGTTGACAAGGGCAGGATGGTGGACATAGTCTATATGGATTTCAGTAGGCCTTTGATAAGGTTCTACTTGATAGGTCGCTCTGGAAGGTTAGATCGCATGGACTCCAATGTCAACCGGCAAATTGGCGACACAATTGGCTTGACGTTATGAAACAAATGGCTATGGTGGAGGTATGCTTGTCGGACTGGAGGCCTGTGACTAGTGGAGTGCCTCAGTAGTCGGTCCCGGGCCCATTGCTGTTCGTTATCTTTTCCCAATGATTTGGACCAGAGTGCACAACGCAAGGTTAGTAAGTTTGCAGATGACTCTAAATTAGGAGGCATCATTTACAATGAGCAACATTATCAGAAATTGCAGCATTAACTTGGTCAGCTGAGGAAGTAGGCTCAGAAATAGCAATTTGAGTTTAATACAGATAAGTGTGACGTCTTGCATTTTGGAAAGTCAAATCCAGGTATGAGTTTAATGATGAATGAGAGGGTCTTAAGGAGTGTAATGGAACAAAAGGACGTTGGAGATCAGGTGCACGGTTGTCTGAAATTTGAGTCACAGATACACAGGACAATGAAGAAGGTTGTTGGCACACTGGTCTTCATCAGCACATTGAGTTTCGACGTTGGGACGTTATGTTGCAGTTGTACAGGATGTTGGTAAGGCTGCAGTTGGAGTATTGAGTTCAGTTTTGTTCATCTTGCTCTAGAAAGGATATTATTGATCGAGAAAGAGTGTGGAACAAATTTACAAAGATGTTTCCTGGGCTAAAGGCTCTAAGTTATAGGCAGAGGTTGAACAGGTTAGAACTTATTTCTTTACAGCGTAGGAAACTAGAAGGTTCTAACAGAAGTGTAACTCTTACAAAATCATGAGGGGCGTGCATGGGGTGAATACTTCAATTTTTTTCCTAAGGTTGGGGAATCGAGGACGAGAGGACATTCGTTAATGTTTGGAAAGGAAAAAAGTATATAAAAAGGAACCTGAGGGGCAACTTTTTTACACAGAGCGTGGTATGCATACAGACTGATCTGCCAGTGGAAGTGATTGAGGTGGGTACAATAACAACATTGAAAAGGCATTTCGACAAATATACAGATAGGGTAGGATTAGAGGGATACAGAACACGGGCAGGGAAATGGAGTGAGTGTGGATGGACATTTTGTTTGGCATGGACCAGCTGGGTCAAATGGCCAGTAATACTGGCAGTCTCGTGCAGTATGACTATAAATGAGTGTGTTATGGAGTGGATGCAGAGTGGGGGAGACTGAGAAAAAATGTCTTCATTTCAGAATGCTGAAATGAAGACATTTCGATAGTATCATGCAACACGGGTCAGTATTAAGAAGAATTATGAGTGAAAGGGATATTGCTGTGAGTTCAGGCGATGGAGACTTTTGGATGAGCATTTGTTCTGCAGCTTTGTAATTGGGAGTGAGGACAGCAGAGTCTTCACCTCATTGGGCTGAATCTAACAAAAATCTGTCTCAGTGACATTTTCTTTGAGTGTGACATTGGGGTTGTATGCACAAGGCTGAGCTAGATTCCTGATGCTATCTTAACAAACTCATCTCATTAACTACCCACCCCACTCCATGGTGTCCCTCTCATACAATGCCAGACCGATTCTCCCACGCATCATGACTGGAGGTACTCAAAATCGCCCGGATGCCCCTGGATATTCCATGACGCCTGACACTGGGGCCATCATTAAAAGGCCAAGGGGCACACAGTTGAGCTTTCTCAGTTGGAGATGTCCTGCACAGTTTACCCCGAGCATACCAGATAAGGGGAAATTACATCACGGTTTGTCGACAGAGGCACGGAGGTCCTGGAGGATGGGCTAGTACAGAGGGGGACCATTCTCTTCCCAGAGGGATCACACCACCAGACACACCGAACATGGTCTGAGCTCACCACCCACCTCAGTGCAGTATCTGCGGTCTGAAGAAATGTCCAGCAAAACAGGACAAGCTTCAATAACCTTCCCCACACCGTTAGGATAAGGGTCACCATATTCTCCCTGCTCCCTCACACTCACTGTGTGTCTATTATAGCAAGGTTAGGTCTCATGGAATACAGGGAGAACTAGCCATTTGGATACAGAACTGGGTCAAAGGTAGAAGACAGAGGGTGGTGGTGGATAGTTGTTTTTTAGACTGGAGGCCTCTGACCATTGGAGTGCCACAAGGATCGGTGCTGGATTCACTACTTTTTGTCATTGACATAAATGACTTGGATGCGAGCATAAGAGATACAGTTAGTAAGTTTGCAGATGACACCAAAATGGGAGGTACAGTAAACAGCGAAGAGGTCACCTCAGATTACAACAGGATTGACAAGATGGGCCAATGGGCTGAGAAGTGGCAGATGGAGTTTAATTCAGATAAATGCAAGGTGCTGCATTTTGGGAAAGCAAATCATAGCAGGACTTATACACTTAATGGCAAGGTCCCAGGGAGTTTTGCTGAAGAAAGAGTTCTTGGAGTGCAGGTTCATAGGTCCTTGAATGTGCAGTCGCAAGTAGATACGATAGTGAAGAAGGCGTTTGGTTTGCTTTCCTTTATTGGTCAGAGTATAGAGTACAGGAGTTAGGAGGTCATGTTGCAGCTGTACAGAATATTGGTTAGGCCACTGTTGGGATATTACGTGCAATTCTGGTCTCCTTCCTATCGGAAAAATGTTGAGAAACTTGAAAGGGTTCAGAAAAGATTTATAAGGATTGGAGGATTTGACCTATAGAGAGAGGCTGAATCGGCTGGGGCTGTTTTCGCTGGAGCTTCGGATGCTGAAGAATGACATTATAGAGGTTTTCAAAAGTATAAGGGGCATGGATAGGGTATGTAGGGAAAGTCTTTTCCCCGGGGTCAGGGAGTCCAGAAGTGGAGGGCATAATTTTAAGGTGAGGGGGGAAGATATAAAAGAGACCTACAGAGCAACTATTTCACACAGAGGGTGGTACGTGTATGTAATGAGCTGCCAGGTGAAGTGGCGGAGGCTAGTATAAGTGCAACATTTAAGAGGCATTTGGATGAGTTTATTGAATAGGAAGGGTTTGGAGGGTTATGGGCCGGGTGCTGGCAGGTGGGACTAGATTGTATTTGGATATGTGGTCAGCATGGACGGGTTGGCCCGAAGGGTCTGTTTCCATGCTGTACATCTCTATGACTCTATGACTTATATTAATCTCTGTTTTTTGGTGCACCATACTAGTGAGAAATTTCAAAGGGATATTCTCCATGATGAGCTTACAAAGACCCAACACATCCTGGGAGTTTCAGACATCCAACACAACAGAATATTATTTCCTAGCATAGAAAGTAAGGATATATTTTTTTCCTATGTGCATCTGCGTAAGATACTCTGGGCAGGCCCAGGAAAAGAGAAACCGTGTCCATCTCCAATTCGGTCCCCAAGACCCACTCTACCACACCGAACACAGAGCTCCGATATATACGAAGCCTGCAGCAGGACCACATGCAATGAGTAAGAGTGCATGTAGTCATTCTGCATTTAGGACATGCTGAAGATAATCCCACATTGAATTTTGAGAGAAAATCTGGAGTCAGATAGACCCTATGAAGAATTTGCAACTGCATGGAATGGGACCTATTACAGATCAAAATCCTTCGAGCATTTTCACAAATATCCTCCCATGTCTCCAAAGAGATCTAAACCCCCCTACTCTCTCGCACAGACGTCATGAAGCTGCACAGTCTTGTCTGAGGGGACACTCTCCAACAAATGATAAGCGGTACCGACAAAAAGTGTATTCTTAGCAATAAACACCCGCAGCTCTGTATCGGATCTGTAAGAGTTTGTTAAAAGTGTATGTGTTTAAAATCAAATCTCTAATCTGGAAAAAAAGCAGAAGAAATCTCTACTAGCGTTGATCAAATGATATCATTGTTTCTCCCTTAAGTAACACATGGTGGCTCAGTGGTTTTCACTGCTGACTCACCGCACCAGGGTCACGGGTTTGGTTCCAGTCTTGGGTGACTGGCTGTGTGGAGTTAGTATGTTCTCAACTGTGTCTGCATAGGTTTCCTCCCACAGTCATAAACATGTGCATGTTAGCTGAATTGGCCATTGCTAAATCGCTCATAGTGTTCCAGAATCTGTAAGTTCAGACATTAGTCAGGATAAATATAGAATGGTAGGAGAATGGGTCTGGGTGGGTTACTCTTCAGAGCGTCGAAGTTGACTTGTTGGGCCCAGACCTGTTTCCACACTGTAGGGATTCTACTAATTCTAAATCACCCAAGCAAGGTACCACCCTCGCTGCCCACAGTTTAAACCTGGAATCCATAATCCCCGGATGACAACCTGGTATACCAATTAAAGGGGTAAGAAACATGGTTTTGGCTGTATTGCCCTCGATCTGATGCATAGTTCTTCAAGTTTTAATCATTAGTTTTTGACAATACTCCATAAATGTTGTCATTTTATCTAAGAACAACAGACTAATAAGGGTTCACTTTTTCTGAGAGGGCTCAATTTCTAGCCGTATTGACGCCGAGTCCTCAGCGGCCCAGGCACTAACATAGGATGATAAAAAAACTTAATTGATTGCTTTTAATCTGGGAGATCTACCCCCCACAATCTGTGGGGCAATTGCAATTTTGTTAGCTTGATAAGGAATCGCTTATGGTGCCAAATAAAAGAGCTAAACCAGCCATTATGTTTCAGAAATATCTGTCTGGGAAACATCAAAGAAAGCATTCGCACGGGGTCTAGGAAATGAGGAAGGACATTCATTTTAATAACAGCTATCTGATCGAGCCAGGATATTTGAAATGCCTCCCATCTTTGAAGGTCTTGTTTAATTTTGTCAAACAAATGGACACAGTTCACCTTAAATAAATGATCAAATACAGATGTAATGAATATACTGAAATAGGGAAACCACCCCATTGACCATTTAAAAGGAAACCAGGATTTGCCCTCAGTATCAGGTATTTCCCTAAGATCTCCCATAGGCATGGCCTCCAACTTTGTAAAATTAATCTTATCACCCAGAAAGACAACAAGCGAATTAATGCATTGCATCACATGAACTACCGAAATTGCGGGATTTGACAAAAAACATAAGACCCTCATCTGCATACAATGTAATCTGCATACAATGTGACTTCTATCCCACCTCTGGGGCAGATATGTTGGCATCCCTACGGGTGGCCTCCGCCAGTGGCTCAATCCCCAACGTAAACAACAATGGTGAAAGTTGTCAACCTTTGCGGCTGCCTGGAGAAATCTTAATATTACTGGTTGGCACACCATTAGTGAGAACAACAGCCAGAGGATCGCTGTAAATGACCCTCACCCACTTGATAAAAACTTTGCGTGGACCAAACCGTTTTACTGTACAGAAGAGATCCGGCCACTCAACCCAATCAAATGCCGTCTCTCATCTAAAGAGATCAATAATCCCTGGACAGATTGTTGTTGACACTCTTGGATCATATTGAGTAACCTCTTCACATTGTAGGAAGATCTGTGGCCCTTTATAAAGCCTGTTTGGTCCTCTTTGGCAATGGAAGGCAGCAAAGTTTCCAGCCTTAATGCATGCGTTTCAGACAAGATTTTGAAACCAACATTTAAATGTGAGATTGGCGTGTAAGAAGCACAATCCTCCAGGGTCTTCCTTTCTGCAGCATCAGAGAGATGAGCCTCTCTTAAGGATGGAGGGAGGAGTTCGTGACTGTATGAGTGACAGAACATGTTAAACATCAGCCCTGACAATAGGTTTATAAATTATTTATAAAATTCACGAGGAAATCTGCCAGGAACGTGCACCTTTTCATTCTGAAGCTGCTTCACACCCTCCTGCGCTGACAATGGTGCATTAAGGCACAACACGTATTCAGGGGTTACTCCTGAAAAATGAAAAATGACTCCATCTTAATCCATCTATCCACATAATGCTCAGTCTGAAATAATTCGGAGAAAAATCTCGGACAGGAGGCATTAATCTTTTTGGAATTGAAGGTAAGGATCCCAATAGCTTTCCTAATTGAGGTAATGGCTTGAGAGGGGCGCTCGTTTTCTTGGCAAGATAGATTAAATACCTGTCTGGCTTATCACCATGTTCAAACAACCTTTGTTTAGCAAAAGTAAGTTCCTTCTTGGCTGTCTGTGTGAGCGTGGAATTCACTGTAGACCGAAGCATTGTGATCCTCTGCAGCTTAGCCACTGAGGGTCTATCACAGTATGCCCTCTCGGCTGCCCTCAGCTGTGCCTCAAACCAGCGTTCCTGCTCCCCCTTCTGCTGCATCCTAAGGGATAATTATTCCCTTGGCATAAGCCTTAGCAATTTCCCATAGAATGGATCGGTTACTGGTTGAATCTGAATTAATGGCTAAGAAATATCTGAATTCATTACAGAAATACTCAATGAACTAACTAGTCTTAACAATAAAGGGATACATTCGCCAGTGTTTCGAATCTGTTATATTTCCCTAAATCTTTATCTATAAGTATGGTCACAAATGGTAATATTCCCAATTGTGCAGGATGCCACCGAATCTAAGATTGTTGCAGGGATGGGGAGGAAATCAAACCTGGTGTGGCATTTCTGCGGGTTAAAGAAGATATTAAAAACCCTACTTGTGAGGTAGATGTGCCTCCAGACATCCACCAGCTCTAGTTCTGCACACAAATCCACCAATTGGTTACATTATAATGAGGGTATTGAGGGACCTTCGGACATTCTGTCCACCGTGGTTCCATAAGACAGTTGAAATCTCCTTCTACAATAATGTGCCATGATGCAAGATAACTGAATTTGGAAAATGCATCTACCAGGATTTTAAAAGGTGCACCGGGGTCGGGGTGATGGGTCGCAATTACTATTCAAAATATTGGATTATTTACCATAGTTCAAGGCTTGGGGGATTTATAATCCTTCCGTGAGTATCAAATACAATCTAGTAATTTAAATGGAAGGTTCTTCTTCTCCCCCACTCCTTGTATTAAAAGACGAAAATAAAAACCCGTTCAAATCCGCCCTGCTATAACGTCAAATGTTCCTAGTCATCGAGGTGCATCTTCTGCATTAGGACAAAATCCACCCTCTCTTTTTTAAGACTAGAAAGTAAGTTTTTCCTCCTGACTGGGCAATGGCTCCCCATAATGTTCCAGGTGCACCATTTAAGCATATCATTTTCCAGAACCGACTGTAGCAACATTTGAACTCGAGAGAGGAAGAACTCGAATTACTGATCATTAATAAACAAAGTCTCATAGAGCTTAAAAACTACACAATCTAAAACTATTACAACTGACAAGCTCTCAAAACTTTCCAAAACTAAACATATAAAAAATCCAAAAAACTAAAAATATCGATAGGGGAATTTAAAATTTCCACAAAGGTTTCGCTTTCTCTGCAGAGTCAGACGAGTTCATGGATCCATTAAATGCAATACGGATAATCGTTGGGTACCAGAGGGAATACTGATTCCCGAGTTCCCTTACTCTTCTCTTGAGAGGTGTTAGACTTGGAAGCAGGTGAGCACTTTGGTGATAGCGATCACAATTCTATTATGTTTACATTAGTGATATCAAGGGATAGGTGTATACCACTGGGCAAGAGTTACTGCTGGGGGAAAGGTAATGACAATGTGATTAGGCACGATTTAGGAAGCATAGGAGGGAGAAGGAAACTGAAGGGGATAGGCACATAAGAAATGTGGAGCTTATTCAAGGAAAAGGTACCGTGTGTCCTAGATAGGTATGTTCCTGTCAGGCAGGGAGGAAGCTGTAGAGTGCGGGAGCCATAGTTTACGAAGGAAATGGAATCTCTGGTCAAGAGAAGAATAATGCTTATTTTAGGATGAGATGTGAAGGCTCAGTTAGGGCGCTTGAGGGTTACAAGGTAGTCAGGAAAGACCTAAAGGGAGAGCTCAGAAGAGCGAGGAAAAGACATGAGAAGTTGTTGGCGGATAGAATCAGGATAAACCCTAAGGCTTTCTGTAGGTATTTAAGGAATACATGAATGACGAAAGTAAGATTAGGGCCAATCAAGGATAGTAGTGGAAAGTTGTGTGTGGAGTCAGAGGGGATAGGGGAAGCACTAAATGAATGTTTTTCAACAATATTTTCAACATTTTCTTGAAAATGACAATGTTATCGAGGAGATTACTGAGATACAGGCTATTCGACGAGTTGGGATTGAGGTTCACAAGGAGGAGGTATAAGAAATTCTGCAGAGTGTGAAAGTCTGTAAGTCCCCTGGGCCGGATGGGATTTATCCTAGGATCCTCTGGGAAGCCAGGGAGGAGATTACCGAGCCTTTGGCATTGATCTTTAAATCGTCATTGCCTACATGAATAGTGCCAGAAGACTGGAGGATAGCAAATGTGGTTCCCCTGTTCAAGAAGGGGAGTAGAGACAACCCTGGTAATTATAGACCAGTGAGCCTTACTTTAGTTGTTGATAAAGTGTTGGAAAAGATTATAAGAGATAGGATTTATAATCATCTGGGAAAGAATAAATTGATTAGGGATAGTCAGCACGGTTTTGTGAAGGGTAGGTCGTGCCTCACGAACCTTATTGAGTTCTTTGTGAAGGTGACCAAACAGGTAGATGAGAGTAAATGGGTTGATATGGTTTATATGGATTTCAGCAAGGCGTTCGATAAGGTTCCCAACAGTGGGGTATTGTACAAAATGCGTAGTAATGGGATTGTGGGAGATATAGCAGTACGGATCAGTAAGTAGCTTGCTGAAAGAAGACAGAGGGTTGTGGTTCATGAGAAATGTTCATACTGGAGTCAAGTTTGTAGTGGGTCGGTGTTGGGTCCACTGCTGTTCGTCATTTTCATAAATGACCTGGATGTGTGCAGAAGGATGGGTTAGTAAATTTGCAGATGACACTAAAGTCGGTGGAGTTGTGGATAGTGAGGAAGGATGTTATAGGTTACAGAGAGACATAGATAAACTGCAGAGCTGGGCTGAGAGGTGGCAAATGGAGTTTAATGTGGACAAGTGTGTGGTGATTCACCTTGGTCGGAGTAAACGGAATGCAAAGTACTGGGCTAATGGTAGTGTAGATGAGCAAAGAGATCTCAGTATCCAGGTGCACAGATGCTTGAAAGTTACCACCCAGGTTGACAGGATTGTTAAGAAGGCATACAGTGTTTTAGCTTTTATTAATAGAGGGATCAAGTTCAGGAACCATGAAGTTATGCTACAGCTGTACAAAACTCTAGTGCAGACGCACTTGGAGTATTGTGTACAGTTCTGGTCACCGCACTATAAGAAGGATGTGGAAGCGTTGGAAAGGGTGCAGAGGAGATTTACTAGGATGTTGTCTGGTATGGAGGAAAGGCTGAGGGACTTGAGGTTATTTACGTTAGAGAGAAAAAGGTTGGGAGGTGACTTAATAGAGACATATAAGATAATCAGAGGGTTAGATCGGGTGAGCCTTTGTCCAAGAATGGTGACGGTAAAGATGAGGGGGCATAGCTTTAAATTGAGGGATGATAGATATGGGACAGATGTCAGAGGTAGTTTCTTTACTCATATAGTATAAAGTGTATGGAATGCTTTGCCTGCAATGGTAGCAGATTCGCCAACTTTAAGTACATTAAAGTCGTCATTGGACAAGCATATGGGCGTAATTGGAATAGTGTAGGTTCGATGGGTTTCAGAATGGTATGACAGGTTGGCGCAACTTCGAGGGCCGACGGGCCTGTACGGCGCTGTAATGTTGTATGTTCTGTATCATCAAAAGATTTTTTTCTGAATCATCGCCGCCGAAACGTTCCGAAAGGACATAATCCTGGAGCCCGTGAATTAAAGGCATTGGATCTTGCCGCTGGGTTCTGGAAGCTTCCATTAGTCTTTGTTTATCCCCATAACTGTGTAACCGCACGCGGACAGGGCGAGAGCGCTGGTCTGAGCCTGACCTGGGCACCGTAACCCGATGAACTGTCTCAGTCTTCACCTCTTCAGTTTCGAAGTGAAGGAATCGCTGCAGCCAGTTCTCAAAAAATACTCACTGGCTGACCACCTGCTGTCTGGGCCAGCAGACCGACGATGTGAACATTCTTCATCCTGCCCCTGTTCCCAAGGTCGTCATCATGTTCAATTAAGATACGAACCTGTTTTTCAACGGTGAGGATCCTCTCTTATGAGGAATTTATTATCGCAGACTCTGTCATGCTTGACATCGTCCATTTTGTTTCCAAGGCTGTCAAGTTGCTGCTCATATTTTTGGAGCGCGCCTGAGAGTGGTAGTAGTTCTAGCCTCTGCTGAACCCTTCTTCAATCATGGCTTCAATCATTTCATATAACTTGGTTAACTCAGTGACCAAGGCCTGGTGAGAAACTGGGTCCATGGAACGAGCAGAGTGGGTTGCAGCTACAGCCTCAGGCAGGCTCGATGCTTCTGACGGGAGCACCGCTTGTTGGGACTTACTCGATCCTTTCCCATGTGTTGTCATTTCCACTTGATAAACCGGGATCAGTAAAGATTCTATCACTCTTTTAGGGTTAAATTTTAAGTAAATTCCTGGGATGGAGTGGGTTAGGGAACCACTTTGCCCATGCTGTGATGCAGCGCCCAACAAAGCAGACCTTCCGGATCGCCACAATCTTGGACTCCACCTTAACATTTTATCAATATTATCATTTCGGTTTGCATTATATTCCTGGATGTTCTGGAGCAGTGTGATTTTGTATCACTGTCTACATTTCCTCCTACAATGCAATTTGCTGCCCATTCCTCGATAATCCTTGACTCTGTTGTTACTTATGATACTTCTTAAGTGCCTCAAAATTATTCAATATTTCTGCCTCCAATGCTCTGCAGGGAAGAGAGTTCCAAACACTCTCACCACTGAGAAAACAAAAGTTAACCGCAACTGTGCGTGAGATCATTTTGTCTCCTTACCTGACAAAGGATATAATTGACTTGGGAGCAGTTCGGAGATGTTTCCCTTCATGTATTCCAGGGATGAGGGTCTTATATAATGAAGGCTTTAACAGGTTACTCTTGGAATGAGAGGTGATCTTATCGAAACATACAAAACCTAGAGGAGAGTGGATCAGATAGATACCCACTGGGTGTTTGTATCGTCCAAACATCTTGTTGTTCTTATAGAATCTCTACAGTGTGGAAGCAGGACATTCCGTCTATCAAGTCCACATTGACCCATAGAACTGTATCTCGCCCGGACCTGCCCCCCTACTCTATCCATGTAACTCTGCATTTCCCATGACTAACCTATCTAACCTACACATTCCTGGGCACTATGGGAAATTTAGCATGGCTAATCCACTCTAAGCTGCATATCTTTGGACTGTGTTGGAGGAAACTGGAACACTGGTCGGAAACCCACACAGACATGGGGAGAATGTTCAAATCCAAATAGAGGGTTGCCAGAGGTTGGAATTGAACGCAGCTCCTGGGCGATGGGAGGTAGCAGTGATAACCAAAGATCCACTATGTGCATCCGTTAGTTCTATTAGTTACTGATGGCTGACTAAAGAAATCTGCCTGATTTGTTCCTGTCACTGAACCTCACCCAGTCTGAAACCTTTATTATCAGCCATATTACCAACCTGGTTGCATTTAAAATTTGTTGTGAGCAGTGGAAAAGTGGAACTAGAAAAGGAAAGAGTGACAACCTCCATCCTCAGTCACAACTGGAGTGAGAAAAAAATCACAAAGTGGTATTTCATTCCAGTGGGAATTCTCTTTCCCAGAATTTGGGGTGGCCAGATATTTATATTATAACCAGGCTGGCTTTGTCTATAGACAGGTGAATCAGAGATAATGGTGGATGGAGAGCAAAGTGCAACTGGGACCACAATGAGATGAGCGACGACCTTATTTACTTCTGAAGTAGTGTCAAAGGGCCGAATGGCCCCCTCGTGTTCCTCAGCCCTGTGTTCTGATGTTCCATTCAGCCCTTCGGACCTGCTACACAGGGGCAGGTCAAGGCCACTCCGATGGTTAGGTGCAGTTGCGGAAATGTACGTGGAAAATGCAGGCTGGGCGAGAAAATGCCCCCACCACTCGCCCCCCCCCCCCCCCCAAACAATCCCTGCTTCCAGGCTTCCCCTGTCTGTAAATTCTGCTCCAGATGAGGAACATATTGCAGCCCCAGATACGCTGCGAATACAACCCCATATCCCCCACGCAGGGTTAAAACAACAAACCCTCTGCCCTCCCTGAATGCAACATTTTACAACGCGATTTCCATGAAAATAACCCGTTACTTTCCAAAAGCATAGCATGTGAAATTAATAAATAGGAACAGGAGTAGGTCAATCGGCCCCTCGCCTTGTCATTTAAAAAGAACATGGCTGATCTACTCCAGGGCTCAAGTCCACTTTCTTGCCGACTCCTTGTATCCTTCCACACCTCTCTGGGTCAGGGAATTCCAGACATTCACTACCTTCTGAGAGAAGACATCGGTTTGCATCTCAGATTGAAATCGATGTTCCTTATTCGAAATCTATATCCTCGAGTTCGACACTTTGCCCAAGAATGGAAACAACTTCTCAACACCTAATTTCTCAAGCCCCTGCTGTGTCTTGTATGTTTCAGCAGTATCACTCATCATTCATTTAAACCCAATGAATGATCACATCAATTTTTTTAGAGATTCTCTATAACTAAACCCTTTCATCGCAGGAAAAGTCCTAATGTACCAACATAGTTACTTGCTGCACCAGCATGCTGACTTTATGTTTCACACATAGGAACACTCCAAACCCTTTGTACTGCTCCTTTTCTGGAATTTAAATAACAGCCTGCATTTTGATTCTCAGTGTCATCCTCAAACTCGGATATATATTGCACTCAGCTCCGTCCTTCAGGCTGTCAGCATAGATTGTAAATAACTGATGCCAACAGACTGATGTTTGTGGTACTCCAGCAGATACACCTTTATCATAAATATCCATTAATCCTGATTCTTCGATTTCTGTGTTAACCAATCATCATCCCATGTTAATACAGTATCCTACATCCTAGAGCTTCTGTTTTGTGTAAGAACTTTCATTTTGTAATACTTGTGGAAAATCTCTGGAAAGTTTTGCGTCTACCAGATCCCCTTTATCAAGTCCGTTGTTACATTTTCAGGCATCTCCAGAAGTACTTTGCATGAATTTAGAGGCAAAATATCATTTCCCGTTCACAAACCCACACTGACACTGCGTGAAGCTTTTCTAAACGTCCATGCCGGGCAAGTTTTCAAAACTGTACTAGTCCCATCTGCTTTCATTTGACCCATATGCCTCTAAGTGTTTCCCAGTCATATACTTGTCCAAATAATGTTTAATGTTGCAGCTCTACACGCCATGTACCACTCTTCCTCTGGCAGCCCATTCCACACCCACACCACACTCTGCGTAGAAACGCTGTCCCTTTGTCCTTTTTAAATATTCCCTCTAACACCTTAAACCCATTCTCTCTATGCTTGAACTACCCCAGCCTGTGGAAAAATCTTGGCTATTCACCCTATCCATTCCTCTCATGATTTTGTAAGCTTCTACAATGTCAGCCCGCAACCTTCTCCACTCCGTCTGATACTAACTTCAAGAACAAGCATTTAAAAATAAGCACTGCAAATTTGAAGCGATATTAAACATTACAGGTAACCAATACTCAGCCCAATCTTCATACAGTTATTTGTTTTTCTCCATGTTACAATAATAAGGCGACATGAAACGCTTTCTAGTGCCAATAAGAAGTTAATCATCTGAATTCATTTGTCTAAAGGGGATGATGATCACCACAGTAAAAACGTATCTTTGGCCATATCGATATAATACCATATGGTCAACATTCTCCCTCCTGGCCTCCCTGTGACTGTATGTGGTTGTGTCTTCTTTATCTTGCAATCAATAGAGTGAACCCCTTTCCCCATGTACACCTTGATTTAAACTCCTTTTACAGAATCTTCTCATTCACCACTGCTAAAAGTACGCCTCCAAGCAGAGCGCTTTAGGGAACATCTCAGAGACACCCGCATCAATCAACCAAATCGCCCAGTGGCTCAACATTTCAACTCCCCCTCCCACTCTGCCGAGGATATGGAGGTGCTGGGCCTCCTCCACCGCCGCTCCCTCACCACCAGACGCATGGAGGAAGAACGCCTCATCTTCCGCCTCGGAACACTTCAACCCCAGGGCATCAATGTGGATTTCAACAGTTTCCTCATTTCCCCTTCCCCCACCTCATCCTAGTTTCTAACCTCCAGTAACTCGACCTGTCCGGACTTGTCCGACCTGCCCAGCTCCTTTTCCACCTATCCACTCCACCCTCTCTTCCCTGACCTATCACCTTCATCTCCTTCCCCACCTACCTATTGTACTCTATGCTACTCTCTCCCCACCCCCACCCTCTTCTAGCTTATCTCTCCATGCTTCAGTCTCTCTGCCTTTATTCCTGATGAAGGGCTTTTGCCCGAAACGTCGATTTTGCCTGTCCTCGGATGCTGCCTGAATTGCTGTGCTCTTCCAGCACCACTAATCCAGAATCTGGTTTCCAGCATCTGCAGTCATTGTTTTTACCCCACTGCTAAAAGTCCGTTTATCTTTTGCCACACCCTCCTTTCCCTGCCGCACATTCCCCAATTCTGGCAGGGGATTAAAAGACCATTTTGCAATTGTATTCAGTTTTGAAGAAGTGTCACACTGGAAACGCTAACACTGTTTCTCTTTCTCTGCAGATGCTGACAGACCTGCTGAGTTTCACCAGAAATGAATAGGCACAGAAAAAAAGTTTCAATTAAACAAATAACTATGGATACTGGAAATAAGACTACAAAAACTGCAGGAGATACTGGTAGCTTTATAGAAGATTAACTGGACCTGAAACTTTAACTCTGCATTCACTCCAGAAAATGATGCAACACCTTTAGCAATATCTTCAGCAATTTTTGCTTTTGAACAATTTCCAAAGACGTCAAAGATGCCCAAACATCTTGTCCAACATGGAGTGCCATACACTGTGAACTGAACAATAACGCATGGTGCAGAAGTTCGTTGACTCTGAAATTGCATAAGGTTGGCATCACTGACACTACGGAGCTCTGAATCATGGTCAGGGAGAAAAACAGAGGGAAACACACTCACTTCAAATACAGAAGATGGCATTATGGAAATGAGAAGATTCAGATTAATACCTTAAATGGATTGAGTTTATGCAACGAATTGGAGGCGAGGCACCAAAGAAAGACTCCAGCAGAATGAGTATATGAAAATTGAAGTATTTCCACATCAGAAACCAGAGTAGGTCACTGAGTACAGGGCTGATGGGCGAATGGGTCTCGGTGTGAAATGGGGAACAGTCTGTAGAATCGAATTGTAAATAATGCAGCTAAAACTGGGTTATCATCTGATGCTGTAGAATCAACAGCAGAAGAAGCAGAGTTGTATTCAATGACAATCTGTAACATTTTCCCGACGATACTTCATAAGTCTACCATTACCATCAAGCCGATCCATGGTTCAGTGACGAGTGTGTGTGAACATGCCAGGGTCGGAATCACGAGCACCTAAACCTGATGACAACCCATTAATGCGACCACACTTGACTGGTTACAATCCAAACAGCAGAACTAACACCTGATACAGAGGGAGAAATTATACCAAGACTAACAAATCAGATCTAAGCTCTGTCGGCCTGTCAAATCCATGCATAAAAGTCGATGGTCCATTGAACAATTTACTGGAAGAGATGACTCAACAAATATACGCACCCTAAATAATGGAACAGCCCTGTCCGTCAGTGTAAAAGATGCAGTATCTGCACCATCCTTAGCCAGAAGTATTGAGTCGATTATCCACCTCACCCTCACCATGATGCCCACAGAATCATAGATGGCAGTCTTCAAACAATTCAATTCACTGCATGTGACATGAAAAACTGCTGGACACTGTAGATACGACTAAGGCAGTGGGCCCTGACCCCATTCCTGCAATAGGACTGAAGACTTGTGCTGCACAACCAGCCGTGCCCCTGGGGAAGCTGTTTCATTCCAGCTCCAACTCCGACATCTCCCTGGCAATGCGGAAAATTACTCAACTATATCCAATCCGCTAAAAGGATTACTGCTACCTGACTCTTTACTAGTCTTTCAGTCCCATCACGACAGTTAAATTGGTGGGAGTTCAAATTTGACAGAGCTGCCAAGCAGCACAGAAATAATCTGCTCAGTGTAGTTTCCGATAGGTCCCCATGTGGAGATGGTACTGTTGTGGAAATGTCACTGGATTACTAACTCAGACCAGGCTAATGCTCTGGCAGCTGATGCAAATTAAAAACAATTAATATAAAATCAAGATCTAAAATCTGGTGTCAGTAATAGTGATCTTGTGTTCAATATCAGTGTAAACTTCGATTTCCTTCCCCAATGTACTTTCAGGAAGTGAATCTCCCGTGCTTTCCTGGTCTGGCCTAAAAGTGACTCCAGACACAGAGACATGTGATATATTCTTCAATGATCTCTGAATCGGCCAAACAAGACACTCAATTATATCAACTGCACTGAGGTCCTAAATGATAAACCTGTTCTGAACACCAGGCACCAGCCTCGTTAGTACAAAAGGGAATGGGAAACACAATCCTGTCGACCGGCAGAGACCTCTTCCCTAACAGTTGAGAGCTTGTGACAATATTTACAGAGCTTTCCCACACACTGCACAGAAACATTGTGACAGGAGCAGGTCATACAACACATTGAGCTTTCCCTGTGCTAGTTTATGGCTGAACATCTCCTCAGTGCAGTTTTCCCCATACAATTGTCATATCCCTTAATATGTTTAAACATTGTGAAATATAAAATGAAAACTGCCTTAGTGCCTTCAGCCCATCAGTTTTGCTCCTCCGTTCTCCGAAAACACGTGTTGATTAAATACAATTTGGCTGCAATGTGATTCGTGAATCTTTTTTTCTATAAAGTGAATTCCCGTTCACTTTGACGCGATTCCTTGCCAGGAACCAGCTGAACAGCAAAACCCTGTCTCAGGATCCTCTCTGCAAAATGTACAAACAATGTGGTCAGCTAAAACAGGAATGCAATGCGCACAGGAGGCCTTGAACTGAGTCTGAAACTGGAAATTGTCGACTACATTTAGAAATAACTTTATTTCAAACTGTGGAGAGAATCTTGAGGAGAACCGGAATTCCCCATCGGCATCACGTGGTTATTCAGCCCCCACATGCTTTCTGGTGAACGGTACAGTGCTCCAGTGAGTGACTGTAGTGTGAAAGTGTTACATTTACGGCACTGTTCCATTACAACATGTGATTTAAAGATTTATTTAGACTTAACTAGTATGGTTGTTAGACCAAACTTAATTTTTGGTTTTTACTGATTTTTTGGGGGGTTTGCCCCTTACTCTCTTTTTTCCATAGACCCCATTATTAATATTGCACGATTTTCAACAACACACTGTTTCAGAGAAACACAGTTACTGTGTTATTGGAGAACAACCTGGACTGATAGCTGATTTTCTATCTTCACACTGTACTCCTGCTCTATCCCTACCCTTTAATTTCCAGAAATCCTTATTTATATTCAGCGCCATGACTTCCACAGCCTGATCTGGGAGAGAGTACCCCTGCTTCACCAGTCTCAGAGTGCAGACATTTATTCTCACCTCAATGCAAAGCGGCCTGTCTGTACCTGATACTGTGGCCCCTTGCTTCAGACATCCGAGCCAGGGGAATTACCATCCCTGCTTCCAATCTGTCTCGCTCAATCAGAGTGTTATATATTTCACTGAGATCTCCACTCATTTTCCTAAACCGCATGGAATACAAGTCCAGACCCCCAAACACAGATCCCATAACAAGTCTGTCATCCCAGAGATCATTCTGGTCATCCTTTACTGCTCTCTCTCAATGTCAGGTTTGTCCTCGATTAGGAACAGAGACCAAAACTGCACACAATGCTTCACAATGTTCTAGATGGCGTCTCACCAAGACCCTGTACCGCTGCAGTAATAAACTCGCACTCCTGCACTCAAATCCCCCTGAAATGAAGGTGAATACAGCAGTTATCTTCCTCCCTACTTGCTGCTCCTGAAATATTACTTTCAGTGACTGGTGGACAGGGAGATCAAGATTCCTTTCAATGTTACAGTTCCCCACTTGCTGGATCTATATACACTGGTCAGCGTGCCAATGCCATTCCCAGTATTGACTCCTGGATTCAGAACTCACTGCCTTACATGGACTCGGAGGCTGCAGAGAAATAAACAAAAATGCAGCTTAAGTTCCTTTATAGAGCAACATTTTTCAAACACTCCCTTTTCAAATGATAGGCTGCCATTCTTTTGTTCCCATCAAAGTACACAGCATCTCATCTCTCCCATTGCTCTCCATCCGCCACGTATTTGCCCAGTCATTTCACTTATCTCAGTCATCTTGGAGCTTTTTTACATCCTCCTCACCCACTCACAAGCTGACATTGTTTAGTGCTGTCAGAAAACTTGGGAATATTGCATTTGAGACACTCAACCAAATATATGATGTGTATTGGCAATAGCTGGCGCCCAAGCCACGATCCTTGAGATATGCCCCTAGCCTTCCACTAAAAAAAATGTTGTTTTATTCCTTCTCACTGTTTCCTGCCAGCTCTGTCCTTCGAGAACCATGTCCATGTATTAGCCCTAGTCCCACAGGATTCGAATTTGCACAATAGGCGTGGGGCTTTATCAAAAATCTTTCTGAAATTCCACTCGGATTGCATTGATAGCTTCTACATAATTTTGCTTAAAGCCGCTTTCTCAAATATCATTCCTATTTCATGAATCTCTGTTGACTTTGTCTATGCCCATTAATTTCAGTCTGATACTTTCTCTAAACTGTTTAGTTGATAATTTAATTCTATTCCCCTTTTCTCACCAGACTAAAGTTCCCTCGTATTGCTAGGAAGTTTTCTTTTTTGTTTTGCTTTCTTCCGTAAAGGCATAACTGAAGTATTTGCTCTATAGTTCTGCTATTTCCCGGTCCTCAATTATCTGGTATCAAACCGTAGGAAAGCTGCACATTTATTTCCCTTAATTTTGAAATTGACATATTTTCAGAAAATATTATAAGTTCTGTCTTATAAACTTTGTTAAGATATTCTTCAGAAACCTATCAATTCCTATTTTAAGGTACTCAGTGATTGGCCTTCCACAGCCATACAATCACAGAAGCAAAGACTCTGTACTATCAGAAATACTGCACGGTCTACATTAGACACACTTCGCGACACAATAACCATAGCCGTGAATGTTAAGGCATTTCAAGTGCACTGCCGGGTATTTTCTCATAGTTTTGAGGTTACCATGACAACTCGCCTCTCAAGAAATGCATTTCCGTCCCCGACACACTCTGGGTGAAAAGCAATCCTCAAATCCTCACTAAACCGCAAACCCTTCACTTTAAAAGTGTGGCCCTTTGACTAAAAGGAACAGCTGCTGTCCATCCACACTGTCCATGCTCCTCGTAATCCTATCCTTCAGAATCACGTCACCCTCAGCCTCTACTCCCCCAAACTAAACAACCCAAGCTTATCCAGCCTCTCTCCATAGCTGATATGCTCCATCTCAGGGAACATCCTGGTGAATCTCCTTTGCACCCCCTCCAGTGCAGTCACATCCTTCCTGTAATGTGATTCTCAGAACTACACACAGTATTCCATCTTGGCCTCACCAAAGTTCCGCATAGCTCTTATAATCTGTGCCTCAATGAATCAAGGTTATGTTTACAGTTCCCTACGCTTTCCCAAATTGTGTATTAACCTGTACATCACATTCAGGGATGTGTGGAGAAGCACCCTCTGACCTTCCTAGTGTGCTGCCATTCATTGAGTCCTCTCCTGTCTGGTTCCTTCTTCCAAAGTGTATCACCTCATATTTATCAGGGTTATATTCCATCTGCCATTGATCTTCCCAGCTGACCATTCCATCTGTATCTTCCCGTAACTTAAGGCCTTCCTCCTCACTGCCAACCAACCGGCCAATCTGCGTATCAAACACAATCTTATTTCTCTCACTCCCCACCCCTCGTCCATATTCACAGCTACATCATTTATGAGTACCACAAATATTAAAGTTGAAAATCGCACAATATCAGGTTAGAGTCCAACAGGTTTGTTCGGAGGCACTAGCTTTCGAAGCGCTACTTCTTCATCAGGTGATTGTGCGCTTTGATGAAGAAGCAGAACTTTGAACGGTAGCGCCGCCGAATAAACCTGTTGGACTATAATCTGGTATGAGATTTACAGCATTGTCCACCCAGTCCAACACCAGCACCTCTGAATCACAAATAATAAGGGACACAGCACTGACCCCTGTGGTATACCATTGGACACTGGCCTCCAGTCACACAAGCAGTCAACCACCATCTTGTGTCTCCTACCACGAAACTTCATTTGCATGCAATTTGGCAAGTCACTAATGAGTCCTACCTGTTCCCTGGTTATTCTGTTCCGCTGGACACACTTGTAGAATATCTTGCCCTGCCAGCAGGTTTCCATGCCCCTCTGTTAGTTAGTCCCATACGCGTGCAGAATGTCCTCCTTATTGCAGTCTTAAATGGTCTGTTCTTTATCCTGCCATTATTTCCCTTGATTGTGTATTAGGCAGCCGGAGAAACATCATATAATTTCCAACTTTTCACATGTTTTGTGAATTTTATACATTTCACAGTGACCCACCTCTCATTCTTTGAAACTCTAGAGAACACAGGCGGAGTTTCCTCATCACGCAATCTCGCCAATTGAGGGATTAATCTGGAGAATGTCCATTGAGCTTCCTCTGTGGTCAGTATATTCTTTCTCAGATTTGGTGACCAAAACTGTACTCAATATTCCAGGTACATTACTCACTAACACGCTGTTCAACTGTTTCAACATGTCTTTACATCTATATTCTGACTCCCTTAAAGGAAGTCTATCCAAACTTTAACTTACCACTTGCATATATTCATCCAAATACCCTTCACATTCATTGCATTTACGACTCATTGTGTGAGTTCTTATAGAAAGCCTTCTGAAAATCTAAAATATGCCAGTTGTACTGGTTCCCCATTATCTATGTTGTAAGAATCAACTTCAAACAATTCCAAAGCTTGTCAAGTATGATTGCCCTTTCAGAAATGCATACTGATTCTCTCCAATGTTGCTGTTAATTTCTAAATAACGAATATCACATCCTATATAATAGACTCCAACAGTTTTCCCACCAATGTCAAGTTAATTGGTCTGCAGTTCTCCACACTATCTCTTCTTCCCTTTCTGGATGCTTGGATCACTACCGTACATCTGTAGTGCTTGGATCACGTTTACGAATGTCCATTTATCTACAACGGCTTCCGTTGTAGAATGCACGGGGTAATAGAACACAGTCATCAACAGTGCAACTAATACTTCTATTAGTGGTTTATTTCTGAAGATTTTGGTTTGAAGTACATTTTGTTTGTCAAGGTTAGCAATGCTCAATCCAGCTGCATGTTGAAGTAGAGCCTTGTTACGAATATAAATTGACTTTATGTCTTTCGATCCACAAGTCTTATATAATGGCGTTGTATTTCTGGGTGATTTTCTGGATCTTCCTCCATGAAGACTGATGGAAAGTAATTGGTTATTTGCTAGGCCATTTCCGTGTTATCCATAATAATCTCGTCTTTCCTGATTGCAGATTTCCACATTTGACTTTGCTTTTCTCTTTCCTTTGAAATATAGAACATAGATTTATGCAGTCTTTGTGTTCCTGTTTGTTTGCATGTGTGTTCGCTTTTTGATTTCCTTACCCGTTTCATGGCGCTCCTTTTCTGGATCATAAATTTCTGAGAATTCTCAGGATTCCACAATGTCTGGAATTCTTCTGAAGTCACTTCCTGTGATTCATGTAAACTTTAATTTATTATGTTAACCATTGTTAACTCACTTTCTCACTCTTGAGTGTTTTACCTAAATAAGACCATAAGATATAGACATAGGAGTGGAATTAAGGCCATTCGGCCCATCGAGTCCACTCCGCATAAATAGACATATTTTTCAGACTTTGTAGTATTTCTTTAAATCTCCTGGTCCTGACCTGGTTGGTACTTTTGCATCAGCGGTAGCCAACGGGTGAAGTCCTGGCAAATGGAGGGTAGTGAATGCTGTGCCGTTATTCAAGAAGGGCTACAAATAAAAACCGGGGAACTATAGACCAGTAAACCTAAAATATGTAGCAGGTAAGTTACTTGAGAAGATTCTGAGGGAGAAGATATACATGCATTTGGAAAGACAGAGCCTTGTGAATGGGGGATTATGGCTCACACATTTGTTAGACTGCTTTGATGAAGTGACCAGTAACTTTGGCAAGGGCACTGTTGTATATATAGTCTGTATGGATTACAGTAAGGCATTCAATAAGGTTTCACATGGTACTCTGCTCTGGAAGATCAGATGGAATTGAGGGGGAGCTGGCAAATTAAGTCCAAAATTGGCTTGATGATAGGAAAAAGAGGGTAATCGTGGAAGGATGATTGTCGGACTGGAGGCCTGTGATGAGTGGAATGCCTCAGGAGTCGGTGCTGGGACCACATATTCATATATTACACATATCTATGATTTAGATGAGAATGTACAGGCATGATTTTTAAGTTTCAAGGTGACACTAAAATAGGTGGTATCGTGGGCAGTGAGGAAGGTTCTCAGAAATTTCAGAAATTACAACAGTACCTTGATCAGGTGGGGAAGTGGGCCGAGAAATGGCAAATGGAATTTAATTCAGATAAGTGTTAGGTCTTGCAGTTTAGAAAGTCAAATCAAGGCAGGAGTTTCATGGTGAATGGCAGGGCCTTAAGGAGTGCAGTGGAACAGAGTGACGCTGGAATTCAGGCGCACGGTTTTCTGTAAGTGGAGTCCCAGGTAGATAGGGCACTGAAAAAGGCATTTGACTCACTGGCCTTCATCAGTGAGAGCACTGAGTATCGAAATTAGGGAGTTATATTGCCGCTGATGCAAAAGTACCAACCAGATCAGGACCAGGAGATTTATAGAAATACGACAAAGTCTGAAAATATGTTGGCGAGTCCATACTTGGAGCGTCATGTTCAGTTTTGTTCACTTTGCTCGTGGAAAGATGTTATTAAACTGGAAAGAGTGCAGAAGAAATTTACAAGGATGTTGCCAAGACTCAATGGTCTGAGTTGTATTGAGGGGTTGAACAAGCTAGGAGTTTTTACTTTGGAATGTATGAGGCTGAGGGGGATCTGATAGTAGTGTATAAGATCATGGGATGCATGGATAGAGTCAATGCACTCAGTCTTTTTTTCCCCAGGATTGGGCAATCACGGACTAGAGGGCATCAAACTAAGGTCAGAGGGGAAAGAGTCAAAGGGAACCTGAGGGGCAATTTCTTTTAAACACAGAGTGGTATGCATATGGGATGAGCTGCCAGCAGAAGTGGTTGAGGCGGGTACATTCACAAAATTTAAAATACATTTGGACAAATACACATGTAGGAAAGGATTAGAAGGATACAGGGAAATGGCAGGGAAATGGGGTTAGTGTGAATGGACATTTTGTTCGAAATGGACCATTTTGGGCAAAATGGCCTGTCTCCGTGCTGTAAGACTATATAGGTCTAAAAACCATTGTTCTCCTACTGAATGTTATATTGTATTTTCCCAATTCACTGGAGCGAACTTGACACTCTAGCCTCTGGGCTTCCATGATGTTTGACCAGAATGTTCAAACATTCCACATTGAATGCAGACGCCGTGTAAAATACAACATATTAATGTCACTATTCCTCCAAAGCTGCTTCAGAGCAAGGTTAGTAATTAGTCCTTCCGACCACACAATAGACAATAGGCAATAGACAATAGATGCAGGAGTAGGTCATTCTGCACTTCGATCCTGCACCACCATTCAATATGATCATGACTGATCATCCTTCATCAGTATCTCACAACACCAAATCCGAAATAATCTGCTCTCTAGTTTGGTTCACAACATTCTCTTCAACCGACCTGATATACACTAAAGGAATTTATTTTTCACAACATTAGCAGTCACTTAGTTAACTCAGTTTCGATGCAACTTGACACCATCCATTATTACTGCAGAACCCACAAGTATTTGCTACTCATTCACAGAATGAGGGCTTAGCTGGATAACCAGCATTTACTGGCCATGCCAGACGGCAGTTAGGAGTCAACAGCGTTGCCTTGGATCGGAGTGACATGCAGGCCAGACCAGATAAGAACAGCCGTTTCATTCCCTAAAGGACATTAGTGAACCAGATGACTTTTTCCAACAGTCAGGAATGGATTCCCGATCACCATAAATCCTTGATTCCAGATACTTATTGAATTCAAATTCCACAATCTGCCATGGCAGGATTTGAAACCATGTCCCCAGAACATTACCTGGGTCTCTGGGTTAAGAGCCCAGCGATAATATCATTATGTCATAGCTTCCCTTTGCATATAGTTGCATATATGATTTCCAGAGCATATGATGCAAAATATTTGCGCGACAGTTTTGGTTCAGATATATAACACAAGTTTGTTTTTCCTTGCTATTTGTAAGACCAACCCAAACTCATTCTGTGGAATCTGAGGGACAGAGCCTATGTCGTTATTAGTGATAGAGTTGGATAATGCATTCGAGGAGGCTCACCTCGATGCTGAGATGATCTGAAGACATGTCAAGCAATACAGGACAAGCATCAATATCCAACCCGCTCATCAGGATAAGTGTCACCGTATATTCTCACTGCTCCCTCACACTCATTGTATGTCTCTTATAGCACCTATCCTTGACCAAGGCTCACTTTCTATCTCCAGATAAGGTTCAAGCACAACCACTCTCATTGTTGAATTCAGCACCTTCCCTCCCCCACATTTTCTGTCCCTGGTGCAATAGCCCCGCGCACTAATAGCACTACATGGATACAACACTATGGACAGACTCCCTCCGGCCACCTCACCATGTCACACCTTACCCAGCCTAGCACTAACAGCAGGGCCATCCACTCCCACCCTCACTCATTCCATCCCTTTCTCCCATTCCAGGAGAAACAGCCTGGAATAGGACAGAAAGGGCCAAGCCGGGTGGTGGAGTGCCGGATATCTGTCCCCTCATCCCGTTACCCTGATATGTGGGAAGGATCCTGGAGAGAACCGGAAAGGACCAGGAGGCCTTGTGTGGAGATTCGGTAACATCCACGTCCCACCTACCGAATAAGAAGCAGTGTTCAGTAAAGAGCAATTCTCAATTCAAACCTGCTGTCAGTTCAAGCTTCATCTCTCTAACTCGCAGAACAACAGATACTCTATTGCACAGAGATGCAGGCATTGAAATGCACAGACGTATTGGTAAATACCCCAATATACTAACATACACAATGCATACAAGGACATAAGCGTGCACACAAGGAGAAGCACACAAAGACATAAACAGTCACACACAAATAGACACAAACAGAGATAGAAACACACAGGCTGATACAAAGACAGACAGACATAGTCACACAAATAGAAAAGTAACAAGTACATGGACACACACATACATAAATGCACATTAAGACACAGACACGAGTGCCATTAGGACTCAAATAAATAAGTTTTTGATTTATAAGGAGATCCAGGATTCCAGGGCAAGGTGTGAGAATGATGTTGAGGAACATATTAGAAATAACTGAATGGTATATCAGACTCGATAGGCCAAATGGTCTAATTCTGCTCCTTTTTTAACGCTCGTGTGATGTTATGCTATCAGGTATTCTCTTCCTGAGACAGTAGCAGCAACATATTTGATTGGAAACAGTCAGTGGTAATGTGGGAAAAGATTAGAGGGCAGACTGGTTAATGTCTATTCCTAGTTATTGTACCACTTTATCCGAAAAGGTGCAGTGATTTGATATGAGATAAACACATATTTTAAAAAAATTGTGTCCCACAATGAAAGAAGGATGTCCCTTTCCCTTTACTATTGTGCTATCTGTGGTGTCCTCATCCTCAGGGAGTAGTGAAGACTCGGTTAATTTAGGTATTTTAGTTTGAGATTGACTGATCTTTGCAGGACAGGAGAGTCAATGCTTATTGGGAACAGACAGGAGACGGATGGTCAGACACACTCGGATCAGCCATGAGCATTCTGAATGGTGCCACCAAATGGCCACTGCTGCCCCTTTCCAATGTGTTGTTCCATCAATCCACCCTCCCGGCCGTTACCAGAGTATACTGTTGCCCCTATCCCACGTGTTGTTCCCTCAATCCACGCTCTCGGCCGTTACAGAGATATACTGCTGCCCCTACCCCATGTGTTGTTCCCTCAATCCACCCCTCGATGCTGTTACAGAGATATACTGCTGACCATACCCCATGTGTTGTTCCCTCAATCCACCCCTCAGTGCGATTACAGGGTAGAGGACCATCCCATTCAGCCAGACTGGATCGTTACAATGAGACGGGAGGAGACCATTCTGCCCCTCCAAAGAATTACACAGGAATATAGGATGAAGTAATTCAGCTCGTTTTGTACATTACACAGCCCAGGACGAGGTCATTCAACCCGCCTGAACAGCTGCACAGGAACAGGGATGCTGTCACTAACAGGAAATAGACAGTAGTGATATATGATTTTTTAAACAAAACTGTAACTAGTTTTGACTCAGCGATCACTGTAGGGTCATCAATGATCAATAATCTATGTAAAATATCTGGATGAATAGACTGAATGGATCAAAGCTGAACTACCTAGTAAACCAAAATGATCATTCATTAGATCTTCAAATGGAGTAGTGAATTTGCATTATGATACAGGGAAGGTTAGTGAGCGTAACCTCAGCAGAAATAATATAACGTGAGTTGTCTATTGCAGTCGGGAACAATTTAAAAGCAGAGAGATTGCAGAACTCTGTGATGCAGATGTTTTTCATATTTTTGGTACATGAATCATATGAAAATGAAGCAGATGCAGCAAGTGATGCTGAAGGTAAGTGGAATGATGCTGTTTGCGGCAACGGGTATTGGGTTTAATTTTGAATATTTCACTGTATCTGTACAGGGCATTGCTGAGAACACATCAGATACATTGGGTGCTGTTCTGATCCTCTAAACTAAAAACCGGATACAATTCCTTTCAAAGAGGTTCAAAGATGCTTCCCTTTACTCATTCCTGAAATGAAGGCCTTTTGTTATCGGGGATTATCTGTTTAGATCTTAAATGAGAAATCTTACTGAACCACGATTTTCAGAGAAGTCCTTCAGCTGGATACATATTTTTTCTTGTTAAGAAAACTAAAGCTAGATAATATTTTTTTGAATGAGATGCATTGATATTAATACAAATATTATGAAGATATCAACTCATTTTTAAAAATTACGCAGATGCATATAAACATCTCATCAAATCATAAAACGGGCACATTATTTTCTTTTGCTAATGAAAGACACTGTGCACAACTACAGCAATGATGCTGCATACAGCATACAGTCTATTATCACCCATTCCAGAGAATGTACACGGAGAGTGCACATGGTCCAGTTTGGTGTACAGTTGACATTCTTGTATTTTCCCACACAGAGACGGAGAAAAATATTACCTGCCTCAGAAGCAGCAGCCAACTGGTCTCTCTCTCTCTCTCTCTCTCTTACTTTGGTCTGCCTGAAAACAAGGTGTGAGAGCAGAAAATTCCTGAGTCATCTTTACCACTCGTGGAGGATTCCTGATGAGGATTCATAGGAATCGCTGTACAGCTCAAAGCAAAGGGAATTCAGCCAAATCCAACTGTTCTGGGAATAAATCCTCAATCCCAGACATTTGTGTGAGCAGAATAAGTTCAAAGTCAGAAAAATATTTGAGACACTCTATCATTTTACCATTTGTTCACAGTTCAACTTTCTGTGTCTCAGATTTTTCTAGAAAATTACCCCGTCCGATACCTATATCATTGGACACAGCACTCAACTGGTTACATTTAAAATTTGCTTTCACCAATAGAGGAGTGGGAAAAGACATGAGTGACCCTCCAACATTGGGCAGAACACGAACAAGTGATTTTCAAAGGGTTGTTAAGGTGTGAATTCCCTTCCACAGAAGATTGTGATGTCTGGATATTTCCATTTGTTCAAAATTATCTATGTAAGACATTTGAAAGACAAATGAATGTAGGGAAATGGTACACTGACAGAAAAGTGCTGCTGAGACCTTAATCAGATCATAGTGCATGGTAGAGCCGTGACAAAGTGTCTGATGACCCACTCTTGCTCCACAGTCCCGTGTTACTATGGTGCCTTCAGCCTCTCACAACTCCTGTAAGGTGCAGACGGGGGCCACTTGCTCCAAATACCTGGTCCACAGTAACACAGGATCTCAAATAATCCCTCACAACTGTCACACACAGATTGGTATGGATTGGAAAATGTTATTTGGAAATCCAGACTAGTTCTGAAAGACGCCTCTGGTCTGTTTACAGAGTGCCCCCTCACTGCAACTTGTGCTTCATTTGTTGGTCTTGGTCTAGACCAGGATTCGTTATGAATAAAGCTCCATACCTCACCCAGAGATGACTCAGAAATGCTTTGCTCTCTCTGATTACAACATACAAATACAGTACATCCAGGAAAATTACAGCCGTTTACTTTGAAATTACAGAAAATGGAAACATAAGGAACACGAATAAATAATTCGGATGGTCAAGACATTGTATACGATCATGGCTGATCTACTGTTAGTATTAACTCCTCCTTAATGCTCAGTTCTTCACAGCCCTCAGCTTTCTGACAGGTCAAAGATTCATGTACCACCTCTTTAAATACTTTCAGTGATGTAGCTCCCCTAACTCTCTAGTTCAGATAATTCCTGACATTGATTACCCTCTGTGAGAGGGTAATCCTGACATTGATTACCCTCCTATGAATCGTCATTCTGTGAGAGGAAAACACTCTCTACACATGCACCGTCACCTATTGATGTGAACAAGAGGTGAACACAGGGGCTCAGGAAAGAGTGAATGGCCTTGATACCAAGGCAGTAGTTGACTGAGGATGTCATCAAGACCATCTACTTATTTGAGCTTAATGAGAATCACGTCTCACCTCCTCACTGTTTGGGGTCTTTCAGAGCACGAAGGAAGATGTTTGTGGTCGGTGGCCGACAATCCTCTTAGTCCCGGGACATCTCTTCAGGAGATCCTCAGATTAACTTCCTCAGCACAAACATCTTCAGCTCCTTCGTCAACGTCTATGTGTCCCATGCCCGGCGCCCCCCCATCTATCCCAAGATCAGAAGCGGAGTGATCACTGAAGATTACACAATATTCCGAACATTTTTTCCCCACTCAGCTCCTGAAGCGGTCTGTGTCTATATTCAGCAAGACCCAAACAACATTCATGTTTGTGCTGTTAAAGTGTCGGTAACATTCATGTAACAGAACGGCCAGGCACTGCACATTTCCACAGTTAAAAGAGGAGCTCAGTCAGCACCTCAAGCTGGTTACACGCAGATATGTGGAAACTGTTCAGCCCATCGAAATGACTGAACAAGAAGAGGGACAGACCATTCAATCCTCCTACCTGTTCCACAGGAAGAGGAGGCGTCTGGTCAGTACATTGAGCTGTTAAACAGGAACAGGCAGAGATCAGTAAGACCCCTAACCTGTTCTATAGAACCGGGAGGAGACCATTCACCCCTCGAGACACTTACACAGGAATAGGAGGGTGTCATTGATGCTCCAACCTGGAAAACGAATGGAGCAGATTTGCACTCATAGAATGCTCACAATGTTCCTCGTGACTCCATTGCCTGTGGAACAAATTATACTTTAACATGTTTTGTTGGCAGTGAGGAAGGAAGCCAAATGTTTTGTGCCAAGCCTCAAGGAGGCATATTCCATCTCCAAGAAGACAGACCCATGTTCACCGTGGGGCTCAGAAGCTGGTGGGAATAGTTAACTGTTTTATAATGAAGGTACTTCGGCTCCTGTCGCGATGGTGGATAACGTGAAGTTCTATGTATGATCACACACCAAATGCACTATATTAATGTTGGAAGAGTTTAGTTATGACTGTCTCTCTCTCTCTCAATCGATATGGGGAGTGGTGTGGACTGAGAGGAACGTTCTCAGAGTCTTTTAAGCCACCGAGCATCATGTAAATCAATTTAAAAAAACATGGAATTCATCACCGTATTAGTTCTGTTCGGAATATAATGAGTGATTGTCCATCACCTTAAGTTTCAATGTAATCACCTCTTATTTCTTCAAAGTGCAACAGATTAATCCTCATGCACTCCCGATGGTACAATCATCCCAACAATTAGTCTGGTGAAACTCCTTTACACTCTTTCTGCCAAGAGGATTATTCCTTATAAAGGAAAGAAAATCTGTGCACAATACTCCAAATACTATCTCAACAACACTCTAGGGGTGATCACAATAATTCTGTTCCCTCCCTTAGCTGTCTCAGCTTCTTTCCTGTGGTATAAAAAGCCATTCCTTTTCTCTGCATTTTGAATTTTCTCTGGAATTTTGAAGTTTCTTACATCTGTGCGTCAGTCATCACCAGAGGTGTCGATGGAGATGTATATCACGTTCAGAGGGAGATTCAATCAGAAAGCACCCGGAGGAAACCCACGCTGACGCAGGGAGAACGTGCAAACTCCACACAGTCAGTCGCCTGAGGCGGGAATTGAACCCGGGTCTCTGGCACTATGAGGCAGCAGTGCGAACCGCAGTGCCACCGTGCCTCCCACATGCCACCGTGCCACCCACAATGCTGATCTTGAACTGAGTGGCTGATTCAGCTATTGCACAGGATAATAAAGAGTGAACCACATTGCTGTGGGTTTGCAGTCACACAGAGACCTGAACATGAAAGGAAAACCCATTGCCTTCTCTAGAGGACATGAGGAAAACAGATATGCTTCTGTTTAAAACTAAAGGTGATAATTTCATTTGCATTTCATCAACTTCCTTCAGGAGACACCAAAAGATTATTATTCTGTGCCGCTCGATTATGAGTAAATGACTTGACCACCATGCACTGTCTGTCCATCTGACAGATTCTGTGGATGAAGAAATTACCCATCTCAAGTGCAAATATTTTGTGACGTAAGCATAGTTTGAAGGGACTTGAAACGGTTATATCTGGATTTACCAAAGGCACAAACGATGAAGTATTCAGCAGTTGCATTGAGGCTGAGAAGGTGACTGAAATATCCGGTATGTGGACTTGGGCAGGATTGGTGAGTGGGGAGAATATGTAGAAATGTAAATATGAATGAAGAGAAAAGATAATGGAGATTAAGAACAGTGTGGTTTCTCCTCGTGTATTGTTGAGTAAGTTGTGAATAGTAATGTTATAATCAGTAATGAATAAAATTTTTGACTGGATCTGAAAATGATGACTTCCAAATTTTAAAATTTGAATATGAACTGCAATTCAGTTCAACTCAGTTTAATGGTCAGATGGAATGACTTACCAGGAACACCAACTATAGCGAGGATGGGATAGTAAACACCTTGAATAATCCAAAGGATATCTTCGATCCGTGATGCTAATGATATCCAAGGCTGAGAAAGATAGTAAAGACCCGAGGATAAACTCCTGTCTGTTGTAATATTCCAGTCTAATGTTCTCAGATTCTGATCCATTAATGGAACATTCCAGTCTAATGTTCTCAGAGTCTGATCTCTCCTCCCCCTATCTCTCGAGCTGCTGATCCCTGTTAGTCCAGTCATTGATGCTCCCGCCCATACTGGGATAACACATTGAACCGAGTCCTTAATTAATAGAAGAGGCAAACCCTCCAGTGACACATCTCGGATCCACGGAGACTGACATCAATCACAATCACTGAACAAATAGCTCCAGCCAACGCCTTTCAATGCAATATTGTTTTATTCAAATTCAAAACAATGATTCAAACTGTCATTTTCTGGATTGGCCAAGTGAAGGTGACAGATAAAATAAATCTTGAGGCCGGTAGATCAATTGAGTGCAACCATTCAATCTGTCTTGGATGCATGAGTAATGCCATAAGTTTATCAGAACATAAACATGCGTCTCTGATTATAAATGGAAACATGCATCCTGGAACTATTGATCAAGTATCAGAATTTCAATTAAACAATTTTTATAATTCATGATCTGAGGCGAATGTGTGTCTGAGAAACGTAGGGTTGTAACAGTCAAATAGCATGGATAACAGAGAATTGTACGTGTCAAATGCAATTCAGATTGTTAATCCAGGTTTAGAGAGAGGCAGATGAGGACTGTACAATTGATGTTATCGACGTTCGTGAACTGTGATGAAGTGTCATTTACTGGACTTCAATTACAGTGTGAATATGGTATTGTGGAGGAGACAGAAAACAGAGAGAATCGGGGGACATGGCAGTTCAGACTGGAGGGAGGGATAATACTATTCCCCAGTCATCAGTATTGGAATGTTACTCTTTACAACTCATATGGAGAACAGATTCAAGGATACATCTAAAGTGAGGAATGAGGAGTAAAATTTGTTTATTGAACACAAAATACTGGGACAAAATGATTTTCTGTCCGAACTAAATTATGGGAAGTACAAAGAAATAAGGTACACTCATGATATTGAGCTCCTTAAATTGAAATGTGTATTACAAAACCACGAAAGTGGTGTGCAATCTTTCTCAATCATTATTTGGCCCACACTGAGATGCTGATTTCCCCTCTGTCAGTGATCCACCTCACTGAGTTTCTCTGGCGCAGTATCTCAGTATTGAAGGGGTACTCAGTTCCTGCTGCTGTTCACCCAGTCTGTTTAAATTAAATCACCTTCTCACTGTAGAGAAAAAAAAATCACTTGGCCTTTTGGACTCTGTTTAACTGTCAGCAACTCAGCTCTGTGATATAATTGGCGATAAATGCTCTGGGACCACAGCCAGTATCTGCACAGTGCTCAAACGGTATGGCAATAGATAAAGACCTTGCCGTCCGTGAGAATTTCTAAATAAAACTTCCATTTTCTGTACGTTCCTGTCTATCTCCCCTCATGCTGTCTTCTGATCTATCCAACTTACCCTCGTTTAACATCCCTGTTTCCAAATTGTGCAGTTGTACAGCTTGATGTTGTGGCCATTTTGGAGAAATAGATAGAGCAGGGACAGGACTGATCGTTGGAGGGTCCGGGGTTTAAATGCTTCAGTAAGAACAAGGAAGGTACTAAAAGTGGGGAGGGTGGGGGTTGGGGTGGGGGAGGGTAGGGTGTCATTGAAAATCAAAGACAGCATTACGTTGGTAGAAAGGATGCTTGATAAGGACTTGCCTACTGAGATAGTATGGGAAGAGGTTGGAAACAAAAACGGAGAGGACATCCTGTTGAAAGTTCTCTATTGCCGTCTGAAAAGTTCCAGAGATGTAGAGGAAAGGATTACAAAGATGATGCTGGATAGGAGCAAAAATAACAGAGTAGTTGTTATGGAATAATTTAACTTTCCAAATATTGACTGGAAATGCTGCAGTTCAATTATTTTATAGGGGTCGGTTTTTGTCCAATGCTTGCAGAATGGTTTCCTGACACAGTATGTAGATAGGCCAACAAGGGCCGAGGCCAAATTGGATTTGGTACTGAGTAATGAACCAGACCAGGTGTTAGATTTGGAGGTAGGTGAACACTTTGCTGATAGCGACCACAATTCAGTTATGTTTACATTAGCGATGGAAAGGGACAGGTGTATACCGCAGGACAAGAGTTATAGCTGGGGGAAAGGCAATTATGATGCGATTAGGAAAGGTTTTAGGATGCATAGGATGGGGAAGGAAGCTGCAGAGGATGGGTACAATTTAAGTGCGGAGCGTTATCAAACAACAGCTACTGTGTGTCCTTGATAAGTTTACACATGTCAGGAAAGGAGGAAGTGGTCGAGTGAGGATGTTGTGGTTTACTGAAGCAGTTGAATCTCTTGTCGAGAGGAAGAAGGAGGCGAATGTAAAGATGAAACGTGAAGGCTCAGTTCGGATGCTTGAGAGTTACAAGTTAGTCTGGAATGACTTAAAAAAAGAGCTAAGAATAGCCAGGAGAGAACATGAGAAGTCTTTGGCAAGTAGGATCGTGGAAAACCCTCAAGCTTTCTATCAGTATGTCACGAATAAAAGAATGACCAAATGAAGATTAATGGCAACCAAGGACAGTAGTGTTAAGTTTTGTGTGGAGTCTGAGGAGATAGGACAGACAGTAAATTAATATTTGAATCAGTATTCACAATGGAAAAAGAAAATGCTGCCAAGGCCAATACTGAGATACAAGCTATTAGACTGGACAGGATTGAAGTTCGTAACGTGGAGATATTAGCAGTTCTGGAGAGTGTGAAAACAGATAAGTCCCCTGGGCTAGATGGGATTTACCATAGGATTCTCTGAGAAGCTAGAGAGGAGGTTATGCAACCATTTGTTCGGACTTTTACATCGCCATTATCTACAGGAACAGTGCCAGAAGATTGGAGGACAGCAAACATTGTCCCCTTGCTCAAGAAATGGAGAAGAGACAACCCTGGTAATTATATACCTGTCTTACTTCGGTTGTGCGTAAAGTGTTGGAAAGGATTATAAGAGATAGGATTTACTATCATCTAGAAATGAATCATTTGATTAGAAATAGTCAACAAGGTTTTGTGAAGGGTATGTCATGCATCACAAATCTTACCGAGTTCATTGAGAAGGTAATCAAACAGGTGGATGAGGGTAAAGTGAGGTGTATGGATTTCAGTGAAGCGTTTGATAAGATCCCCCATGGTAGGCTATTGAAGAAAATATGGAGAGTGTGGTGTTGGAAAAGCAGAACAGATGAGGCAGCGTCCAAGATGCAGACAAGTTAATGTTTCTCTTGTGAGCCCTTCATCAGGAATCAGTTTTCTGGTCTGCAGCATCTGCAGTCTTCATTTTCTCCTCGCTACTCGGATGTTGCCTGACCTGCTGTGCGTTTCCAGCACCACATTCCCGACTCTGATCTCAAACATCTGCAGTCCTTACTTTCTCCCAGAAAATATGGAGACGTGGAATTGTGGGTGACTTAGCGTTTGGATCACAAATCGGCTCGCTGAAATCAGACAGAAGGTGGTAGTTGATGGGGAATGTTCATCCTGGAGTTTAGTTGCTCGTGGTATACTGCAAGGATCTGCTTTGGAGTGACTGTTGTTTGTCCTTCTGAAAATGACCTTAATGAGGGTATAGAAGGATGGGTTAGTAAATGTACGGTTGGCAGAAAGGTCGGTGTATCTGTCGGCAGTGCTGAAGGATGTTGTAGGTACTGAGCTGTAATGTTCTATGTGCATGGACCTACAATGGGCTAAATAGCTTCCTTCTGTGATGTAACAATTCTGAGGTACTCTGCCCCACAATAAAAGCTTTAGGTGCCTGGAGAGACAAGCTGCTCCAGTAAAGGACACACACTGCACAGTCATCCATCATCTCTTCCTGTTTTCTGATATACAGCGGCCTCAAAATATCAGTCCAAACAAAATAGATTGATTCAAATTCAAGCAGTCAGGAGGACGTTCACCCGAGGGGATTGTCGTTCAGAGGATTCAATGAATAATAAGATTTCAGAATAACACAAAAAATAAAACAATATCACAGCAGCATAATAATTGGCAGCAGAGAAAAACTTACAGTTCCAGATATTTCCAGGTTCAGTATTGTGTACAGTTTTGGTCACCATGCTATAGGAAGGATGGTATTAAACTGGAACTTTACAAGGATGTTGCCAGGACTCAAGGGTCTGAGTCATAGGGAGAGATTGGATAAGCTGGGACATTTCTCTTTCGAGCGCAGGAGACTGAGGGGAGTGAAGTTCTTCGAGAAGCTAGTCATGGCCTACATCAGTTCCAGTCTCCCAGCCTGCCTCGATCCCCTACAATTTTCCTACCAGTGCAATGGATCCATAGCGGGTGCCATATCCCTGGAACATCTGAAGAATAAGGACACCCACGTCAGATTCCTGCTCATTGATTATAGGTTCACCTTCAACACCATTATTCCCTTCAGACTGATCACCAAACTCCCTGACCTTAGTCTTGGATCGGCCCTCTAAAGTTGGATCCTTAGCTTTCTGACATACAGTGCACAATCAGTGAAAATAGGTAAATGTGTTTCTTCCACAATAACATTCAACACTGAAATCCCAAAGGATGTGACCTCAGCTCCCAACTATACCCCTGTACACCCACGAGTGCATTGCCAAATTTTGAACGAATTCCATCGACATGTTCACTGATGACACCATCATAGTAGGACAGGTATGTAATGAGGCAAGTCAAAATACAGAACGGAAATAGAGGACTTCATGATGTGCTGCACTGAGACCAACCTCTCTTTCAACGTCGGCAGAACTAACCAACTGATCAATGACTTGAGAAAGAAATGAGGAGAACATGCCCCCATCTACATCAATGGAACTGAAGTTGAAAGAGTGGAAAGCATTAAGTTGCTTGGAGTGACGATAACCGATATCCCATGTAGATGTGACAGCCGAGATGGCACAAGAACGCCCCTTCTTTCTCTGGCAGCTCAAGACATTTGACATGTCCACAAGGACCCTCACCAATGTCTACAAATGCACAACTGACAGCAAAGTATCTGCGTGCACAATGACCTGGTGTGGCCACAGCCCTGCCCAGGACAGTAAGAGAAATGACAGAAGGTTGTGTGCACAGCCCATGCCATCACGGAAACCAACATCCTATCCATTGTCTCCATTTACACAGCTCACTGCCACGGAAAGGCTGACAACATGATCAAAGACCCATCGCACCCTGGATCTCCTGCAATCTCTCCCATCAGGCAGACAATACAGAAGCTTGAACACACAAACCAGCGGCTCATGAACAGCATCTTCCCAGCCATTATTAAACTAAGGAATGGACTCTCTAACTTCAAATAATGCTGATCTTGCTCACATTGATGTTGCCTAGAGCATGCCCTTTCTGGTGTAGCCTGTATGCCTCAGACTAAGTTTTTCCCTTACCCTATGGTCTGTATGTCCTTGCTTATTTGTAGGAGCGAGATTCCCCAGCTAGGGACAAAGACTCTGGAGGCAGACAGGACACAGGCACGGAATGGACTTTAATTCAAGCAAAACCTGGTTAATGCTGGGAGAATACCTAAGGATCTTCCTCGAATCTGGCTTTGACATGAGAAGACAATCATTTACTTAATGTTTAGCTCAGATCAGAAGGCAAATCAATGACCCACTTCGATTTTGCAGTAAAAATACAGTATTTTTATAAGTTCTGTGTTGCAATGATCGAACACAACTTTGTCAGTGCCCCCTCCACTCCCCTTCTGCACAACCAATCTTGTAAAACAACTGATCAATGATGGACACTCGCACGGACAGCCCGAGGTTCGTATTTGTTTCGGATGTTTAACGATTGTTGTTATCTCTAGTCCTTGGGATCTTTCTATAATGCATTCCAAAGTTCGGGGTTGTGCTCTTTTTAGTCATATCCCTCATTGGTTATCTTGAAGGATTGCATAAATTCTATTCTCCAATGGGCAGGCTATCTCTTATCAAATTCCGTGAATTATATTTTACATTAGAAAGTTGATTCTGTTACAAAATTCGTAATATTATTATTATATCTACTGTTAACCTTTTTCTCAGCGAATTAGACAAGACATGTCAGGCATCTATTTAAGGTTTTATAATTACATGGAAATCTGTGTCCATGATTAGTTACCAAATATTTAACTAGAACCTATTACTGTTGTAAACAGTTTCAAATGCGCAGCTAGCTTCTGAAAGATAACTTGAGTTGCTGTTTTTGTGGATGAACAGAATCCTTACTGAGATCAGAATAAGTTATCTTTTGCAGAGATTCTTCAAAGTTTTTGTGCTACAATTTCATTATTTCATCTGTGTTCTGTTACAAATCATCACTTTTTTAAAAAAGAACTTTCTTTATCACGATGTTGGCATGTTTCAGAATCTTGCGAATCAGATTATCCTTTCTTTTGCTTGGAATAATTCCCTTCTCAAAGGCTCTTTTTTCACTAATACTGAAGCAAACTATTTTAATTTCTAGCTATTTTGTGGCTCTTCAAAAACAGACAGCTGAAGTAGACTTTTCAATTTCGGTCACTCCTTATCCCTAAAAAAGGCAGCTCCAACTCTCACTATGATCTGCCAGAACTGTGTATAAACAAAGAGTGTCACTCTACTTAGATACATGCGACAATGACTCCTATCAAATCAAATGAAACCAAATCTAATGGTAGAGAGAGCGAAATTGTCACAAGGTCAATAGACCCAGATCGAACTCTGCAGCCTGCCACATCCGGCCAAAAATCGTGATAGACGATTAAACAATTAACTGAATTATTCCCATTCTGTCAATGGATCAGCTCTGCACATCAGTGTAAAAAACAAGAAAATAGTATCTGTACCATCCTAGCCAGGGGTGTTGAGTCGATGATTCAACTCACCGTAATCATGATGCCCACAGAATCATAGATTAGTCTTCAACCAATTTGATTCGCTGCACGTGACATGAAGAAACAGCTGAATACAGTAGATACGACAAAAGCAATGGGCCCTGACCCCATTCCTGCAATAGGCCTGAAGACTTGTGCTGCACAACAAGCCGTATCCCTGGGGAGGCGGTTTCCTTCCAGCTCCAACTCTGACATCTCCCTGGCAATGTGGAAAATTGCTCAGTGTCGGGGAATAATTACAATCTGACCAATTACAACCCTCTCAGTCTCATCACGATAGTCAAATTGGGAGTTCTTTTTGATAGAGCTGTCAAGCAGCACAGACATAACTTGCTCAGTGTGGTTTCTGATAGGTCCCCATGTGGAGATGGTGCTGTTTTGGAAAAGTCACTGGATTACTAATCCAGACCAGGCTAATGCTCTGGCAGCTGTTGGAAGTTACGAACAATTAATAAAATATCGAGATCTCAAATCTGGTGTCAGTAACAGTGAGCCTGAAGTCAATGTCGATTGTAAACACAAATTTGTTTTTCCAATGTACTTTCAGGAAGTGAATCTCCCGTGCTTTCCTGGTCTGGCCTAAATGTGACACCAGACACACAGACATGTGATAAACACTTCAATGGTCTCTGAAAAGGCCAAGCAAGGCACACTATTGTATCAAACTGCTCCGAGGTCTTAAAGGATAAAACCGGACAGAACACCCAGGCCCAGCCTCAGTGTGGAAAAAGAATCGGGAATCACAGTCCTGTTGACCCTGCAGAGACCTCCCTTCTAACATCGCGAACTTGTGACAACATTTACAGAGCTTTCCCATAGACCGCTCAGAAACATCGGGAATGGAATAGGCCATACAGCACATTGAGCCTGCCCCATTCTAGTTAATGTCTGAACATCTCCTCAATGCACTTTCCCCACTCACTGTACACATGCCTTAATGTGATTAACCTTGTGAAGCTATAAAATAGGAACTGCGGTCGTCCCCATGGTCTGTCGAGTTTGCTATCCAATTCAATATAATGATGGCTGACACTTTATTTCGACACCATACCCCTGCTCTCTCCCCCATCCTTTTGTTGTCGAGACATCCTTATTAGTCTTCAGCGCCTTGTCTTCCACAGCCTTATGTGAGAGAGACTTCCCAGGTTCACCAGTCTCTGAGTGCAGACATTTATTCTTATCTAAATGCAATGTGACCTGAGTGTACCTAACACTGTGACCTCTTGTTTTAGACATCCCAGCCAGAGGAATTATCATCACTGCTTCCAATCTATCTAACCCTGTCAGTGTTTTACATACCTCACTGAGATCTCCACTCATTTTCCTAAACCCCATGGAATACAGGCTCAGTCGCCCCATACTCTGCTCCCACAACAAGCCTGTCTTCCCAGAGATCAGTCTGGTCATCCTTCGCTGCACTCCCTCAATGTCAGGATTGTCCTTTATTAGGTACGGAGACCAAAACTGCACACAAAACTGCACAATGTTCGAGTTGAGGTCTCACCAAGGGCTTGTACAGTTGCACTGAGATACCCTTACTGCTGGACTCAAGTCCCCCTGAAATAAGCGTCATTTCCCCCTTTATCTTCCTGACTGCTTTCTGCTCCTGAAATATTGCTTTCAGTGACTGGTGTACAGGGAGATCCCAGATCCTTTTCAATGTTACAGCTCCCCACTTGGTGGATCTGCGTAAACTGGTCTCTGTGCCAATGTATTCCCAGTACTGGCTTCTGTCTTCATAACTCACTGCCCTGCATGGAACTCAGAGGTCTGTCCAAACAATAACAAAAGAAAAGTGCAGTTCCCTTTATAGATTGACATTTCTCAACCACTCCCTTTTCAAACGGTTCGCTGGTATTTCAGTGTTTCCAAACAAATTAGACAACATCACATCTATCCACACTGCTCTTCGTCTGCCACATGAAGACCATTTGTTTCAATCCATTTGTTTCAATCACCTTGAAGATTTTTTCACATCGTCCTCACTTTTCAAAATCCTAGTTCCGTCAGCAGACTTTGAAACTTTGCATTTGATTTTGAACGAGATGTTTGAGATGTATTGTGAATATCTGGCGCCCCAGCACCAATCATTGCGATCCCTCATGAGCCTTCCAAACTGAAAACCATCCATTTATTCATACGCATTATTTCCTGTCAACACTCCATTTAAACACCATGTTCATATGTTATCCCTTATCCCATGTGTTTTTACTTTGCACACGAGGCTTGGGACTCTATTACAATTCTTGCTGAAAATCCAAGTTCAGTGCCTCTATTGTTTTTTTTTCTGTAATTAATCAGTTTCTCAAATATGTTTCCCATTTCATCAATGTGTGTTGAATTGTTTCTATGCCCATTATATTTAGTTCCAATAATTTCTCCAAATTAGTTTATTTACTAATTTCATTCTATATCCTTTTCTTATCAGACTTAGGTTTTCACTTATTGCTGGGAAGGCTTTGTTTATGTATTTTTCTGTGAAGGCAGATTTGAAGTAGTTGTGTCATGTTTCTCTGTTCTCCATTCTCCATTCCCTGGTTTCAGACTGGAAGGAAGCTGACACTTTGACTAAAAAGAACAGCCGTTGTCAATTCACCCTGTCCATGCTCCTTGTAATCTTAAACCTGAATTACTCAATTTTCCCTGCTCCAAAATAAATACCTCGAGCTTACCCAGCCTCTCTCCACAGCTCATATGTTCCATCCCAGGGAACATCCTGGTAAATCTCCTCTGCACCTCATCCAGTACAATCACATCCTTCCTGTAATGAGGGTCCCAGAACTGCACACAATATTTCATTTGGCCTTACCGAAGTGCTATGTAAAACTTGTGTAATCTTTGGGTCAATGAATAAAGGCTTTATCTACAGTCATACTGAACTCATCAATTATCATATCCAGTCGCATTCAGAGATGTGAGGAGAAGCACCCTCTGAGCTTCCTAGTGTGATGCCATTCTTTGAGTCCTCCCCTGTCTGGTTCCTTCTCCCAAAGTGTATCACCTCATATTTATCAGGGTTACATTCCATGTGCCATTGATCTGACCATCTGACCGTTCCATCTGTATCTTTCTATAACATAAGACCTTCCTCCTCACTGCCAACCACACGGCCAATCTTTGTGTCAAACACAAACTTACTTATCACACTCCCCGTACCCACTTCAAATTCACATCACTTACGAATACCACAAATAATAAGGGACACAGCATTGATCTCTGCGGTGCAACAGGGAAATTGGGCTCCAGTCACACAAACACCCTTCTACCATTAAGTTGAGTTTGGATGCAACTTGGCAAGTCACTAATAAGCCCTGCATGTTCCTTGGTTGTTCTGTTCCACCTGAAATACGTGAAGAATATCTGGGCATTCTCCTTAATCTTGCCCTGCTAGCAGGCTTCCATGCCCCTGTGTTAGTCAGTCCCCTCCGAGGGAAGAATTTCCTTCTTATTAGGGTCTTAAATGGCATATCCTTTATCCTGTCATTATTTGTCTTAAATATAGAGTTCGACAGCGAGAGAAACATCCTGTTTGTTTCCACCTCATCACATGTAGAATAGATTTTTGAAATTTCAGTGCGATCACCTCTCATTCTTTGAAACTGGAGAGGTCGCAAGACAACTCTCTCCATCAGAAATCCTTGTCATCTGAGGAATTAATCTGGAGAATGTCCATTGCACGTCCTCTGTGATCAGTGTACTCTTTCTTAGATTAGGTCATCAACACTGCACTCAATCCCTCAGGTACACTCTCACCAACACTCTATGCAACTGCTTCATGATGTCTTTACCTCTATATTCCGATTCACTTAAACAAACTCCAACCTAACTTTAACTTTCCAATGACACGTATTCCTCCAAATACCATTCACACTAATTGCACTTACGAACTGACTATGTGAGTTATAGAGGCAGAGAGATGTAAAGCATGGAAACAGACCTTCAGTCCAATCCGTCAATGTCTAGCAAATATCCTAACCCAATCTAGTCCCACCTGCCTGCACCCGGTCCATATCCCTCCAAATCCTTCCTATTCATATAACAATCCAAATGCCTTTTAAATGCTGCAACTGTACCAGCCTCTAACACATCCTCTGGCAACTCATTCCATACACGTACCACCATCTGTGTGAAAAAGTTGCCCCTTTAGGTCTCTTTTACATTTAGATTTAAATCAGATTACTTACAGTGTGGAAGCAAGTCCACACCGACCGCCGAAGCACAACTCACCCAGACCCATTCCCCTCCATTTACACCTTCACCTAACACTATGGGCAATTTAGCAGAGCCAATTCACTTAAGCTGCACATTTTTGGATTGTGGGAGGAAAACCACGCAGGCAAGGGGAGAATGTGCAAACTCCACACAGCCTGAGGTGGGAATTCAACCTGAGTCTCGAGCGTTGTGAGGCAGCATTGCTAAGCACTGTGCTACCATGCTGCCCAACATCTTTCTCCTCTCACCCTAAACTTATGCCCTTTAGTTCGGACTCCCCGACCCCAGGTAAAATACTTTGTCTATTTATCCTCTCCATGCCTCTCATAATTTTGTACATCTCTATAAAGTCACCCCTCAGCCTCCAACGCTCAAGGCAAAACAGCCCCAGCCTTTGCAGCCTCTCCCTATACCTCAAATCCTCCAACCCAGGCAACATCATTGTAAATCTTTCCTGAACCCTTTCAATTTTCACAACATAATTACGATAGGAAGGATACCGGAATTCCACGCAATATTCCATGTGTGGCCTAACCAGTACAGCCGCAACATGACCTCCCAACTCCAATACTCAATACTCTAACCAGTAGAGGAAAGCATACCAAACGCTGCCTTAACTATCATATCTATCTGTGACTCCACTTTCAAGGAGCTATAAACCTGCACTCCAAGGTCTCTTTGTTCAGCAACACTCGACAGGACCTTGTCATTAAGTGTATAAGTCCTGCTAAAATTTGCTTTCCCGAAATGCAGCAGCTCGCATTTGTCTGAATTAAACTCCATCTGCCACTTCTCAGCACGTTGGCCCATCTGATCTAGATCCTGTTGTACTCTGAGGTAATCTTCTTCGCGGTCCACTACACCGCCAATTTTGGTGTCATCTGCAAACTTACTGACGATACCTCTTATGCTCGCATCCAAGTCATTTATGTAAATGACAAAAATAGAGGACCCAGCACTGATCCTTGTGGTACTCCACTGGTCACAGGCCTCCAGTCTGAAAAACAACCCTCCACCTCCACCCTCTGTCTTTTACCTTTGAGCCATTTCTGTATTCAAATGGCTAGTTGCCCCTGTATTCCCTGAAATCTAAACTTGCGAACCAGTCATCCATGGAGAATCTTGTCGAACGCGTTACTGAAGCCCATATAGATCACATCTACCGCTCTACCCTCATCAATCCTCTTCATTACTTGTTCAAAAAAACTCAGTCAAGATTGGGAGATATGGGTTCCCACACACAGAGCCATGTTGACTGTCCCTAATCAGTCCTTGTCTTTACAAATGCATGTACATCCTGTCCTTCAGGATTCCCTCCAACAACTTGCCCAGCACCGACTGCAGGCTCACTGGCCTATAGTTCCCTGGCATGTCCGTACCACCCTTCTTAAACAGTGAAACCACGTTTGCCAAACTCCAGTCTTCTGGCACCTCTCCTGTGACTATCAACGATACAAACTTCACAGCAAGAGGCCCAGTGATCACCTCTCTGGCTTCCCACAGAGTTCTAGGGTACACCTTTTCAGGTCCTGGGGATTTTTCCGCCTTTAACCGTTTCAACACATCCAGCACTTCCTCCTCTGTCATATGGACATTACTCAACGTGTAACGATCTATATCCTGACATTCTCTACCTTCCATATCCATTTCCACAGTAAATACTGATGCAAAATACTCGTTTAGTATCTTCCCTATTTTCTGTGGCTCCACACAAAAGCTGCCTTGCTGATCTTTGAGGGGCCTTATTCTCTCCCTAGTTATGATTTTGTCCTTAATGTATTTGTAAAAATCCTTTGGATTCTCCTTAATTCTACGTGCTAAGTCTATGACAAGGCCCCTTTTTGCCCTCCTGAATTCCCTCTTACATATACTCCTTCTGCCTTTATATTCTTCTAAGGATTCGCTCGATCTATCCTTTCTATACATGACATATGCTTCCTCCTTTTTATTAATCAAACCCTTTAGTCATCCAGCATTCCCGATACCTACCAGCCTTTCCTATCATCCTAACAGGAATATACATTCTCTGGATTATTGTTATCTCACTTCTGCAGGTTTCCCATTTTCTAGCCGTCCACTTACATATGAACATCTGCCCCCAATCAGGTTTTGAAAGTTCTTGCCAAATACCGTCAAAATTGGCCTTTCTCCAATTTCGAACTTCAACTTTAAATCTGGTCTATCCTTTTCCATCATTATTTTAGATCTAATAGAATTATTGTAGCTAGACCCAATGTGGACCTCCACTGTCACCTGCCCTGCCTTATTTCCCCAGAGTGGGTCAAGTTTTGCACCTTCTCTACTATGTTCATCCACATACTGAATAAGAAAATTTTCTCACTTCACAAATTCATCTCCATCTAGACCTTTAACGCTATGCAGTCCCAGTCTATGTTTGGAAAATCTCCTATCATAATCACCCACTTTCTTGCAGATAGCTCAGATCTCCTTACAAGTTTGTTTCTCAATTTCCTTCTGACTATTAGGGGGTCTATAATACAATCCAAATAAGTTGATCATCCCGTTCTTATTTCTCAGTTCTACCCAAATAACTTCCCTGGATGTATTTCCAGGAATATCCTCCCTCAGTACAGCTGTAATACTCTCCCTGATCAAAAACGCCACTCCCCCTCTTCTCCTGCCTCCCTTTCCATCTTTCCTGTAGCATTTGTATCCTGGAACATTTAGCTGCCAGTCCTGCCAATCCCTGAGCCATGCTTCTGTAATTGCTATGGTATCCCAGTCCCATGTTGCTAACCATGCCCTGAGTTCATCTGTCTTCCCTGTTCGGCCCCTTGCGTTGAAATAAATGCAATTTACTTTATTAGTCCTACTTTGTCCTTGCCTGCCCTGATTGTTTGACTCATTTCTGTTCTCAATTGTACCAATCTCATATTGATCTATTTCCTCACTATCTCCCTGCCCCCTCCCCCCCACTCCCCCTTACTAGTTTAAATCCTCCCGAGTACCTCTAGCGAATCTCCCTGCCAGCATATACGTCCCCTTCCAATTTAGGTGCAATCCGTCCTTCTGGTACAGGTTCCTTCTACCTCAAAACAGATTCCAGTGCTCCAAAAATGTGAATACTTCTCCCATACACCAGCTCCACAGCCATGCATTCATCTGCTCTATCCCTCTATTCCTGTCCTCACTAGCTCGTAGCGCCGGGAGTAATCCAGATATTATTACTCTCAAAAACCTCCTTTTTAAATTTATGCCTATCACCATGCAATCTCCGTCCATAGTCTCAAACTTTTCTCTTCCTATGTCGTTGGTTTCAATTTGGACAATGACCTCTTGTTGGCCCCGATCCCCCGTGAGAACATTCTGCACCCTTTCTGAGACATTCTTGATCCTGGCACCAGGGAAGCAACACGCCATTTTGCGTATTTCTCTGCTGTCCACAGAACCGTCTGTCTGTACCTCAGACTAGCGAATCCCCTAACACAATTGACCTCGTGGAATCCGACGTATCCCTTGTTGCATTAGAGCCAGTCTCCATACCACAAACTTGCCTGTTTGTGCTACGTTCCCCTGTGAATCCACCACCCGCTACATTTTCCAAAACAGCATATTTGTTTGAAATGGGGACAGCCACAGAAGACTCCTACACTAGCTACTTAACTCTCTTGCCTTTCTTGGAGTTAACCCATCTATGTAACTGTATCTGAGACTGCCCCCTCCCTATAACTGCCATCCATCACATACTGTTGCTGGTACCAATTCTTCATTGTCTTAAACTGTCTCTCCAACCGATCCATTCGATCTGATAGGATTCGCAACCAGAAGCATTTATTGCAGATATAATCCGCAGTAATCCTTAAATCCTCCTTAAACTCCCACATCTGACAAGAAGCGCATATGATTCTACTGAGGCCATTTGTGCTCCTTCACAATCTACAGACCCAGAAAAACAAAACTGTCTCATTCCTCTACAAAACACTGCCCAAGGCTATATTAATATTAATGGCTTATATTTTAAGACTAATCAAGAGACATATCTCAAAAACATATATTTAAGGAAGAACCCACTCTACTCACTTCTGCAGACTTTCTGTAGGACACAGTTAAAACAATCCACTATCTGGCTGGGAACTTTGCTCAAACAGTTCCACCAAACCAGTTGTAAATTTCACTGTTTGTTAATTTTCCTAGAGGCACTCCGATATCTAGCGATACATGAATTCAAACAGCAAAGGCAGTAACTGTGCAGGTGCGATGTCCTGTCAGTTTCTTCCCCTCACCATGTGCTTCCTTTGTCCGTGTACGTGTGTGACTCTGTGTCTCACATTTTTAGAGACACTGGGCTAGATTATACTTTAAATCTGTTGTAACCAGTGGAGAAGTGGGGCTGGAAAAGGACACAGCGACTCTCCAACATTTGTCGGAGCAGAAATGAGAAATTAACACGGGCTGTTCAAATGGGAATTCTCTTCCCCAGAGGTTTCAGCTCAAGACGGCAGCTCAACACCACCATTTCCAGCGTAATTAGACATTTTCCATAAATGTTGGCCTATCAACAACACCCACATTCCATGAACAAATCTAAAATGATAAACTGCAACAGAATTAATTGGACGGGAGCAAGACTGATAGATAAATGCCTGTTGCCTTCCAGAATTGTGCTGCTTCTGTACTTTGGCTTTGTGCAGTTCCCTAGTATTGTGCCTGGATGCTTGCATTTATTCCAAGATGTGTTTTGCAACATTTGACAGACATGTGAATGGAGGGAAATTGTGGACAGACAGAAAAGTGCTGCGGAGACCACAATCAGATCAGCCATGATCTTACTGTCTGGTCGAGCAATGACAAAGTGTCTAATAACCCACTCCTGCGCCTCAGTTCTCTGTTCCTATGTTCGAATCAGTCTTTAAAACCACTTGTACAGGAGCAGATGGAGACCAGTTTCTCCAAATACCTGGTTCGCAGTATTACAGGATATCATTCAGTCCATCAACACTGTGTGGTTTGATGTGAGTTGGAAAATGTGATGGGAAATCCAAGCTGTCTATGAAAGTGGTCTCCCACCTCTTTAAAGAGTGTCTCCTCTCTGCAAGTGGTGTTTCATTTGTTGGTCCACTTGTTGTAGACCCAGATTCATGTGAATATAGGGCTGATACCTCTCCCAGAGATGCCTCACAAAATTCTTTTCTCTCATTGTCCTCAACATTCACTAACAACATTTCCAGGAAAATTAAAACCGTTAACTTTCCAAAGAAAGAATATGAGAACATAAAAACAGGAGTAGCAAATTGGATGCTCACACCATTGTATGTTATCATGGCTGACCTACTGTTGGCATTAACTCTTCTTTATTGCGCAATTCTTCACACCCCTCAGCTCTCTGACAGGTCAAAAATCTATCTACCTCCTTTTTAAATACTTGGAGTGATATTGCTCCCCTAACATTCTAGACCTGCGAATTCCTAACACTCACTACCCTCTATGAGAAGAAAATACTCTCCACACAGATACCATCACGTATTAACGTTAACAAAAGTGTTTAACTGACCTGCTTAGGTAAGAGGGATTGACCCTGATATCAAGGCAGGATTTGACTGAAGATTTTATTCTCAGAGGCAATTATCTATCCAGAATCATTCACCCCGAGTAAAATAAAAAATACAAACCATGGAAATTATCACCTTCTCAGTGTCTGTGTAGAACATAAGGAGTGATTGTCCATCACCATCAAGTTTCAATGCAATGACCTCTTATTGTCTGGCAGTGCGACAGATTAACCTTCACTCCTTCCTCTTTTACCATCAACCCAGGGATTAGTCTCGTGAAATTCATTTACACAGCCTCTATTGCAATGAGACAATTCCTTTTAAAGGAGAAAAATCTTTCCATAATACCCCAAATACTGCCTCAACTATACTCTCAGTGATGATCACAATAATTCCTTTCACTCACTTATTGGTCTCCGTATATTTATTATGACATAAAAACCCATTCCTTCTCTATGCACTGCCACTGTTGTGGAATTTAAAAGTTCCTTACATCTGCATGTCAGCATCAGTAAAGCCAGCACCAGAGGTGCCCATGGAGATGAACATCACTCATGGGGAGAGACTCAGTCAGAAAGATTGCACTTGAAATAGGGCATGGTCACCTACCTGAATGGGAATGAAGTGTCTAAATAAGGAAAACAGGCAGAGGAAGGGAGCTAACTTTACTTTTGTTCTTCTCTCACGGGATATGTGCAGCCATGGCCAGGCCAGCATGTTATGCTGAGCTTGAACTGAGTGACTGGTTCAGCTGTTCCACAGGACAGTCAAGAGTAAAACACATTGCTGTGGATTTGCCCAGACATGACTGGGGAAGGATAACGAATTGACTTCTCTGAAGGACATGGAGCAAGCAGATGGGCCTTTTCTCACAAATTATGATAGTTTCAGTTCAATTACATCAATTTCGTTCATGAGATTAAGTGTCAATGATTTAAGCAGCATGCAGTGTGTGCCCGTCTGACAGAATCTGTGCAGTAAACAAGTTCAACATAGTCAAGAACAATTATTCTGTAACTGACATGTGGTTACAAGGGACTTGATAAATTGTATCCAGATTTAACAAAGGCACAATTGATGGTTTATTCAGAAGATGCACTGAGGCAGAGGAGGAGTCGGGGATATCATGATGGTGGTATTGGACAGGATTAGTGAGTGGGGTGGATATAGAAATGTAGATCTGTGCAGGGCTAGAGGATTATGGAGTTTCAGAACAGTCTGGTTCTCCTCACAATTTGGTGAGCAATTTGTCATGAGTAATTTGCTCGATTTCAATTTGTGAGGAATGGAATATTTCATTGGAATTGAAAATGTTGACATCCACCTTTCTAAATTTTAAATAATATGTGCAGCAATTCAGTCCAACCTGGCTTAATGAACAGATAAAATGAATTACCAGAAACACCAACGTAGCGAGGATGGGATAGTAACCAACTTGAATAACCATCAGTACATCATAGATCCGCAAAACTAATTAGATCCAAGGCAGAGAGAGACGGTAAAGACCCTCGGATAAACTCCTGTCCATTGCTGGAACATTTCAGTCGAATATTCTCAGATTCTGATCCATTGTTGGAACATTCCAGTATAATGTTCTCTGATTCTGATCTCTCCTTCCCCTCTCTCTAGATCTGCTGATGCCTGTTAGTGCTGTCGGTGATGCTCCCGCTGATACTATGTGATAATACATTGAACCGAGTCCCTAATTAATAGAAGAGGAAAGCCCTCCAGTGATAAATTTAGGATGCACTGAGACTGAAATCAATCACAGTCGCTGAACAAATACCTCCCGTTAACCCATTTCAATTCAATACTTTTTATTAAAATTCAAAATTATGATTAAAATTGACATATTCTGGATGGGATATGTGGGGGTGACTGAGGGAACAAATGTTGGGTCTGGTAGATCGATCATGTGTAAGCATTCAATCTGCCTTGGATATGGGAGCAATGCCAGAGGCTTATCAGAATATAAGCATGCTTCTCCGTTTATAAATTGAAACATACGTTCTGTATCTACTGGTCAGGCACTGCAATATCAGGAAGACATTGAGAGAACTTTTATCGGCCATGATCTGAGAAGAAAATATCCCTAAGACTACATGCGGTTATAACAGACTGTGACATGGCTATGTTAAAAGGGAATTGTACCTAAGAGATTTTGGGGACTGCAGATATTGGATAATTCAGTGTAGGTAAAGCATGGCGGTGCAAATGCACAGTAAGCTAGGCAACATCCGAGGAGCAAGAGAGTAATGTTTCAGGCAGGACCTTTCTTCAGGACTGGGGAGGGAGAAGGCGCTAAGAGAAAATGGGTGATGGGGTGATGCTGGGGGAAAGATTAGTGATAGGTGAGTGAAGGTAGGATGGGATAGTGATAGATCGGTGGGGAGTGTGGAGCAGATGATGGGAAGGAAGATGGACATTAGGTCTCCTCAAGAGGGCAGATATGAGTCCGGGGGTTCCATCTGGGATCTGGGTTGGCCAGGGAAGATTTGTAAACCAGTGAATCCAATGTTCATGCCGTGTGTTTGTGGCTTCCGAGGCAGAAGACGAGGTGTTACTGGTAACATCCTGGTAATCTCTTCTCAACCATCTCCAGCTTAATGATCTCTTTCCTATAACAGAACTGCACACAGTACTTCAGAAGAGGCTGTATCAATATCCTGCACAATCTCAGCATGACTTCCCAACTTCTAACCTCAAAGGTATGAGCAATGAAGTTACCTTAAGCACCCTACGCCACCAACTTGAAAGAATTATACCTGCGCCCCTGGGTCCCTCTTTTCTATATAACTACCAATGTCCACCATTAATTGTATAAGCCCTCCCCTTTTTGTTTTATCAAAATGCAATACCTCACACGTATACATGTTAAACTTCATCTGCCACACCTCAGCCCAGTGAATGATATTACTGCCCCTTCACACTCCCCCTTCGAATGAAAACAACAATCCCCTCTCCAGAAGGCCTACAAACACCAGCCTTGAGTTTCCCAAACACCTAGAGCTTGGTTTGCCTAGCGCAGGCAGAGGGAGGAGTCGGTAAGCAAAAGCTGGAAAGGAAACAGTTGCCTTGTGTCAATGAATGACTTTAGGAGGAGGGAAGCCACATGATAGAGATTTGAAATAGTGACCGGTGTTTTGGGCCCAGAATTGTGCTCCTTTCTCCTCTCAGGTGTTCAGTGTTGATATCTACTCAAGATCCTTCATAGTGCAGAGTGTGCCTGCAGGATTTCTTTCCCTAATATAGCAGACTACTGGTAATATCCATTTAAACCGGAAATCATAGCCAAAAAATTGAAGATGTTCATTGTTTATCTCAATGGAATAGCGAATGTATTCAACATCCTTTAGTTGAGGCTAATAACTTGTACTTTTTTTTCAATGAGAAATGTCCCCTGTATCATTTGGTAATGTTAACCAGAATTTAATAAATCCATACACTTCAAATATGACCCGAAATCTGGGCATGATTTAAGCCTTGTTTAATGGATGGTGCCCACGTTTCTGCGCCGGGGCTCTGGATTCGATTCCAGTCCATGAATGTCTGATAATGCCCCTATTTCTGGAGAAGGTGGAGTGGAGTCATGTCCTGTGGAGTTGGGTCACAGCGTGTTACAACAGGCTGATGAAAAACATACAGGAGCATCATGTTGCAGCTTTAGGGGGTAATGCTGAATAATGGTAGTGTCCCTATCACTTCGCCGAAAATCCTAGTTCCAAATCCCACAGAGCTGTTCCATAATATATCTGAACAAGTTGATTAAACTTTTTTGGAATCGTGCCTTGCTGGAGAAGGAAGAGGTACGACTACTGAGTTTGAGACAATAGACCCAGGATGGCTGAAAGCACAGCCACCGTCTTGATTGGAGTCACATTTACACTTTTTAGAGGTTTATAAAATTAAGCAGGGCATGGATAGGGTGAGTGGTCAAGGTTCCTTCCCGCCCAAGGTAGGAGGGTCTAAAACTAGAAGGCATAGGTTTAAGGTGGGAAGAGAGATATTTGAAAGACAATGAAGAGCAACTTTTTTTTCCTGCAGAGGGTGGTGCTTCTATGGAATAAACTGCCAGAGAAACTGGTGGAAGCTGGAACAACTACAGCATTTAAAAGGCAACTGGATGGCTTTATGATTAGTGGGACATGGGCCAAATGCTGGCAAATGGGAGCGGATTAATTTAGAATAATCGGATGGCATGAACAAGTTGAAGGGTCTGTTTCACTGTTGTACACCTCTATGAATCATTGATTTAATTAATGAAGGTCTCTTTGTAATCTTCAGCTGTTCACCATTATACAAACATTGTCCACTGTACACCAAAACTTGATGTCATCCGCACATTCGCGAAATATACCTTCTATAACTCTCATCTAAATCATTTATATAAATGACAAACAAAAGTGGACCCAACAATTTTGCCTCTGGATCATTGCTGCCCACCGGACTCCAGTTCAAAAAACAACCATCCACCACCACTCTGTCTCCTGCTATTAAACAGGTATACACAGAAACACACGCGCAATCACACACACATACAGAGACACTGACGCAACCATGTCTTCAAGACAAAGGTTAGATTAAAACAACGATCGAGAGTTATAGTGAGAAGGCGGGAAAGATGTGTTGAGAAACACACCCGACAGAATCAAATAGCAAAGTAGACTTGATGGGCCAAATGGCCTATTTCCAATTTCTTATGCTCTGTGGCCTTAAGGTGTCAGGATTATTTTCCAAGGGTGCAGTAGAAGCTAAGCTTGATAAATACTTGACTGAACAGTCAATGAGACTGTGAGATACGTTTGAGCGGCTGAATGGTATATGTTTGTTCCTATTTGCTGTGCCCTTGTTTCTGAAAAGAGTAGGTGACTTGCTGTGAGGTTAACATGCTTTAATATAAAAGGGGTCTCCCATTTCCATTTGAGATAACGTTGCTTCTTTCTCCTTTGGATTATGCGATCTGTGGCGTTCTCATCCCCCGAGAACAGTGAAGTCTGGGTCATTGAGGATATTCAAGGTTGACCTTGACTGACCCGTTGATGGACAGGAGGGTCAATGTCTATTGGGAACTGACAGGAAAGGGGTATTCAGTTACAATCAGACCAGCCATGATGTTTCTAAACTGAGCAGCAAGTTGGAAGGGACGAATGGCCAACTGCTGCTCCTACTTCATCCGTTGTTCTGTCAATTGACCCCCAAGGCTGTTACAGAGGGAGAGAAAGATCCCATTCAGCCAGTGATAATACAGCAAGATCAGGCCATAATGCACCTCTATGGGGCTAGACAGGAATAGAATGAAGTATTCAAATCATTTCAGTAAATTACACAGCACAGGAGGACGCCATATAACCATCCCAGGCTGTTACGCAGGAGCAGGGGCGCCTTGGGCAGCATCAGGAAACACAGAGAAGAGATCATTCCTCATGTTGTGTTTGGCAAGCTGGAACTAGTGGAATTCTTCAGGGATCTGTGTGAGGTCATCAACAAATTACAATCCACACCAATGAATTGGATGAAGGGGATGGAGCTCAGTTTGCTCATACATCAGGATAGTCAATCAATAAGATGCCAAATGGAGACAGAGCGTCTCCAATGAGATACAGACAGGGGAGGGCAGAGCGTCTGCAGTGGGATACAGACAGCAGGAGGGAAGAGCATCTGCAATGAGATTCAGACAGGGGGAGGGCAGAGCGTCTGCAATGGGACACAGACGGGGGGAGGGCAGAGCATCTGCAATGGGATACAGACAGGGGGAGGGCAGAGCGTCTGCAATGAGATACAGACGGGGGGAGGGCAGAGCGTCTGCAATGGGATACAGACAGGGGGAGGGCAGAGCGTCTGCAATGAGATACAGACGGGGGGAGGGCAGAGAATCTGCAATGAGATACAGACGGGGGGAGGGCAGAGAATCTGCAATGGGATACAGACAGGGGGAGGGAAGACCGTCTACAATATGATACAGGCAGGGGGAGGGCAGAGCGTCTGCAATGGGATACAGACAGGGCAGGGCAGAGCATATGCAATGGGACACTAATAGGGGAGGGGCAGACTTTCTGAAATGGGATACAGACGGGGGAAGGCATAGCGTCTACAATGGAATACAAACAGGGGAAGGGAGGACCGTCTACAATATGATACAGACAGGGGAGGGCAGAGCGTATGCAATGGGATACTAACAAGGGTGGGGCAGCGCTTCTGCAATAGGATACAGACAGGGGGAGGGAAGAGCATCTGCAATGGGATACTTACAGGGGGAGGGAAGAGCATCTGCAATGAGATACAGACGGGGGGAGGGCAGAGCGTCTGCAATGGGATACAGTCGAGGAAGGTATAGCGTCTACAATGGAATACAGACAGGGGGAGGGCAGACCGTCTACAGTATGATACAGACGGGGGGAGGGCAGAGCGTCTGCAATGGGATAGAGACAGAGGGAGAGCAGAGCATCTGCACCGGGATACAGACGGGGGAGGGCGGATCATCTGCAATGGGATGCAGACGGGGGGAAGGCAGCGCGTCTGCAATGGGATATAGACAGCAGAGCGCAGAGCGTCTGCAATGGGATACAGACAGGTGACGGCAGAGTATCTGCAATGGGACAGAGACAGGGGGAGGGCAGAGTATCTGCCATGGGATACAGACAGGGGGAGGGCAGAGCAGCTGCAATGGGATATAGACGGGGGAAGGCAGAGTGTGTGCAATGGGATACAGACAGGGGGAGGGCAGAGTATCTGCAATGGGATACAGACAGGGGGAGGGCAGAGTGTCTGCAATGGGATACAGACAGGGGGAAGGCAGAGTATCTGCAATGGGATACAGACAGGGGGAAGGCAGTGTGTGCAATGGGATACAGACGTGGGGGGCAGAGTGTCTGCAATGGGATACAGGTGGGGGAGGGGCTGAGTATCAAGCAATGGCATACAGACAGAGGACAGTTTTGAGCAAACCTTCAGCAGAAAAAAAGTACAAAATTTCTGTGATGGGAATTTTCTGTTTTGGGGAAAAGACAAAACAGCAGAAAATTATTTAAACGCAAGGAGAATGCAGAACTGAGTGGTACAGAGGGATCTGTGTGTCTTAGTACATGAACCACATCAAATTACTCTGAAGATGCAGCTGGTGATTTGGAAGTAAATGGAATTATTCTGTTTCATGCAAGGGGTGTTGTGTTTGATCTTAGCGATGATGTTTGCATCAGTACAGGGCATTGCTGAGATCACATCTGATGTATTATGTGTCGTTATAATTGCCTTAACTGATAACAACAAAATTGCTTTCAAAACATTTCAAAGATGTTTCTCTTTACTCATTCTTGGGATGAAGGCATTACGATACGAAGAAGGAACAGTTCGACCTGACAATCAGAGATGTTTTATTGACCGTATAACATCTTGAGAAGAGTGTAGTTGGTAACTACCGGATGGATATTTTTTCTTATTTGGGAGAATAAAATTGGGGAAATAATTTAAGAATAAGTCAGGTTCAAAGGAAAAGTCATTGGACCGTAAAATTGAACTCTGATTTCTCTTCATATCTGATGCCAGACAGGCTGAGCTTTTCCAGCAATTTCTGTATTTGTTTAAGAATAAAACATATTCATCTTAACACAGATATTGTGAAGTCATCAAACGCTTATGTTTACATTATGCAGGCACATATTAACACATCTTCAAAACAAGTAGGGCCATTTATTGTTAATGAATTGATTCAGTGTATGACAACAGCAATAATGCACTGACCTGGAGTCGAGAATGTGATGGAGTCATATAGTTTGGACAATATTCAAGGAGAGCTCACATGGTCCCATTTGGGGTCTGATAACGTTACTGATTTAACTTATAGATAGAAAAAATGTAGCCTATCTGTGAAGGAACAGCCTATTGCTCCTTTTCTGTTTCCCTGCTGCTCAACACAACACTGTGTGAGAGTGAAAAAAAGCCTAGTCGTCTTTTCCACTCATGAAGGATTCCTGATGATGATTGATTGGAATCTCCCCACTGCCTGAAGCAAAGCAATTCAGCCAAATCCAACTGTTTCAGGAAGAAATCCCATTGTCAGAAGGTTATGTGAGACAAATAACTTCAGAAGTAATTATTCCGACTCGATATGTGAGGGGATCAGACAAGAGATTCTATGGCTGCAAATGGGAATCCAAGATGATGTATAGCCTCCTACGTGCCAGGGTCCAGGATGTCTCAGAGCGGCTGCAGTACGTTCTCACCGGGGTGGGGGAGCAGCCAGAAGTCATTGTGCACATTGGTACAAATGACATAGGTAGAAGTAGTGATGAGGTCATGCAGAGTGATGATAGAGAGCGAGGAAAAAGGGTAAAAGACAGGACCGCCCCCTTGATTAAGGCGAGTACCACAGCAGTAATCAGAGATAAAATAACTGATGAATCATCCAGTGAGGATTTGTGGGGGAAGCTAAGAAATAAAAAGGGAATGATGATATTATTTGGGTTTTACTATAAGCCCCCAAATAGTAAACGGGGAATTAGAATAATTAAAATATGTAGAGAGATTGGGGAGACTGCAGGGCCAATAGGATTGCCATAGTCATAGATTTTAATTTTGCTAACATTGACTGAGAATTACATAGAATTAAGGACTGAGATGGTGTGTGTCTATTAAGTGGGTTCAGAAACGTTTCCTCAAGCAGTATGGAGAGGGTGCAATTCGGGAACGGGTAAAACATGACCTACTCTAAGAAATATGGCAGGACAGGTGACTGAGGTGACAGTGGGGGAGCACGCTGCGACAGGGACCATAGTTCTGTTAGTTTTAAAATACTTATGGATAAGGACAAAACTGGCCCGCATGTTCAAGTTCTAAATTGGGGCAAGGCGAATTTTGATGGAATTAGATAGGAGCTTGTAGGTTTTGTTTTGAGGAGTTTGTTTGCAGGCGAAGGGACCTCCGGCTAGTGGGAGGCCTTTAAAAGTGAAATGGCTGGAGTTCAAGGTCTATATGTTCCTGTGAGGATAAAAGGCAATGTTGGCAGGAAGAGGGAACCCTGGATGTCAGGAGATATTGAGGCTTTGACAGTCAAAAAGGAGGTGTGGCTGAGGTCCATGCAGCTGGGATCAAGGGAAATTCTGGCGGTGTGCAGGGAATACAGGAGTTTACCGAAGAAGGAAATCAGAAGGGCGAAAAGGGCGCACATGGTAGCATTGTCTGAGAAGATTAGGGTGAATTCAAAGAGGTTCTTTAAGTATATTAAAGTTAAAAGAATAACTACATGAGAATATGACCCCTCAAGGTCCAAAGTGGACATGCATGTCTAGAACCATAGGAGATGTGTGAGATTCTCAACAAATATTTCTCCTCTCTCTTTACCGTGGAGAAATACAAGAAGACTTGGGAGGTTAACAAAGGTCGTGGTGATATCTTGGGGTTAGTCAATATCACAGGAGAGGACGTGTTGGATGTATTAGAATGTATGAAGGTGGATAAATCTCCTGGTCCTAAACAGATGCATCCAAGAATACTGCAAGAGGCAACAGAAGAAACTACGGGGACCTGGGTGATATTTTTGCATCATCGTTAGCCGCAGGTTAGGTTCCAGAATATTGAAGTGTAGCAAACGTTGTGCCATTATTCAGGAAGGGAAGCAAAGAAAAATCTGGGAACCAAAGACCGGATAGCCTAAACATCTGTGGTAGGTAGGTGACTTGAGAAGATTCTGAGGGATAAGATATGCACACGTTTGGAAAGACAGGGTTTGATTAGAAATAGTTCTTTTTTTTCAATTTCCTACAGTATGGAAACAGGCCATTTCGCCCAACAAGGCCACACCGACCCTCTGAATAGCAACCCACCCAGTCCCATGCCCCTATCCTATATTTACCCCTGACTAATGCACATGAGGCTGTGGCCAATTCACTTGACCTGTACATCTTTGGATTGTGTAAGGAAAATGAAGCTCCCAGAGGAAGCCCACGCAAACACAGGGAGAATGTGCAAACTCCACAAGAGAGTCACCCGAGGCTGAAATCAATCCTCAGTGCTAACCACTGAGCCACCATGCCACCCTTGCTTTTTTTCAACACAGTTCAATTACGCAGGGACAAAATCTATTCTGTCCTTCACCAATGATGCATGTTGCACAGCCACAAACCATGGATAATTTATTCTCCGCTGAAAATGTCATCTTATTATTATTTATTATTGTTTGTTGTTATTTATTTTAATAATTATTATTGATAGTTGTTTTTAGACTGGAACGATTGCATGACTTTGTGAGTGGGCGATCATGCCTCACAAATTTGCTTGAGTTTTTTGATGAAGTGACCAGGAATGTTGATGAGGGCAGCGCGGTAGATCCCATAGTCTGTATGGTTTTCAGTAAGGCCTTTGACAAGATTACTCTTGATAGGCTGGTCTGGAAGGTTAGAATCGCATGGAATCCAGAGGGAGCTGACAAATTGGATACACAATTGGCTTGATAGTAGTAAACAGAGGGTTATAGTGGAAGGATGCTCTCGGACTGGCGGCCTGTGACACATGAAATGTCTCAGGGGTCAGTGATGGGCCCATTGTTGTTTATTATCTCGTTCAATGATATTCTTCAGAATGTACAAGGCATGATTAGTAAATTTAAAGATGACACTAAAATTGGTGGTATTGTGGACAGTGAGGAAGGTTATCAGAAATTGCAGCAGGATCTTGATCAACTGGAGAAGTGGGCTGAGGAATATTTTTTGCAAACTTAGATCAATGTAGGAGTTTCATGGTGAATGGTAAGGCCTTAAGCAGTGTCGTTGAGCAGAGGGACCATGAAGTTCAGGTCCACCGTTCTCTGAAAGTGAAGTCAAAGGTAGACATGGGCAGTGAAGAAGACTTTGGCTCACTGGCAGTCAACGGTCAGGACATGGAGGAGAGAAGTTGGTAAGTTATGTTGCAGTTATACAGGATGTCGATGAGACTGCACTTGTAGTGTTGTGTTCAGTTTTGGTCACATTGCGATCAGAAGGATGTTTTTAAATGGAAATGTGTGCAGACGGAAGTTACAAAGATGTTGCCACGACTCAACAGTATGAATTATAGGAAGAGGTTGGACAAGAGTGTTGTACACCAAGGGAATAAGCTGCCAGCGGAAGTGGTTGAAGCATTTATATTAACAATATTTAAACGGCATTTGGACAAGTACATGGACAGGAAAGGACGGGGTGTGTTGAAAGAGTCAGTGCTGAGCTCAGTGCTTTTCATCATGTATATAAACAACTTGTATGTGATTATCGGAGGCATGGTTAGTAAGTTGACAGGTTACATCAAAAACATAGTGGGGCAGTGGACAGTGATGATTATTTCAGAGTACAATGGCACCCTTGACAAACAAAGTGCCATGGACTGGCAGATAGAATTTAATGCAGACATTTGTGAGGTTTTGCATTTTGTTAAGTTAAAGCAGGGGAGTGCCCTCGGGAATGTTGCTGAACAAAGAGACCTACGGATGCATGTTCATAGTTCCTTGAAAGTGCAGTAGCAGGTAGACAGAGTATTAATGTTCAGTCAGAACATTGAGTACAGGAGATTGGGTAGCATATTACGCTTCTACAAGACGTTGGTGAGGCCACGTTAAGAATACTGCGTACAATTCAGTTGGCACTGCTAAAGGATGGATGTTGCTAAGCTTGAGAGGGTGCAGAAAAGATTTACAAGGATTTTCTGGAACCTGAGAAATTGAGCTGCAGGAGAGGATGAACAGGTTGGGGTCCCGCCCCCCTCCGGACTGTTGGAAGCTGAATAGTGACATGACAGAGGTTTATAAAATCCTGAGGGCTATTTATAGTGTCAATGGCCAACATCTTTTTTCCCAGTGTAGGGACTTCCAGAACTATACGTCATAGGTCGAAGATGACAGGGGAAAGATTTAGACGGGACCTGAGGGGAAACTATTTCATGCAGAGGCTGGTGGGTGTACGGAAATTGCTGTCAGAGGAAGTGGTGAAAGCGGGCAAAATTACATGTTTAAAATATATCTGGATAGATACATAAATAGGAATGGTTCAGAGGGATATGGTCCAAATGCTGGCCAGTGGGACTAGGTCAGGTTAGGATGCCTGATCGGTATGGAGAATTTGGACAAAAGGATGTGTTTCCATGCTGTATGACTCATCTATTCTATCACAGTGATGAGGAAAAATGCCAAAAGGGCTTTTGAATGGGAATTCTCTTCTCCAGAAGTTTGTGGTGCCTCTCTGATTGCAAGTATTCACATCGGAGTTAATTAAAGATTTCACAGAGTCTGCGTCATAGCTAATGGGATACAGACAAGAAAGTGGGGCTGAAACCAAACCTGATGAGCCACAATCTTAGTGCTTGGTGGAGAAGGCTCAAAGTATCTCATGACCCACTCCTACTCGTCAGTCCTCTGTTTCTGTGTTCCATTTAGACCCTCACACATGCTGTAGAGGAGCATCTGGAGGCCACTTACTGCCATCACCTGGTGCACAGAAACAGAGGAGAACATTCACTCCCTCATGACTATCACACACGATTTAGGAGATTTGGAAAATGTAATTGGAAAACCCAGACTGAATATGAAAGCGATCCCTCATTTCTCTTCCCCTCTCTGCAACTTATGCTCCATTTGTTGGTAGACGCAGATTCACTTTGAATACTGCCCCCATACCTCACCCAGAGATGGCTCACAAATTCCTCTGGGCTCCATGACTGCAACATTCCATAACAGACCTTCCAGGTACCTTTCTGTAAGTAATCTTATCTAATCAAATATTCCAATAACAGAATGTGAGAATATCAGAAACAAAGGCAGGTCGTTCACCTCCCAAGCCTGCCTTGCCTTTCACGAAGATAATAGCTTCATAGCCCTCACCTCTCTGACACAACAAAATCCATCTCCAGCCTCCATGAGCACTTCCATAGAACACAGAACAAAGAACAGTGGAGCACAGTACAGGACCTTCGGCCCTCGATGTTGTGCCACCCGTTTATCCTACTCTATGATCAGACTATCCTCCATGCTTCCGTTCACTTTCTTCCATATGCCTATCCAGGAATGTCTTAAGTTTCCCTCACGTAATTGACTCTACTTCCACTGCTGGCAGTGCATTCCACACACCCACCACTCTCTGTCTAAAGAACCTACGTCGGATATCTCCCCTAAACCTTCCTCCAATTACCTTAAAATTATGACCGTTTGTGATAGATATTTCTGCCTTAGGAAACAGTCGCTAGCAATTCATTCTGTCTATGCCTCTCATCATCTTGCACACCTCTATCAAATCACCTGTCATCTTTCTTTCCTCCGATGACAAAAGCCCTTGCTCCCTCAAGCTTTCTTCATAGAACCTTCCCTCCAGTCCGGGCAACATCTTGGTAAATTTCCTCTGCACTCGGTCTAAAGCTTCCACATCCTTCCTATAATGGAGTGAGCAGAACTGAACCCAATATTCCAAGTGTGGTCTAACCAGGGCTCTATAGAGCTTTAGATTAGATTACTTACAGTGTGGAAACAGGCCCTTCGGCCCAACAAGTCCACACCGACCCGCCGAAGCGAAACCCACCCATACCCCGACATTTACCCCTTACCTAACACTACTGGCAATTTAGCATGGCCAATTCACCTGACCTGCACATCTTTGGACTGTGGGAGGAAACCGGAGCACCCGGAGGAAACCCACGCAGACACGGGGAGAATGTGCAAACTCCACACAGTCAGTCGCCTGAGTTGGGAATTGAACCCGGGTCTCATGGCGCTGTGAGGCAGCAGTGCTAACCACTGTGCCACCGTGCCGCCCACTGCATGAGCTTCAGCATAACCTCACGGCTCTTAATCTCAAACCCCCTGCTAATGAAAGAAAACACACCATATGCCTTCTTAACCACACCATCAACTTGGGGAGCAAATTTGAGGCATCCGTGGACACGGACCCCAAGGTCGCTCTGTGCCTCCACACTGCCAAGAATCCTGCCTTTAACCAAGTATTCTGCATTCACATTCGAGCTTGCAAAGGCATTTACTTCACACTTGTCCAGTTTGTATTCCATCTGCCACTTCTCCGCCCAGCTCTGCATTCTGTCAATGTCCCGTTGCAACCTACAAACGCCCTCCACATTCTGTAACACGCCAACAACCTTTGTGTCATTGACAAACTTGCTAACCCACTATTCCACACCCCCATCCAAGTAATTTATAGAAATAACAAAGAGTAGGGGACCCAGAGCCGATCCCTGCAGAACGCCACTGGTCCCTTTCAGTGATCTAGCTCCCCTAACTCTCTGTGTAAGATAATTCATGACATTCACTACCCTCTGTTTGAAGAAAACAATATCTGCTTCCTCATCATGACCTATTGATATGAACAGAAGAGGGAACACATGGGCTCAGGTAAGAGAGACTGGCCCTGAACTCAAGGCAGTATTTGACTGAGGATAAGATCAAGGAGCCTGAGCAAAATCACACTTAATGAGAATCGATTGTGACCTCTCCAATGTTTGGAGTTATTCACGGCACAAGGGAAGATGATTGTCATCTCGGCCATGGGGCATCTCTGCAGGAGATCCTCAAGGTAGCTCCCTCAGCTCAGGCAACTTCTGTTTGTCAGCAGGGAATCCTGCAGTTTGGAAAGATACCTTTCAGCCCATTGAGTCAAAACTGAGCAGAAGTGGGGATATTCACTGAAATTTCCATAATATTTAGAACAAGTTGTCCCTCATCAGCTCTTGAAGCAGTCTGTGTCCATGTGGAACTAGACCTGGACAACATTCAAGTTTGTGCTGCTAAAGTCTGGGTAACATTTATGTTACAGCATTGTACATTTCCACAGTTAAACGAGGAGCACATTCAGCACTTCAATCTGGTTTCACAAGAATATGGGGAAGCCATTCAGCCCATCAAAACTGCTGGGCAAAAAGAGGGATAGTCCATTCAGTTCCTCCTGCGTATAAAACAGGAAGAGAAGGAATCTGCTCACTCCCACACCCACTTACACAGGATCAGAACGAGACCATTTCACTCCCGGTTTCATTAAAAAGGAACAGGAAGAGGTCATTCAGCTTCTCAAGCCACTAACACAGGAACAGGAATGGGTCAGAGATGTTCTAACGTTGCAAACAAATGGAGCAGGGGCTGCACAGGTAGACTGCTCAAAATTGATCCACATGACTTAATTACTCAAAGTACATAAGTGTTACTTTAACATGGTTTTCTTGCATTCGAAATGAAGCCTATATTTTTAAAGTATTCACCAAATAATTGTCTTCAATCTCCAAGAAGGCAGACCCATGGTCTCCATGGAGGTCAGAAGCTGGTGGGGAATGACTAATTCTTTCAAAATGAAGTTTTGTAGCTGCTGACAGGATGGTGCACAAAGTGACATTCAATGCATTGTCAAACACTAACTGTGCATTCAAGTGTCCCGAGTTCATTCAGAGCCTGTAGCTCTCTGTCAATCGACATGGGGCTCTGCAGATGCATGTAAACTATCGGGAATCAATCATCCAATGAAAAGTATGGAATTTTCACACTATTTTGCTGTTTGGGACATAATGAATGTCCGTCCATAATCATCAAGTTTCAGCTTCTTATTTTCTCAGAGCCCTACACATTAAACACATTGTCACTTCACTCACTCCGCGGGGTGCCATCATTCCAGGGTTTAGTCTGGTAAAACTCCTTTGTACTGTTTCGGTGACAAAGAGATCATTATCTATAAAGCAGACCAAACAAATCCTCTCTCAACAAAACACGACCAATGGGAAAGATGTTCTAACTCTGGTGCTTCAATCATTTTGCATGAAGAGCCACACATCACTTACTTCCTGCCCCATAGGAATTCTGTTTGCGAATTATGACCAAGGACATCCAGGTCCTTTTCAACAATAGCACTTCCCAATCGCACACCATTTAATAAATACAAGTGTACATGATGATATTTGCTGTTCACATCTGAATTATTTTTATACCTTGTGAACAGCTATTGCTCAAACACTGATCCTCCTGCCACCCATCAAGCCTGCAGTCCAGAGAAAAACAGTACTCTTCTCGTATCTCCATTACCAATGTTTAATCCATATGGTATTTATTCCTCCCCGACATACCCATGGACTCTCACATTCCACACTCACCATTATTCAATCAGGTCAAGCGTCTTCTAAAAACTCAAATAGTCCACTCCCATTGGTTCTCAATTGTCGATGGCACAATGCACAATCTCCACAAAAAGGTTTATCGACAATCATTTCCCTTTCCTGAATCTAGGCCGATTCTACCAAATCATATCATTATTTTCCAAGAGTCGAGTTGTTATGTTCCTTATAAAAGGTTCCATTTTTTTTCTCGCAGCTAACACCAAGCTATTTAGTTTAATGTTTTCCCTCTCCGTCCTGTTTTAAATATTTATGTTTCCAATAGCTGCTTTCCAGTCTGCAGGATCCTTTCCAGAATCTAACTAGCTTTGAAGAATAATCAATAAGTTTTTCACTAGCTCTGTTTTCATCTCCTCAATACTCTGGGATGTAACTCATCAGATGCAGCAACTTATGAAACTTCAGTTCAATTAGATTTCCAAAAGGATAACCTGCATTAATTCTAATTTCCTGCATTTCCCCATTTTCACCAGTCCCCCTTCTCTCTAGTATATCTGGAAGTTGGTTTCTGTACCTTCTCCTGTGGAGATGGAACCAATGCATTCCGCTCAGCAGGCGGTGGCTTCTGTCATCTCGTTATACATCGGAGGACTACACTTCAGAGATGTTGGATACATTATCCACTCCTGCCTGGAAATTTCCAGAATTAAAACAGGTAAATGCATAGTGAGAGTCAGCACAGTCCTGTCCCTGGTGTGAGGCTACAGGTTATACTGAAGGAAGGACACAGTTCAGAGAGCACCTCATTTTTGAAACAGGCTGATTTCACACTTTACACCTGAATGGGTCCAGCTTAGACAAATGTTCCTGGAAAGCCCAGGAAGGAAAGTGCAGTGCTTTGCTCCTCCTTGTTTCCAGAGCTCCCCTTCTGTGTAGTCTTCGCTCCATTTGTTTACCATGGACCCAGACACGCTGTAAATACAGTGTCCAGAGTGCGGTCACCAGACCCTCGGGTCTCCGTGAATGAACTCAGCAGCTGACAAAACAAACCTGAGAGCACCATCCACAGAAACTCCACTGACTTTCTAAGGAAAGCAGCAAGTCAATGCCCCACATACATGGTGCACCCATTCAGTGTTGAAAATGCCCCGCTCTCCTTAGTTTCTCTTTCTGGCTGAGAAAGCCGTTGCATCTCTGTAAAGCCCCACAGTAACAGTTCCTCTCTCCAAAGAAGCAGCAGACTCTGTAACATTTCCTTCTTCTGTATCTCAGCAACTGTAAGGACAGCACCAGTATTGCCAATGGAATAGATAATCACACTCAGAGAAGAGAGACAGAGGGAACATGACTCACTTTAATCAGGGACATACCGAAATGGACGTGATATTCGGGAATATGAGAAAGTCAGGAATGTTAGAATAACTTGTCATTCTATTTTCTTTCCAGTCCATCATCAGCAATCCTTTCGTTTTCTTTACCTCTCTCTCTCTCTCTCGACACTGGAGAATTTTATTTCAGATCTCCATTATCCTTAGTTCCTTGGTTTATTTCACCTTTAATGTTGTTGTCTCATGGTATGTCAGCATCACTGGCAAGGGCAGCATGTGTTGTCTATCCTAATTGCCCTTGACTCTGAGGCCATTTGTCAAGACGACATGGAGCCAACCATTTTATGGTGGAACTGAAGTCGCCTTTAGTCCAGACCCGGCATAATATTAACTTTCTTTACCAAGGCCTATCAGAGAAATATTAATCGAATCCTGATTGTTTTTTTTTCCATCAGTGAAATTTTATTCCAATTTTTGTCATTCGACTTTATGTTCAGTCATCGGCTGTGGTAGAATTTTCAGTCGTTATTTTAAACGTTATCTGAATTGTACCTTTTTCCTTGATATGAAAGTTTCTCTTGCCCTTTGCCTGTGACTGTTTCAGTCTGTAAGAGTTACACTGTCTCCCACTCAGTTGGCTGGACGGCTGGTTTGCGATGAAGATGGAGGCCAACAGCTCCGGTTCAATTCACCACACTGACAGAGGTTACCATGACGGGGACGCTGTCTCACCCGATGTGTGGTGACCCTCAGTTTAACCGATCACAAGTGGTCTCTCTCTAATGACAGAGCAGCTTTATGGTCGTTGGAACTCTGTTCTATCGCTGTTCGCATTTTAAAATGTTTTCTAGATTACCATTTCGTTTTGCCAGATGTTCTGAAGCAGTGTCATTTTGTACCACTGTCAACATTTCCCCATGCTGCACATTCCAGCCCATTCCTTGATAATCCTTGACTCTGTTGCTACTTATGAACCTTCTGTCTGTGCCTCAAAAATATTCAATATCTCTGCCTCCAATGGTCTGCGGGGAAGAGAGTTCCAAAAAACGTATAGCACTGAGAAAACAAAAAAAAAGCCTCACCTGGGGTGTGAGGTTATTTTTTGTCAACTTCCCTGAGATTGGATATAATTACATTGGAAGCAGTTCATAGATGTTTCACTTCATGAATTCCAGGGATGAAGGCCTTATATTATGGTTACTCATAGAAAGAGAGGTGATCTTACTGAAACATACAAGACCTTCAGCAGTGTGTATCAGGTAGATACCCACTGGGTATTTGTGTTGTCCAAACTTCTTGATATTGTTATAGAATCTCAACCGTGTGGAGGCAGGACATTCTGCCCATCAAATCCACACTGACCCAGCGAACAGCATCACAGCCAGACCTGCCCCCCATCCTATCCATGTAACCCTGCATTTCGCATGACTAACTCACCTAACATACACTTCCCTGGGCACTATGGGCAAATTAGCATGGCAAATCCACTCTAGGCTGCACATATTTGGACTGTGGAAGGAAACTGGAACACTGGGAGGAAACCCACACAGACATGGGGAGAATGTTCAAACTCCACATACAGGACCCCCGAGGTTGGAATTGAACCCAGCTCCTTGGTAATGTGAGGCAGCAGTGTGAAACACAGATCCACCATGCTCCTCCGTTAGTTATATTAGTTACTTGTGTCTGACTAAAGAAATCTTTTTGACTTGTTCTTATCACTGAACGTGACCCAGTCTAAGACTTTTATCATCGGCCATATCACCAACCTGGTCACATTTAAACTCTCCAAACTCAGTCAGAACCGGAGTGAGGAGAAATTCACAAAGTGGGAATTTATTCACGTAGGAATTCTCCTTCCCAGAAGTATGGGATGGCTGAAGCTTTATATTATATCGAGGCTGGCTTCATCTGATTGTTCATAGAAAGTTGAATCAGGGATAATCGTGCTTGGAAAGAAAAGTGCAGCTGGGATCACAATGAGATGAGCCACGACCTTATTAACTGGTGGAGTAGTGTCAAAGGGCCGAATGTCCCATTTGTGTCCCTCAGCCGTATGTTCTGATGTTCCATTCAGCCCTTCGGACTGCTATACACGGGCAGATCGAGGCCACCCCGATGGTTGGATGTAGTTTGGAAAATGTAATTGGAAAATCCAGGCTGAGCCAGGAATTGACCCGCACCCCAATCCCTCTTTTCAGGCTTCCCGTCTCTTTAACTTCTGCTCCAGATGTGGGTCATGTTACACATCCAGATTCGCTGTGAATACAGTCCTGTACCCGCATCCAGCGTTAGCTCAAAGAAATCCTCTGCTCTCACTTTCTGCAACATTGTATAACACCATTTTCAGGAAAATAACCAGTTACGTTCCAGAAGAATAACGTAAGAATGTAAGAAATAGAAACAGGAGCAGGCTATTCAGCCCCTCAATCCTGCACTGTTATTTAATAAGAACATGGCTGATCTACTTCAGGGCTCAACTCCATTTTCCTGCTAACCCCTTGTATCCCTCAACTCGCTGATATGTCAAAACCCAATCCAGCCAGTCTGTAAATACATTCAGTGACCCAGTCTCCACAACTTCTAGGTGAGGGAATTCCAGGCATTCACTACCTTCTGAAAGAAGACGTTTCTTTGCATCTCAGTTTGAAATCGATATCCCTTATTCTGTATCTACAACCCTGAGTTGGACTCTCTGCCCTGAATTGATCCACATTCTCGAAAGCTACCTTATCAAACCCCCTCTGCATCTTGTCCACATTCATTTCAACTACAATGAATAAACGTCTCACCATTTTAGATGTACACAATAATTCAATCCTTTCCTTCCAGGAACCCGCCTAATGAACCAACCTAGTTACTTGCTGCATCAGCATGCTGACGTTATGTTTCAGACACAAAAACAATCCCATCCCTTTGCACTGTTCCTTTTGTGGGTGTCCTCTCCATTAAGTAACAGCCTGCCTTTTGGTACTCAGTGTCATCCTCAAACTCGGATATATATTGCACTCACCTCCAGCTTTCAGTATAGATTGTTACTAAATCTTGCAATTGCACTGATATTTGTGATACTCCAGCAGATATATTTCATCAGGAAGATCCAAAAACCCCGACAGTCCGATTTCTATGTGTTAACCAAGCGTCATCCCATGCTAATATATTAGCCGTCAAATTATGATCTTCTGTCTTGTGTAACAAGTTTTATTTCGTGAAACCAGATAAAAAATCTCGAGAAAGCCTCGTGTCTACCAGATCCCCTTTATCATGTCCGCTTGTTACATTCTGAGGGAACTCCAGAACAAAAACTTTGCATGATTTAACAGGCAAAATATAGATCGCCTTTCACAAAACCATGTTGACTTTGCGTGAAGCTTTTCTAAATTCCCCTGCAAATCCTTCCTTAATAATAGACTCTAGTACATTCCCAACAATAATGTTGAGGCTAAATGGTTACTGCTTTCAGTCTCGCTGTTTGTAGGGCCACATTGTCGGGTCTCCAGTTTCACTGGAACATTCCTGCAATCCAAAGAGTTATGAAATATTTCTCATAGTAACACCAGTCATTCTGTAACCGCTGCTTTTAAAACCAACTGTGAATTACTGCTAACCTGCGTACTCTTACTCTTATCTGTTTATTAAAAAGCCTAGTTCCTTTTTTTAGGGCAGTTCCTATTGCTATTTTGATTATATCATATAAATACTTACAGTGCCTTCTAATGTGAGGAATGTTATAAAATTCTGGTGAAAATTATCTGTCTGTTCCCTCTAGGCATACACTCCAAACATCCTCAATATATTTTCCTGACTTCTTTTCTACCAAAGGGCATACATTCATCTTGAACTTTCTTTATATACACAGAAAAGCTTGCACTGCTTGCTTTTATATTTCTTGCCAGTTTGCTTACATCATATCTTTTCTTCCACTTTCCCTTGCTTTCTAGATTCATACAGTCATATCGCGCACAAATAGACCCTTTGGTCCAACGTATCCATGTTGACCAGGTTTTCCAAACTAAACTAGTCTCATCTGCTTGCATTTGGCCCATATGCTTCTGAATGTTTCCCATTTATATGTTTGTCCAAATGTCTTTGAAATGTTGTAGCTGACTTGCATCTTCCTCTGGCAGCTCATTCCATAAGCAAATTACCCTCTGTGTGAAAACGTTGTCCATTTGTCCCTTTTGAATTTCCTCATTTTTACCTTAAAGCTACGACATCTATGTTTGGACTCTCCTATCCTCTGAAAAAGACCTTGGCTATTCACCCTATCCATGCCTCCCATGATATCAAAACTTCTAGAATGTCACCCCTCAACACTCGATCTGATTCGAGCTTCAAGAGCAAGCATTTAAAGATAAGCACTGCAAATTTGTAACAGCATTAAAAATGACAGGTAAACAACACTCAGCCCAAACTTCATAATGTGATTTGTTTTTCTCCATGTTACAATACTAAGGCAGCTTGCAACTCTTACTAGTGCTAATAAGACGTCAAGCAAACACATTCCTTTGTCTAAAGTGGGTGATGATCTCTACAGGGTAAACGTATCTTTGGCCAGTTCTATGTAAAAAAAAGAATTCTTATACCATACGGTCAGCATGCACCTTCAGCAGAGTGAGATGAAGGCTGGGTGAACTTTTTGGATTTGGGATCACAGTGTGAATTCAGTGCAAAGGGAGAATGGTGGTTTCAATACGGTTTACTCCAAGAATGAAACTTTCCGGAGTGAGGTGTGAGTGGGAGGTCTAAAGCAACATGAATGAAGAGGCCGAGCCACACTCAGACCAGAGGCAAGGTGGCAGCACAAAACGTAGATTGATGATAGTGCAGGGAAGGTAGACTGGATCAAAGAGCTTCAGGTGAAGTGGGGAGGGACCAAAATGTGAGAGAATGTGCTCTGTAATTTGAGATGGAGAACCTGGCATCAGAAAGGGGAGAGGAGCAGGGAAGAGGGTGGAACAGCAATGGCAGGGGTTTCTGGGAGTAATTCAGGAAGCACAGCTGAAAGTCATGCCCAGCATCTGCTTATGATTCCTGAAATAAACATCCTAAATCTGGCCCTACACAAGTATCCTTGTCAACCATGGGTGATACATCTTCTAATCGAGTCTTTCTGTTGGAACAGAAACAACAATTTCTGAGCGTTATTGGATACCTGCTTGAATGTCTGCCCAGGTATACCCACTGACCTTCCTCTGGGTCTACTTCCACATGTCGCTTCAGATCAGATGTTAGACAGAAAGCCTCAATTTAGATCTCTGGTTCTTTTCAATCATGCAGGGGGACTTCTGCATGCAGCTGTACACATGATAAGCGGAGGCTGACTCCATTCTCCCAGTTTCTCTGTCTCTGTTGTTTCTGTTTGATGACGCCACATTCCAGTGCACTGCTTGTGACATGACCTCCTTTTCCTTCAAATCAGAAATCCGCTAATTCTGGTGGACAGGGCCTTCAGCTGTGACTATACCATCTCCCACGCTTCTGCCCTCCCTCCGTCCCCTTCCCAGAACAATGATAAATCTTCCCTCGTCCTCACTTCTACTGTACTAGAATCCACATTCACAGAATCATCTTGCGCCACTTCCACCATCTCCAATGGGACAGCACCATCAAACACATCTTTCTCTCGCAACCACTGACAGCATTTCATAGGGACCATTTCTTTTGTGATACCCTCCATCATCCCGAACACTTCCCAACTCCCCCATGACACCTTTCCACGCAATTGCAGAAGCGGCAACACTTGCCCATTCACCTTTCCCTCCTCACTGTCCAAGACCACAAACATACATTCCTGGTGAAGTAGCATTTCACTTTTACTCTTTCAATCCAGTCTCCTGTCATTGCTGCTCACAATGTTGTCTCCTTTTCACTGGGCAGACCAAACAGAGACTGGTTCAAGGACCACTTCCACGCTGTCTGTTGGAATAACCCTGAGCCTCTCATTGCTTCTCATTTCAATAACCAACATTGCGCTCATCCTAACATTTCGGTCCTGAGCTGCTGCAATGTTCCAGTGAAACATTACCCTAACTTTACACTTTGATGTGTCACAACCTGCAGGAGTTAATACACAATTCCAAATTCACAGCCTGACTCCATTATGGCTATTCTTCATTTTTCATATATTCTACTTCCTGGCCTCCCAATGATCTCGTCTGTGTCTTTTTTATCCTGCACTCAATAGAGACAACCCATTCCTGCCATTCACACTTTAATTTACACCAATTTATATCTGTTTCTCTTTCACCACAATTAAAAGCCCATCCCTCTGTGCCATTGTGTCTCAACATGCTCTGTTTCCTATCATCCCTCGTCCACTTTTGCCAAGGCATTAAGCAGCCCTTTCCAGTTCTGAACAAGGGCCACGCTTGACTTGAAACACTCTCTCTGTTTCTCTGTCTCCACAGATACTGACAGACCTGCTGAATTTCTCCAGATATTTCTGGTTTTGAACATATTCAAAGGTATATGTCAAAGCTGCTCAAATGTCCTGACCCACTTGGATTGCCGTACACTGGGAAGTGAAAAATAACAAAGTTGCACAAATATCTTGGTTCTGAAACTACATAAGACTGGTGTAATATTAGAAATGGTAGTAAAAGTTTCTTTCAATACATAAGAAACAAACGACAGGCAAGAATAGACATTGGGCCACTTCAAACTGATGCTGGCAGCCTAGTGATGGGAGATAAGGAAATAGCAGGAGAACTTAATAAGTACTTTGCGTCAGTCTTCACAGTGGAAGACATGAGTAATATCCCAACAATGAAAGGGAGTCAGGGGTTTGAGTTGAGTATGGTTGCCATTACAAAAGAGAAAGTGCTAGAAAAGCTAAAAGGTCTTAAAATTGATCAATCTTCTGGCCCTGATGGGCTACATCATAGAGTTCTGAGGGAGGTGACTGAGGAAATAGCGCAGGCGTTGGTTGACATCTTTCAAAAGTCACTGGAGTCTGGGAAAGTCCCGGAAGATTGGAAGATCGCTGTTGTAACCCCCTTGTTCAAGAAAGGATCAAGGCAAAAGATGGAAAATTATAGGCCAATCAGCCTAACCTCGGTTGTTGGTAAAATTCTAGAATCCATCATTAAGGATGAGGTTTCTAAATTCTTGGAAGAGCAGGGTCGGATTAGAAGAAGTCAACATGGCTTTAGTAAGGGGAGGTCGTGCCTGACAAGCCTGGTGGAGTTCTTTGAAGAGGTGACAAGTAGGTTAGACCAGGGAAATCCAGTGGATGTTATCTACCTAGACTTCCAAAAGGCCTTTGATTAGGTGCCACACGGGAGGCTACTGAGTAAGGTGAGGGCCCATGGTGTGCGAGGCGAGCTACTGGTATGGATTGAGGATTGGCTGTCTGATAGAAGGCAGAGAGTTGGGATAAAAGGTTCTTTCTCGGAATGGCAGCTGGTGACAAGCCGTGTCCCGCAAGGTTCAGTGTTGGTGCCGCAGCTGTTCACATTATATATTAATGATCTGGATGAAGGGTCTGGGGGCATTCCAGCGAAGTTTTCCGAAGATACAAAGTTAGGTGGACAGGCAGGTAGTACTGAGGAAGTGGGGATGCTGCAGAAGGATCTAGAAAGTTTGGAAGAGTGATGCAGGAAATGGCTGATGGAATTTTACATGAGCAAATGCGAGGTCTTGCACTTTGGAAAAAAGAATACAAGCATGGACTACTTTCTAAACGGTGAGAAAATACGTAAAGCCAAGTACAGAGGGTTCCGGGAGTGCTAGTTGAAGATTCTCTAAAGGTAAACATACAGGTTGAGTCCGTGATTAAGAAAGCGAATGCAATGTTGTCAATTATCTCAAGAGGGTTGGAATATAAAAGCACTGTTGTGCTACTGAGACTTTATAAAGCTCTGGTTAGGCACCATTTGGAGTACTGTGTCTAGTTTTGGTTCCCACACCTCAGGAAGGACATACTGGCACTGGAGCGTGTCCAGCAGAGATTCACACGGATGTTCCCTGGAATGGTAGGTCTAACATATGAGGAACGGCTGAGGATACTGGGATTGTATTCATTGGAGTTAGAAGATTAAGGGGAGATCGAATAGAAACTTACAAGATAATACATGGCTTGGAAAGGGTGGACGCTAGGAAATTGTTTCCGTAGGCAAGGAGACTGGGACGGGTGGACACAGCCTTAGAATTAGAGGGGGTAAATTCAGAACATAAATGCGGAGACATTTCTTCAGCAAGAGAGTAGTGGGCCTGTGAAATTCATTGCCGCAGAGTGCAGTGGAGTCTGGGACACTAAATGTCTTCAAGGCAGAAATTGATAAATTCTTGATGTCACAAGGAATTAGGGGTTACGAGGAGAATGCGGGTAAGTGGAGTTGAAATGCCCATCAGCCATGATTGAATGGCGGAGTGGACTTGATGGGCCGAATGGCCTTACTTCCGCTCCTATGTCTTATGGTCTTATGGTAACTGCTTTCCACTCCAAAAAAAGGAACTGTTTATTCTGACTCACTTTTTCTTTCTGCTCTCTACCATTCTCAACCCATGCCAGTATATTAGATCTCATTGTTGCCCACTGTTATGGGCCAGGACAGACCACCTCAAGTCATTTCAAGGAAGTAGTGAAGACTCAAACTTTGCTTGTTGCCTTAAGCAGGTGTCAGGCGGATATTCCAGGAGTGACGCAGCTGGTCAAGCCACTTAGTTTTAAATAAAACATAATTTATTTTTAAGGTTACGGAATGAAACACAAACAGAAGAGAATAGCATGCAGAATAACAAACTATCCGAAAACCCAACAGATTATCCTAACTTAATGATGTTAGCAAATTAAATTAATAAGGAGTGGGTACATGGGAAGACCAAGAACTGACTTTCAATCCAGCCTACAAAAATGTAGGGCATTACTGTGTAACATGATTAGGGATGACAATACCAAGAGGCAGCCAATTAGAAGCCATATCCGTGCTACTAGTTCCACAGTAAGTAGAACTAAAGTGACTATTCCCAGCTTTTGTCATTTTAAAGTTTTATGAATAAATATTAAAAAATATTAAAAGTTGGCTACTTAACTAATATTCCAGGTGAAGATTTCTCGTCTTCAGTAGCACTCCACTTCTCAACTGAGAATCTGAAAATGGTAGAAAACCATTGGTGGTATCATGGCACAGTGGTTAGCACTGCTCCTCACAGCGCCAGAGACCCCGGCTCAATTCCCACCTCAGGCAACTCTCTGTGTGGAGTTTGCACATTCTCCCCGTGTCTGTACGGGTTTCCTCCAGGTGCTCCGGTTTCCTCCCACTATCCAAAAATGCACCGGTTAGCTGAATTGGCCATGCTAAATTGCGCATAGTGTTTGGTGAAGGGGTAATTGTAGGCGAATGGATCTGGGTGGGCTGCTCTTTGGAGGGTCGTTGTGGACTTGTTGGGTCAAATGGCCTGTTTCCACACTGTAAGTAATCTGTATCTAAATAATCTAAGGTGTTGTTCGAAGTACTTGAAACAATCCCCATAAATGCCCCGTGGAAAAATCAAACCCAGGTTCGTCCAGGAGAGATATCAGAGAGAGAGGGGATCAGCATGGACTTCTTCTTTGGCCTGATAGCTTCACAACTGGCTGCCTGCTTTCAGTAAACAGCCTGTCTGTGAAAAATCAGTCCAAACAAATCAAAGCAGAGGGTCTGCGCTGGGAGATCTGGCCACTTCCCTTTCATAAGGACAGAAGGACTAGGAGCAGGAGTAGGCCATCTGGTCCTTCTAACCTGCTCAGCCATTCTGTAACATCAAGGCTGATCTACTCGTGGACTCATATCCACTTACCCGCGCTCTCACCGTATTCGTAATTTACTTCATTGTTCAAAACATGTCGCTCTCAGCTTGAAAACCATTTACTGAAGTAGCGTCAACTACTTCACTGGGCAGGGAATTCCATAGAATTACAAACCTCTGGGTGAAAAGGTTCTTTCTCAAATCAATCCTAAATCTGCTCCCTCTAATATTGAGGTTATTCCATCTTGTCCTCGCTTCACCTGCCAGTGGAACCATCCTCTCTACGTTTTTCTTACCTCTTCCCTTCATAATATTTTATATGTTTCTATAAGATCCTCCCCTCATTCTTCTAAATTCCAACGAATATAATGCTGATCTACTCTGTCTGTCCTCATAAGACAACCCCCTCAACTCCAGATTCACCAGAGCGAATCTCCTTTGCACCATCTCCACTGCCAGTACATCGCTTTGCAAGTAAGGAGGCCGAAACTGCTCATAATACCCCAGGTATGACCTCACCAGCACCCTGTACAGCTGCAACATAACCTCCCTGCTTTTAAATTCAACCCGTTTCGCAATGAAGAATAAAATACCATTTACATTCCTAATTACTTGATGTACCTGCAGATCAACCTTCTGTGATTCATGCACACGGACACCCAGGTCCCTCTGCACAGCAGCATGCTGCATCTTTTTACAATTCAAGTAATAATCCTTTTTACTGGTACTCCGAACAAAATAGATACTTCATTTTTATTAACATTGTATTCCATCTGCCAGACCTTTACCCATTCATGCAATGTAACTATTTTCCTCTGCAAAGTTTCACAGTATTCTGCACACTTTGCTCTGCCACTCATCTTCGTGCCATCTGCAAACTTTGACAAACTACGCATACTCCCAACTCCAAATCATCTATATAAATTGTGATTAATTGCAACCCCAACACTGATCCCTGAGGCACACCACTCAGCACTGATTGCCAGCCAGCATAGCACTCATTTATACCCACACTTTGCTTCCCGTTAGTCAACCAATCTTTTATCCATGTAAATACTTCAGCCGTAACGCCATCCAGCTTTATCTTATGCAGCAGCCTACTATGTGGCACACTGTCAAAGCCTTTTTGAAACCTAGATACACCACATCCACTGCGGACTCGTTGACTATCTTGCTCGTAATGTCTTCGTAGATTTCCAAAAAACCTGTTAAGCATGATCTGCACTTCATGCATCCTTGCTGCATCTGTACAATGGGCCGTTTTCTATCAAAATGCCTTGCTATTTCTTCCTTGATAATACAGTCAAGGCACCTTCCCCACTACTCAGATTAAGTTAACTGGATTATAATTCCCCAACTTTTATCCACCTGCCTTTTTAAACAATGCCATCCCATTTGCTGTTTTTCAATCTGCTGGGACTGCCCCAGAGTTCAGCAAAGTTTTGGAAATTACCACAAGTGCACTTGTTATTTCTCCCGCTATCGTTTTAGTACCCTGGGATACATTCCATCAGGGCCACAGGATTCGTCTACCCTTAGCTCCATTAACTTGTCCAACGCTACCTCCTCTGTAATAATGATTGTTCACAAGTCCTCACCTACCCTCATCTCGTTGGAAAAAACAAGGACTGCAGATGCTGGAAACCAGATTCTAGAATAGAGTGGTGCTGGTAAAGCACAACAGCTCAGAGCATTCCTGATGAAAGGCTTTTGCTCGAAACGTCGATGTTTCTGCTCCTCAGATGTTGCCTGAACTGTTGTGCTTTACCAACACCAATCTAATCTAGAATCTTCATCGCTTCGTCGATCACAGGCATGTTATTAGTGTCGTTCAATATGAAGACTGATACAAAATACCTGTTCAATGCCTCAGCCATTTCATCATATCCTTCTTATTCTCTCACGGACCAACATTTAAGTTAGCCACTCATTTTCATTTTATATATTTAGGGAATCATCTGCTATCTGTCTTCATATACTGTGCTAGTTTTTTTTTCTCTCTCGTGTTCTATGCTACTTTTCTTTATAGCTCTTTTCGTGGCTTTCTGTTGGCCTTTAATCTTTTCCCAATCTTCTAGGTTCCTGCTGTTCTTGGCCACTTTGCATTCCATCTCTTTCAATTTGATAATCTTGCGTATTTGCTTAGACACCCATGACAGACTTGCCCTTTTCTTACAGTCTTTCCTTTTCACTGAGTATGCTTTTGCTTAGGACTTTGAAAAACTACTTTGAAAATCCTCCACTGCTCGTCAACTCTCACCATAAAGTATTTGTTTCCAGTCCACTTTTGCCAAGTCCTCCCTCCATTCTGTTGTAGTCTCCTTCGTTTAACCACAGGACCCTGGTATTGAATTTTATCTTCATTCTCCATCTGTGTTTTAAATTCAACCATACTGTGATCATTCCTTCCAAGTTGATTCCTAACAATGAGGTCATTAATTATTTCTGTCTCATTACACAGGACCCGATCTAGCATAGCTCACTCTTCATTGTACGTGTTTTAATTTTAGACTTCAAAGTATTCCCAAGTAGTCAAACCCAGACTCTTCGGATTCGCTGCTTTTAAGACTGCTAGGAAAGAAAAACAAGGACAGCATAACCTTGTTAAAGGAGTAGTATTGTCACAACACCACACTTGGGACGTCATCAAAAATGTTTCTGAAAATTCAAATTCACTGCATACACTGCTTCGCCATAATTTATTTCGCAGTCGGATTCTTAAATATGATTCGCCATTAATAATTTGATATTGACTTGATCCACGTTCATTACTTTCAAATTAACATAATTCTCGAAGTTCCCTTGCAAAGCATTCTTTCTAAGAGACTCTTGTATTGTCCTGACTGCTTCTTTGGTGCTAAGCAGACTGAAATTCCCTGCTGTCTCCCTGCCTCTTTTAGAAATATTGGGGTTACATTTGCTGCTCTCAAATCTGTCAATTCAATCATCTGGAATTTGGAAGACGGCAAGCAAAGTATCCATTATTCCCATGGCCACCTCCTTTAGGAATCAGAGATATAGATTAACATTCCATGGGGATTTATCAGATTTCAGTACAAATAATATCTCCAAAACTGCTTATTTAGTGATTTGATTGCATTTCCTTTCTTTCTCAGTAGACCTAGAATTGTTTGGAAGCATTTTTTTAAAAATCCTATCATGAAGGCAGAACTGGAGTAGATGCTTCATAGTCTGCCATTTTCCTGTTCTCCATTCGCTAGTTCCGGACTGTAAGGAAGCTACAATTATCTACTCCAAAATTTCACCTTGGTATATTGTACATTGAGAAGATTTTGCATTTCATGCTTGTTAATGTACTCTACCAAAACCCATTACTTCCTGTCTTAAGCTGTTCAATGATTGACCTTCCACAGCCATACAATCACAGAAGGATAGACTCTGTACCATCAAAAATACAGCACGATCTATATTATTCCAAATTCCCTACATTGGTCCCGTAGCCATGAATGGTATGACACTTCAAGTGCTCGTCCAAATAATTTTTAATGGTTGTGATTAGATTAGATTAGATTAGATTACTTACAGTCTGGAAATAGACCCTTTGGCCCAACTAGTCCACACCACCCCGCCGAAGCGCAACCCACCCATACCCCTACATTTACCCCTTACCTAACACTACGGGGTGACGTGTGATAACTGCCCCCTTAGGAGTGCATTCCAATGCCCATGACACTCTGGGTGAAAAAGAATTGTTGAATCATCTCTAAACCTCAAATCCTTCCCTTTAAAAGTGTGCTCCCCTGTTCTTTGCCGCTGCTGTCTATCGATCCTGCCCATGTCCTCGTAATCTTATACTTCTGAATCACGTCCCCTCAGCCTTCTCTCATTCAAACTAAACAACCCGATCTTATCCAGCCTCTCTCCATAGCTGATATGCTCCATCACTGGAAACATCCAGGTGAATCTCTGCACCCCCTCCAGAATAATCACATATTTCCTGTAATGTGGCTCCCAGAACTCCACACAGTATTCCATATTGGCCTCACCAAAGTGCTACATAGATCTTGTAATCTATGCCTCGATGAGTAAATGTTATGCCTACTGCTTCCATTGACTTCTTACGTAACCTTTTATTCTCCCGCGTCACATTCGAGAATGTGTGGAAAAGCTCCCTATGAGCTTCCTTGTGTTACAATTCATTGCGTATTCCCAATTTAGTTCCTTCTTCCAAAGTGCATCACCTCAGTTATCAGACTTACATTCCATCTGCCATTGATCCACCCATCTGACCATTGCATCTGTATCTTACTGTAACATAAGACTTTCCTCCTCACTACCAACCACCCGGTCAATCTTTGTATCAAACACAGACTTACTTATCACACTCCCACTCCCCCTCTACATTCACACCTGTACCATTTATGAATACCACAAGTAATGAGGGACACAGCACTGATCACTGTGGAATACCAGGGGACACTGGTCTCCAGTCACACAAACAGCCTTCTCCCACCGCCTATTTTGTGCAAAATTTTCTTTAACACTGATCTGAAACACACTGGTGTATAGTTCCCTGCTCTATCTCTACAACCCTTCCTATAAAGGGTGTTCTCCTGTCCTCGGAAACCTCACCTGTGACCAGATTCTGTTTAAACATTTGCATCAGCGCCTTTCATCCCTTGTCTCCAACAGCAGCCTGAGATGTAGCTGATCTCTACTTGGGCATTGGTCCAATTTTATATTCGCCAATTCATCAATCCCTGCTCACATCTTACATCAATCGTAAAAGAGCTTCCCAGTCCATCTTCTTGAATTCTGTACCTGCCTCCTCCTTTTCCCAAGTAAAACAGACGTGAAGTTGTCATATAACAATCAATCAGCGTCTCCAGTTTCATGCACAAATTTCCGCCTTGATCCTAGACCAAGTATCCTCAGCAGACAATCGTGCCATCTGAGGAATTGATCTGGAGAAAGCCCATTCAGTATATGTGATCAGTATATTTTACTTAGATCACAACATCAAAATTGTACAGGTACAGTCTCCCCAACTCTTTGTGTTACTCGTGCAGAATGTTTTTACTTCTAATAGGAGCAAATTACTGCAGAAGCATAATCTGTACTGAAACAATCACATGCTCGAGATCGCAGTTAGTCAGACAGCATCCGTAAAGAGAAAGCAAGCCAACACTTTGAGTCGAGTGTATTCTTTATCGTCTGTATTCGGATTCCCTTTAAATGAAGGCGTTTAAAGGGACACAGCACTGAAACCTGTGGCACACCAGTGTACACCGGTCTTCAGTCACACAAACAACCTTCTACCACCACCTATGTTCTCCAATAATTTCTCTAATGCTTACCTTCCCCCGTTTGCATATGTTCCTCTCAATACACTTTGCTTTAATGTTTTCTGCTAACTTACTGTGTGTGCTGATTAAACCTCCTCCTGAATATCTGACTGTACCACATTCACTGATTCGCCATTGTTTACAAATACAAGAGATATCTACAAGAAAAAAATTGTAAATTATAACTTCCCTTTCATAAATGCAGAACAATACACTTGAAATTTGCTATTACTTTCTCAGTGTCCAATAAGATCTTCGTTACAATAGATTGCAACAGATTCCCTACTGTGGATAACAACTAACTGGCCTGTAGTCCTCCACTCTCACACTTCTTCCCTTCGTAATTCATTTGAATGCATTTATAACCTTCCGAAGTGAATACAGAGAAATACAGTGGCCCCGAATGCAATCAATATGTGTATTGCTGTTTTCTCTGAAATTTCAGTTTGAATTATATCTGGTCTGTCAGACTTATCAATACTCATCCCAGTTCTGCTTCCAAATACTACCTCGTAACTATATGTGAATTATTTTAGTCTTTAGTTAGAAAGGTCCCGTGGTGACTTGGTTTAAGTGGACTTGTGCCTCACAACGCACTTCACATTCAACAACCAGATATACGAACAAATCAACGGAACACCCATGGGATCACCAATCTTGGGACTCATAGCAGAGGCAGTTATGCAAAGGTTAGAACAAACAGTCCTACCACAAATTCAACCCAAACTCTGGGTCAGATATGACGATGACACGTTTGTAATCATTAAAAACACGGAAATAGAAAAAACACACCGGATCATCAACGCCACACTCACAGGAATCCGATTCACGAGAGAAGAAGAAAAGGATAGCCAACTCCCATTCCTAGACGTGATGGTACAGAGAACACCGAACGGAGAATTCACCACAAGGGTATACAGGAAAGCCACACACACAGACCAAGTCCTAAACTATGAAAGTAACCACCCCAACACACACAAACGAAGCTGCAACAGGACACTATTCAAAAGGGCCACAACACACTGCAGTACACCAGAACTGCAAAAAGAAGAAGAGGAACACCTATACAAGGTATTCGCCAAAAACGGATACCCGCGCAACTTCATCAACAGATGCCTAAGAGAAAGACCATGGAACGAGGACATACCACAACCAAAAGGACTAGCCACACTACCATACATCAGGAGCATCTCGGAACTGACAGCCAGACTACTGCAACCCCTAGGACTCATAACGGCACACAAACCAACAGCTACGCTCAGACAACAACTCACCAGAACGAAGGACCCGATACCCAACATGAGCAAAACTAATGTAGTGTAAAAAATACCATGCAAGGACTGCACAAAACACTATATAGGACAAACAGGAAGACAGCTAACAATCCGCATACATGAACATCAACTAGCCACGAAACGACACGACCAGCTATCCTTAGTAGCCACACACGCAGACAACAAGCAACATGAATTCGACTGGGACAACACTACTATCATAGGGCAAGCCAGACAGAGAACAGCCAGGGAATTCCTAGAGGCATGGCATTCATCCACAAACTTCATCAATAAAACACATCGACCTGGACCCAATATACCAACCACTACAGCAGACAGCTGAAACTGACAACCGGAAGCGGCAGGGACAGACCACTATACACACCGGAGGAAACATCAAAGAAGCGCTTCGCAGGAGGCTCCCAAGCACTGATGATGTCGCCTAGCCAGGGGACTGATGATGTCGCCTAGCCAGGGTTTTTGCAACAAAAACTTCCAGCTCGGCGAACAGAACCACAACAACGAGCACCCGAGCTACAGATTTTCGCACAAACTTTGAACTCTTAAGTTTATATAATGCAGGAAGGAAAGTATGCTGTATGCCTTCTTGATCATTCAATCGACCTGCCACTTTTAGCGAACAATGGACCTGAACATCCAGGTCTCTCTGTACATCAATATTCCCCAGGGCTTTTTCCAGTTACTGTATATTTCCTTCTCGAATTGGATCTTCCAAAATGCATCACCTCACATCTGCCCTTTCTCCACCCAACTCTCCAATCTATCTACATTCAGCTGTGTTCTCTGACAGTCCCCTCAACTTTCTGCTACTCTACCAATCATAGTGTAATCTTCAAACTTGCTCATCAGACCACCTATACCTTCCTTCAGATCATGTAAGTATATCACAACAAACAGTGGTCCCAGGACGGATCCCTATGAAACACCACACAGAACAGTTGTCCATTTTGAGAAACTCCCTTCCATTACTATTCTCTGTCTCCGTTGCCCAGCCAGTTCTCTAATCCATCTAGCTAGTACACCATGGACCCCTGCGACTTCACCTTCTCCATCAGTCCATCTCATCAAACGCCTTACTGAAGGCCATGTATATAACATCTACAGCCCTTTCTCCACTATCAACTTTGTCATTCCTCAAAGAATTCTATTATGTTTGCTAAGATGTGACCTTCTCTGCACAAATCATGGAAGGTCTTGTGTGGAGTCCGACTTGTTTTACCCTGGAGTAATACTGGTTTTATTTCCAAAGCAGGACTTTATAAATTGCCACAATGATTGTCTGCGTACAAACTGAATGTTGTTTTGAACAATATACAATCTATCCACAAATATAAATCTGCAAACGCAAATTCGCCCCTCAGATTTATAGGTGTGTCTGTGCGAGAGATGCGGAGTGTGTGTGTGTGTGTGTGTGTGTTTTGGGCGGGGGGGGGGGGGTGGCGTGCGAGTGAGAGACAGAGGATGTGTATGTTTGTTTCCATGTGTGTGAGCGAAAGAGGGTGTGTGTATGTGTATGTTTAAGGATGAGAGTGAGAGCTTGTGCTCACGTTAAGACACAGACAGATTTGGCAGATCCCTTTCCCCACACACACCCAGTCCGTGGTTTCAGAGCTTCCATGCTCTGCAGCCTCTGCTCCATTTATTGTTCATGTTACAGACACTGATGCTGTAACTACAGTGCCCATGCTCCATCCAGAGTTGGCTCACTAAATCCTCTGGGCTCCCTGGATGTCTGAGGTCGCTCACAGCACAACCTCCAGCAAACCATCCCCATCCCCTCCACTAACTTTTCAATAACAGGAGACAATCAGATTTCCCTCCACTAAAAGGGAGACAGCTACTCCTTTATAATTTAACTTCAGAATCCTCCTCATGTTTCTGACCACGCGATCAGCTGTGAGGGACAAACACAGGCGTTCAGTGGACAGGCACAGACCAAGTTTTTAAAGACATGTGTCAAAAATGCTGAAACTCCCTGTCCAACATGGAGCACCACTTGGGACACACCGGGAACTGAACAACAGCCCGAAACACAACCCCCTGTCCATGGAGCAACACATGGGATACACCAGCAACAGTCCAGTACACACACCGCTGTCCAACATGGAGCACAACGTGGAACAGACCGGGAAGTGAACAACTGTCCTACACACACACACACACACACACGTGCGCGCACACACACACACCTCTTCATGAAGCACCTTAAGGGACACACCAGGAAGTGAATAACAGCCCTTCACATACTCCCCTGTCCATGGAGTAACACATGGGACACAGCGGGAAGTGAACAATAGCCTGACACACACCATCACTTTATTTCTGAACTTCATGATACCAGCATTCGATACAATACACAACCAAAAACCAAGGCCAGAGAAAGATAGAGATGGACAGAGATATTCACATTAAAGTTAGAAACGGACAATTTATGCAGAAACAGAGCATGTTGTTGAAATATGAGGAACAAACAAGGGAGTGGATCTAATTGGAGCAGTGAGACCTTGGTGGCTCAAATCACAAGAATGAGAATATTGAATAATGGCATTGCCAGATCAGTTGACCAAATTTGTTCCACTAAATTCTGAATTTGCCTCACAGAACAAACGCAGAAACTATACACTGTGACAAGTAGACAACCCAGAGCTGTGCAGCTTATGCCAGTGTATTGCTCAGTAAACCGGACTATCTGCCCAGCATGGGGAGCTATGCAGACTATCCCAGTGTTTTGCTCAGTTCGCTGTACTATCTGGCCAGCATGGGGAGCTGTGCAGACTGTGCCAGTGCATTGATCAATAAACTGAACTATTTGCTCAACATGGGGGGCTGTGCAATCTATCACAGTGCATTGCTCAGTAAACTGGACTATCTGACCAGCATGGGGAGCTGTGCAGACTATGCTAGTGTATTGCTCAGTAAGCTGGACCAGCTGCCCAGCATGGGGAGTATTGCAAAACTTTGCCAGTATATTGCTGCTACATTTGCAAAACGTAGCTGACTCATACGGGACAATTTGCCGCCCATACTGAGAGTGACAGTAAATGGGCTCCCACAAATTAATGTCTCTGTATCTTCATGCATCAGTTCGAGGCAAGGGTTTTATGTGTGCATGTGTGTGTAGTTCTGGGGCAGTGTGAGATGTGAAAATCATTGTCTAAGAGAGAGCACACATGGTTTAAATCAGTTTAAATGTGAACAACTGTTAGGGTTTGGTATAAGGAACAGAGAGAGATAGTTCATGGGCAGCTGTTAATGACGTGCTTGAGAATATTAAAGTAAAGGCATTGCCAGACCCAATAGCATTATAGGTCAGTACACACAGGAATGATGGATGGATGGGGAGTTCTGTGTGATATCAGATATGAGCTGTGGAGTATTGACTCAGATTTGTTTCTGCAGTTTTGCAGCTGAGTGTCAGCAACAGACGAATGCCATCTTTAAGACCGTATTTCACAGCTCATGGTTCAAATAGCAGATGGGATGAGCCAGTGAAGTATATGCTGGATTTATCAGTAGTTTCAATTAGGAATGGTCAGGGTGTAGTGTCAGGGTTTGGTTCATGGCCAAAGGGATCACCACTGTTGTCATTTGTCTATTTCAGCTTCAAATATTGGCCAGGGATGAGATGGAGTCAGAGGAAGGAAATGCAGTTTGTAACCAGAAAAGAAGATAGTGACCTCAATGTCTTCAATATTTAGATAGCAAATGCAGTGATACAACGAATCATGGTTCACAGCTGAAACTGAGCAAGTCAACATAGCAACCTATGAGTAACACTGCCAGAAGCAAGGAGGGAGAGAGTGAATTAACAATTTAGTAGTGGTTTGTCAGGTGAATATCTGGATTCAGAGTCATAGCAGGAACAATAACAGAGGCAAGGAGAGTCGAGTGAATGAAAGATCAGTATTATTGTCAAACAGGATTTATAGAATTAATGACTGAACAGTGAGACTTACCAGGTACACCAACAAAAGCCAGGATTGGATAATAAAAACATTGCATAATGTAAAGTACATATTTGATCCGCCACGATAATGACCTTCGATCATAATATGTAGAAAGAAACCAAACATTCCAATATAAACTCCTGTCCATTCTTGGGACATTCCAGTCTAATGTTCTCAGAGTGTGATCCATTGCAGTAACATTCCAGTCTAATGTTCTCAGATTCTGAAACAATCCAGACTCTTGTGCTCAGTCTCTGATCTCTCCCCTGTCTCTCTGGAGCTGCTGATTCCTGTTAACACTGTCGGCGATGCTCCCACAATAATGTGGGATAACACATTGAATGGAGCCCACTTATCATTAAAAGATGGAAACCGTCCACTGGGGTAATTGCAATCCATGGAGACTAACATTAATCACAGTCACTGAACAAATAGGTCCAGTTAACACCTTCCTGACATCACCTTACATATCCCAATAAAAGGGAACATTTTCTCGGTATGGGTGGAATGGATGGGCGTTGCTGAGGGATGGACCATAAATCTTTCAATCCTCTTATTGTTTCTTCCATGTATGTGGGAGTAGTGCCAGAACACTTCAGGACTGTGTATATTACATACTGTTTATAAAGGGCGACAGTGAAAACGTAACAGACCGGCTGCATAAGGTGACTGGTGGGGTAATTTCCAGAGCAAATAAACCAGTGAATATATTTATTGTCCATTGACTTTGTGTAACGTTGCTCCTGGTTTTATGTGCACAGTTGACAAATTCTTCCATAACCTTGGGACATCATTCAGAGCATCGAGACTGCTGCGCAGGAACAGGAGGAATTAATTCTGTCCACACGCCCCTGTAACAAAGGGAAAGGGAAGGCCATTCAGCCTCTCAAATCTGGTACAGAGGGACGGGAGGAGGCCATTATGCTTCTTGAGCCTGTTATGCAGTAACTATTAGTTGTAAAATACTTATGGAGAAGAGTCGTCCTAATATAATTTTTAAAGTTTTAAATTGAGTCAGGCCAACTTTGACCGATTTATGTTGGCACTTTGAATAGCTTCTTTGGGGAAGCTATTGGCAGGAAAGTGGGAGGCCTTCACAAATGAGTTACAGAGTCTAGTGAAAGCATGTTCCTGTCTATGAGCAGGGTAAGGCTGGTAAGTGGAGGGAATGCTGAATGGTGAGCAGAATGATAGTTACAGACAGTGGGGATCGAGTGAATCCATCGTGGAGTACCAGGGATGTAGGCTAATACCAAAGAGGGAAATCAGGAGGGCAAAATGGGGACATAAGATATCTTTCGAAAGTAGGGTAAGGGACATTCCAAAGAGATTGTGCAAATATTTTAAGGTCAAAAGAGTAACTAGGGAGAGAACAGGACCCCTTAAAGATTAGCAAAGTGACCTATGGGTGGAACTACAGGATATCCGTGAAATACTAAATTAATATTTTGCGTCAGTATTTACTGGGGAGTAGGATATGGAAGGTAGAGAACTTAGGGAAATAATTACTAATACCATGAAAATTGTCCATATTACAGAAGATGAGGAGCTGGATATTTTAAAATGCATTAAGGTGGATAAAACCCTCTGACCTTTTAAGAGAATCTTGGCTAGGCACATGGATTTTAGTACAATGAAGGTTAGTCTGACCTTAGAGTAGGATAAACTGCCGGCACAACATCAACAGCTTAAGGGCCTGTACTGTGCTGCACTGATCTATGAACTAATCAGATGTACCCCAGATCCGTTGGGAGGCTCGGTAAGTAATTGTTCAGTCTCCGGTTGAGATATTTGTATCATGGATAGTCACAGGTAAGGTTGTGCAATTGTTTAAGAACAGTTGGTAAGAAAAAGCCAGGAAACTGTAGACAAGTGGGACTGACATCATTGATGGTTAAGTTGTTGGAGGGGATTCTGAGGGACAGCATTTACTTGTGTTTGGAAATGTAAATTCAGATTAGTGATAGTCAACATGACTTTGTGAGTGGGAAATTGTGTCCCACTAATTTAATTTAGCATTTTGAAGAAGTGACGAAAAAGTTTGATGAAGACACAGAAATGTAACTGTGGAATAGAATATAGACTTTAGCAAGGCATTCAAAAAGGTTCTGCATGGTAAACTGGTCAGCATGGTGAGATCACATGGAATACAGGGAGAGTTGGAGGTAATTGGCTCGAAGGTAATAGACGAAGGAAATGTTTGTGAACTGTTATTTTTTTTTGGACTGGAGGCCTGTGATCCGCAGTGTACCACAAGTATCTAATGAATTTTGTCATTTTATATAAATGATTTGGATGTGAATACAATAGGAATGGTTAGTGACTATGCAGATAACACCAATATTGGTGAGGTAGTGGACAGTGAAGATGGTTAACTCAGAGTAAAACGGGACGCTGATCAGATAGGCTGAAGGGCCGAGGAGTGGCTGATGGAGTTCATGTTAGACAAATGGAAGGTGTAACATTTTGTTGAGGCACATTGTGTTAGCACTTATAGGTAGGATCCTGGGACAGCTACATAGAAATTATAGAAGCACCGAGTCCACACTGACCCTCCAGATATCATCCAGATCAACAAACCCAAACGTTACCCCGGTAACTCTACAATTCCCATAGACAATCCACCGAACCTGCACATCGCTGGATACTGTGGATCAATTCAGTGAGGTCACTAAACCTAAACTGGACATTTTTGGACTGTGAGAGGAAAACCAGACACCCAGAGAAAGCTCACGCACACACAGGCATAAGGTGCAAACACTGCACAGAGAGTCACCAAAAGGTGGAATCGAACCCAGGTAATTAATGCTGTAAGGCAGTATTGCTAGCCACTGTGCCACTCAATGACCAGCTGCGAGAGAGTCTGCATCCTCCCACATTCTCTGGATCCGTCACATCTGTTCAAATGATGTAAAATTCCAGTGCGGTGAATCCGAAAAGCCTTCCTTTACCTCCACCACAAATTTCACATTCTGAATGACAGGGCCTTAAGCTGTGACTGACACATTGCCTGCTATTCTGCCCTCACCCCTTCCCCTTCTTCCCAAATCAAATTGTCCATTAATACTGCAGCATGCAAGATAATTGCTGATCTAAAATAAAACAAAGAGCTGCATATACTGGAGATCGGAAACAAAAAGTGTTCTGACGAAGAATCCCCAAATTAAAAATGTTGACTCACTCTCTTCCTACAGAGGATTAGGAAAACGTGAATTCTGGAATGAATTCCTGATGAATGGCTTACATCTGAAACATCGACTTTCCTGCTCCTTGGATGTGGCCTGACCTGCTGTTGTATTCGAGGGCCAAACTTTCGACTTTCATGTTTCAAATAGTACCAGACCCGTGGAGTTTTTCCTGCAAACGCTTGTGTATCTAATTTCCTGTTTATAATATATACAATTTTTTTTCCCTGCAGTTTTTACTTCCATACATATCTCCCACCAGTGTTGGTTTCTACTTCTTGTTTATAACCTCCAGTCAAATTGTTTCTGTGTAATCTGATTGCTGGCGTGAGATAAATGGTAGATTCGGTGAGATCTTTCCGGAGGCCTTTCTTGATGTCACAAAACCTCGCTGCACTTTGTTCGAACAATATATGGATTTGAAAGGCAGAAAAGGATATGTGCCAAGTGCACGGAAATGGGGTTAATGTGGACGGACATTTTGGTTATTAAGGACCAGTTTTGGTTGAATGGCCTGTCTCTGTGCATGACTGCTGAGGAAAATGGTTTTGGGTTTAGACAGAGAAGATGAGATTGAGAAATTATGTTACGGAAGGATGTAATCACAGGTTTCAGAATGCTGAAATATAGACATCTCAACACCTCCGGCAAAATATGCCAGTATTACCAGGAATGATGGTGAACAGGATATAGGTGTGAGTTCAGATGATGGAGAGTTTTGGATGAGGATTTGTTCTGCAGATTTGTACCTGGGAGTGGTTCAGCAGAGTCTTCAATTCATTGGGCTGAATCCAAGAATAATTCATCTTTGTGTGATTTTCATTGAGTGTGATAGGGGTATTGTCTGCAAGAGGCCGAGCTAATTCCCTGGTGCTTTCTTATCGAACTCACCTCATTAACTACCCACCCTACCCCATGATATCCCTCTCATTCAATACCATCCCGATTCTCCCACCCGTCTTGGCTGGAGGTACCCACCATCGACCCTTATGCCCCTGGATATTCCATGATCCCTGGCACTGGTGCCACCTATAAAAGGACAATGGACACACGATTGAGCTTTCCTCAGTTTGGAGCTGCCCTGTACAATTTACCCAGAGCATGGCAGATAAGGCCGATTACACCACGGGTTGTCAACAGGGTCACGGATATCCTGGTGGATGAGTTAGTCCGTCTCTTCCCAGAGTGGGCCACACCACCAGACCCACCGAGCATGGTCTGAGCTCACCACCGAGCTCAGTGCAGTATCTGCGGTCTGAAGAATGTTCAGTAACACACGACAAGCATCAATAACCTTCCCCATTTTGTCAGCATAAGGGTCACTGTATTCTCTCTGCTTCCTTACACTCACTGTATATCTGTTATAGCACCGACCCCGAACAAGGCTCATGCTCCATCACTCTCACTCCTGCAAGCATGCACATACCCACCTCTCTCTCTCTCCCCCTCTATTGCTTACCTTTGTAATACCCCCACAGATTGTAGAATGCTCTGGAAAATGCTGATTCTGGCATGTTCCAGATAATATTCCAAATAATTCCCAGTTTTAGGAAAATGGCAGTGCCTCTTTGTGTAAAACATTAGGGGAAGAAACAGAGTTTTTTTTAATCACTTGCAATTAAAATCCATAATAGGCCATTCAGCCCTTCTGTATCATTTAATAAGTTCATTTAATATGTGCTGTATCATTTAATAAGATCGGGGGCGATCTGACTGTCACCTGAGCTTCACGTTGCAGGAACTTTCGATCATTCACCCCCCTGGTTTCCTGTCACTGACCAAATGACACTCAGGCACTTTTTTACCACGAGTTTCTTCAAGCATGTGTTCGGGAGGCATTTCCCATGGGGATGGACCCTCCAAAAAATATGCTCCATCAGCTTTTTACTTTTATGCAATGCTTAGCATTCTTCACACAGACCAATCAAAAATATACTCTTAATTTACGGTTATCGATATCTAATCACAATTAGTAATTCTGGTAATTTCGCTTGTGTCACATTATTATATTCAACCAAAGAAAGCATCTAATCACCTGTCTCGTTATAAAATACAATTTCCAGCGGCTTTTTTCTTTCCTCAGCCATTATCTTGACCGACATCTGAATTGTACCTTTTCCCTTCTTATCAAAGTTTATACTTTACTTTGAGTTTGGCTTTTTCTGTCTATAGTAATTATGCAGTCTCCCACTCTGTTGGCTGGCTGGCTGGCTTGTGATGCAGAGGAAGACCAACAGCGCAGGTTAAATTCCCCAAACTGACGGAGGTTACCATGAAGGGGACGTCCTCCCAACCTTACCCTGTCACCCGAGATGTAATGACCCTGAGGATAAACCACAATTTGTGGTCTCACGAATGAGAAAGTGGTCCTTTGGGGCTCTATTCTATCCAGGATAACATGTTATTTTTTCAAAAATATTGTTATTGACAGAAAATATTATTAATGCTACAATGAACCAATAAGTACCCAACTCAAAAGAAATGCAAATTGAACAAAATTACACCATTGTGCATGTACATACAAAACAAAAAGGTAAATAAACGGGCAGAAGAAAAAATAAAAATAAAAACAAATGAATAATACAACTCAGTGTGACAAAACTTTGTCTTTCAACCTACAGGAGCATTAACTAATACATTTGCCCGTAATTATTCCTGCCTGGACATTAGCATCATTAGTCAAGTTTGTCATAGCTATATAAAAGTCCTTATTAGAGTAGCCGATCGGCCTGTATCTTGGTAACTCAAAAAGGGCTGCCATGTCTTATAAGAATCCTGTATTTTCTGCTGCACCATACCTTTGAAAAAGTTCAAAGGGCTATGCTCCATGACGAGCTTGCGAAAACTCAACAGACCAAGGGGGCTTTCAGGCACCAAACACAACAGAATGTTTTTCTGAACACAAAGAGCGAGGGTATTGAAGTATTTTTTTCCTATGCACAATGGTGTAAGGTACACTGGGCAGGCCCACAAAAAGGGAAACCAGATCCATCTCCAATTCTGTCCCCAAGATCCTCTCCATAACACACCGCTCACATAGCGCTGGTGCAAGGTCAACAAGTAATGAGTAAGAGTGCCCATAGTCATTCTGTATTTGAGACATACTCCCATTTTGAATTTTGAGGGAGGATAGGGGGCCAGATAGACTCTATGAAGAATCTTCAACTACATGGCAAGAGTATTCTTACAGATTGAAATCCTTCTTGCATTTTCATAAATATCCTCCCCTGTGTCCAAAGAGATCTGAACGCCCAACTCTCTTCGCAGACCTCAGAAAGGCACAAAGTCTCGTCTGAGAGACCACTCTCCAACAAGGGTACTGACAGAGAGTGTGTTCTTATCACTCAGCACCCTCTTCTATATATCGGATCTGTACGGGTCTGTTAAAAGCGTGGTTCTTTTTTAAATCACATCTCTGATCTGATAAAAAGAAAACAGAAGACATCTCTGCTCGGACGTCTATAGTTACGACTTATTTGACCAAAGCACATCCTTGTTTCTCCCTCAGATAAATCATCAAAGCAAGATACACCGATGAGTTGCCCATAGTTTAAACATGGAATCCAGTATCCCCGGTCGGAAACACGGTATACCACATTTTGGGATAAGAATAAGGTTTGACTATATTGCCTTCGATCGGACACATTGCCCTCAATGTTTTAAAATTATTGATACTCATTGGGAAATGTCAATACTCCATAACAGTCCTCATTTTGTCTATGAATAGCAGACTAATAAGGGAGCGCTTTGCCTGAGAAGGTTCAATATCTAACCATTTTGACGCTGAGGCCTCACTAACATCGGGTAAAGAAGAACTTAATTGATAGCTTTTAATATCTGGGAGATCTACTCCCCGCAAACTGTGGGGTCTTTGTAATTTGGTTAACTTGATAAGGGATCGCTTATGGTGACAAATCAAAGAGCTAAATCATCCATTAAGTCTCCTAAATGTCTGTCCGGGAAACATCAAATAAGGTATTCACATGAGGGAGAGTAAACAAGGGAGGGAATTCATTTTAATAAGAGCTATCTGATCTAGCCAGGATATTGGAAGTGCCTCCCATCTTCGAAGGTCTTGTTTAAGTTTGTCAAACAAATGGACAAATTCCAACTTAAATATAAGTTCAAAGATAAGATTAATGAATATATCTAAATAGGGAATATCCCCATACCCCCGGGATCATTGAAAAAGAAATCAGGTTTCTCCATTGACTTCAGGTATTTCCCCAACATTGCCCATACACATGGCCTCAGGCTTTGTAAAATTAATGGTATTAACGTGACTTCTCTCCCACTTCTGGGGCAGATAGTTTGGGGTCCCTGCAGATGGCCTTCACCAGTGGCTCAATGACCAACGTAATCAACACTGGCGAAAGGGGTCTACCTTGGACTGCCTCTTGGAATATTAATATTATAGGATATCAAAACATTGGTGAGAAACGTGGCCAGAGGATCGCTTTCAAGGACCCTCACCCTCTTCATAAAAACTTTGCCTCGACCAAACTATTCTAAGTTATACAAGACATACAGCCACTCAACCCAATCAAATGGCTTCTCTGCGTCTAAAGGGATCACTAATACCTATATAGTTTGTTCTGGACACGCTTGGACCATATTGAGTAATCTTCTAATGTTGTTCGAGTACCTGCAGCCCATTATAAGCTGGTGTGGTCCAGTTTGACAATGGAAGGAAACCCTTTTTCCAGCCGTAATGTAAGGGTATCAGACAGGATCTTGAAGTCAACATTTAAAAGTGAGTTGGGCCTCTAAGAAGCACAATCTTCCAGTGTCTTCGTTTTTTTAAGAATAAGAGAGACATGAAACTCTCTTAAGGATGGTGGGAGTCAATCGTGACCGTGTGAGTGACTAACATGGTAAGCATCGGCCCTGACAATAAGTTTATAAATTCCACATAAAATTCACTTGGAAATCCGTCAGGACCGGGCGCCTTTCCGCCCTGAAGCTGCTTTATACCCTTCAGCACTGACAATGGTGCATTAAAGCAAGACACTCATTTGGGGGTAACCCCTGGAAGATCCAAGTTCTTGAAGAAAGATTCCTTCTTAATCCTCATAATGCTCAGTCTGATATAATTCGGAGTAAAATCTCCGAAATGCTGCTTTAACCTTTATGGGATTGCAGCTAAGGGTTCCAGTACCTTCCCTAATTGAGGTAATGGCTTTGTGGCTCTCTTTTTACTCGCAAGATATGCTAAATACTTGCCCGGCTTATCACTATGCTCAAACAGCCTTTATTTTGCAAAAGTAAGTTTCTTCTTGGCTGTCTGTGTGAGCATAGAATTCACTGTAGACCGATGTGTTGCGATTCTCTGCAGCCTAGCCACCGAGGGTCTATCACAATATGCCCTCATGGCTGCCTTCAACTGTGCCTGGAGCAAGCGTTCCTGCTCCAGTATCTGCCGCATCCTAAGAAATAATTATTCCTTTGGCATAAGCCTTAGCCCTTTTCCATAGAATGGATGGGTTACTGTTTGAATCTGAATTAATGGCTAAGAAAGATCTGAATTCATTACAGAAATACTAAATGAACTTACTATCCTGAAGAATAAAGGGATCCCTTCGCCAGTGTCTCGAACCTGCTTTATTGTCCTTAAACTTAATCAATAAGTATACTGTTGCATGTTCAGAAATTGTAATATTCCCAATTGTACAGAACACCACCGAATCGAAGATCGCTGCAAGGTGAGGAAGAGATCAACCCTAGTGTGGCCTTTCTGCGGGTTAAAGAAGAAAGTAAAATCCCTATACATGAGGTGGATCTGCCTCCAAACAGCTACAAGCCACAGTTCCACACAAAATTTGCTTAGATTGTTAAGAAGGGGGATTTTGGCCCTTCTGTCCACCGTCGGTGCAAATGACAATTGAAATCTCCTCCTACAATAATGTGCTGCGAAGAAAGATAACTTAATTTGGAAAATGCATCTATCAGGAATTTAAGGCTGTGTGCCAGGGGCCTTAAACATTCAAAATACCGTTTTCAGTCCCCATATATCTTTGAGGATTATGATCCTCCCGTGGGTGTCTCATACAATCTCGTAATTTAAGTGGAAGATTCTTCCTCACCAGTGGCTTTTCCTCTAATCCTAGTATCAAAAGACGAGAAATAAACCCGATCAACCCACCCTGCTGTAACGTGAAATGTTCCTTGTCATCAAGGTGCATCTCCTGCAGTAGGACAATAACCACCCTCTCCTTTGTAAGGCTAAAACGTACCCTTTTCCTATTAACTGGCTCCCCTTAATGCTCCAGATACACCATTTAAGCATGACATTGGCCATAAAACACTGGAACAACATTTGAACTCCAGAGAAGAAGAACTCGAATTACAAATCGCTGAGCATCAATGAAAAAAACTCATAGAGCCTAAAAAAAGACTAACTAAAGCTACTACAGCTAACAAGCTCTCAAACGTTCCATAACTAAATACATACAAAGACAACAAAAACAGGATACAATGGCTCTCAGGAGGGGCATTTACCCCCGCCCACTAGAGGCATTTGCACGTCACAAATCTTTATCTTCTGCCCCATTGGTAATACTGCATCCAGGGCAATTAGTCACAAACATCGGGATTGAACTGCCCTTAGGTAGGCATTCAGTCATCACGATCACCTTCATAACTCCCTCCAGCTTGAGCCGAAACTGACACACAATCTAAGCAAGAGAAAAACGAGTAGTAATATTAATGAAGTTAAAAGTGTGTACTCTACCCATCCCCAACTATAATTTAATAGAAGAAAGATTCAACAAACTTCCTTTAAAATGAGAGAAGCATGATTATCGATATCCATGAAAGAATCCAGCCGGCTTTATAGTGTCCACAAAGTTTTCACGTCCTCTGGAGAGTCAATGGATCTACTGAAAGATTCACCAGTGCGGAGATCTATTGAAAGCATACGGAGCACCGCTGGGTTCATTAAGGAATACTGAATCTCAAGTTCCCTTAGTATTCTCTTGATATCATCAAAAGATTTTCTTTTTTGAATCACTGCCGCTGAAAAGACCTGGAAGAACATAATCCTGGAGCCCTTGTTGGATCTTTTCCCTGTGTTCTGGAAGCTTCCATAAGTCTTTGAATGCCCCTGCAACTACGTAATCGCACAAGGACAGGGTGAGGGCGTTAGTCTGAGTCTGACCTACGCGCGGTAACCTGATGAACTGTCTCACTCTTCACCCGCCGCTCTTCAGCTTCGAAGTGAAGGAATCACGGCAGCCAGTTCTCGAAAAAAAAAATCTCTGGCCGAACACCTTATGTCTCCAGCAGACCGATGATATGAACATTCTTCATTCTGCCCTGTTCTCAAGGTCGTCACCTTGTTCAGTTAAGGTACGGATATGTTTTCCAAGGGCGAGGATCCGCTCCTTAGAGGAATCGATCACAGACTTTGCCCCTGCAGTTTGGCGCTCGACCTCATCCGTTCTGTTTCCAAGGCTTTCAAGTTGCTCGTCATGTTTTTAGAGCACGGCTGAGAGTGGTTCTAGTTTCCTGCTGAACTTTTCTTCAATCATAGCTTCAATCATTTCAAGTAACTTGGTGAACTCGGTGACCAAGGCCTGGTGAGTAACTGGGTCCATCGAACTAGCAGAGGGGGTTGCAACTACAGCCTCAGTCATGCTGAAAGCTTCTGACGTTGCCCGGCGTGTTGGGACTGACTCGATCCTTTCCCGTGTTTTGTCATTTCCACTTGACAAAACGGAATTAGTCAGGATTCTATAGCTCATTTAGTGTTCAATTTTAAGTAAATGACTGTGGTGGGGTAGGTTAGATTACCACTGTGATTCAGAGCCCAGCAAAGCAGACCTTTCATATCGCTGCCATGTTGTTTCCCCATTAAAACTTTATCAATGTTATCATTTCGTTTAATTCCTGGATATTCTGGAGCCGTGCCATTCAGTCCCACTGTCTACAGTTTCCCCAACACTGCACATTGCTGCCCACTACTCGATCATCCTTGACTCATCTGTGATTCGTGAACCTTGCCTCAAAAATATTCAATATATCTGCCTCGAATAGTCTGCAGGAAAGAGTGTTCCAAAGACTCACTACACCCTGAGAAAATGAACATAAACCGACTCATCGATATGTGAGATTAGTTTTATTTTTGTATCCTTATCTGAGAAAGGATATAGCAATATTGGAAGCAGTTCAGAGTTGCTTCCCTTCACTTATTCCATGGATGAAGAGCTGAAAATATGGAGACTTTAACAGGTTACCCTTGGAATGAGTACTGATCTTATTGAAGTATACAATGCCTTGGGGTGAATGGATCAACTAGATACCCACTGGGTGTTTTGCATAATCCAAACTTGAAGTCATTGTCATAGAACCCCTACAGTGTGGAAGCATTCTGCCCATCGAGTCCACACAAATCCACCAAACAGTATCCTACCCAGACCTGTCCCCCTACCCTGTCCATGTAACCCTGCATTTCCCATGACTAACTCACTTAACCTACACATTTCTGGTCACTCTGAGTAATTTAGCATGGTCAATCACTCTAAGCTGCACATCTTTGGAATATGAGAGGAAACTGGAGAACTGGGAAGAAACCCAAACAGACACGGGAAGAATGTTCAAACTCCACATAGAGGGTCGGACGCGGTTGGAATTGACCTCAGCTCATTGCTGATATGAGGTAGCAGTGCTAACCACAAATCCACCACGCTGCTCCATCAGCCCTATTAGTTACCTGCGGCTGATGAAAGAAATCTGCCTGACTTGTTCCTGTCACTGAATCTGGCCCCGTCTGAGACCTTTATCATCGGTCATATCACCAACCTGGTTACATGTAAAATGTGTTATGAGCAGTGGAGGAGTGGGACTAGAAAAGGAAACGGTTGACACCCTCCAACTTCAATCTGAACCGGATTGAGGAGAAATTCTCAAAGTTGGATTTCATTAAAGTGGGAATTCTCTTTCTCAGAAGTTTGGGATGGTTGTATCTTTATATTAAAGCAAGGCTGGCCTCATCTGATTGTTTGTAGACAGGTGAATCAGGGATAATACTGCAGGGAGAGAAAAGTGCAGCTGGGACCACAATGAGATGATCCACTACCTTATTTACTTGTGAAGTGGTGTCAAAGGGCCGAATGGCCCACTTGTGTCCCTCAGCCCTGTGTTCTAATGTTCCATTCAGCCCTTGAGACCTGCTACTAGGGGCAGATCGAGACCACTCCAATGGTTAGGTGCAGTTTCAGAATTGTACTTAGAAAATCCAGGCTGGGTCAGAAAGTGACCACCAACCTCAATCCTCCTTTCCAGGCTTCCCCTCTCTGTAACTTCTGCTCCATATGTGAGTCATGTTCCAGACCCAAATTCACAGTGAATACAGCCACCATACCCCACCAAGGGTTAACTCAAACAAATCTTCCGCTCTCCCTGAACGCAACATTGTAAAATACGATTTCCAGGAAAATAACCCGTTACTTTCCAAAAGCATAACATAAGAATGCAAGAAAAAGGAACAGTAATCGGCTATTCGGCCCCTCAAGCCTGAACACTCATTTAATAAGAACATGGCTGATCGGCTCCAGGTCTGAAATCCGCTTTCCCACGCAATTCGTTGTATACCTCCACAACTCTTTTGGAATAGGGAATTTCAGACATTCACTACCTTCTGAGAGAAGATTGAAATTGGTGTTTCTTATTCGGTATCTATCTCCTTGAGTTCGAGGCTCAGGGGAAACACCTTCTCAGCATTTACTTTGTCAAGCCCCCTCGGTATCTTGTATATGTTAGTAATATCACTCTTATGCATTTCAACCGCAATGAATAATCGCCTCACCATTTTCGATGCACTCAATAAATCAACCCTTTCATGCCATGAATCCGCCTCATGAACGAACCTAGTTACTTGCAACATCAGCATGCTGACGCTATGTTTCATGCACTGGAACACTGCAATCCCTTTGTACTGCTCCTTTTTTGGGAGTGTTCTCCATTAAATAACAGCCTGAATTTTGGTTCTCAGTGTCAACTACAAACTCGGATGTATATTGTAAATAACTGATGCCATCGGCCTGATATTTGTGGTAATCTAGTAGATACACCTTTATCCTGAAGATCCAATAAGCCTGATTCTCCAATTTCTATATGTTAAACCCACCGTCATTCCATGCTAATATATTATCCATCAAACTAAAAGCCTCTGTCTTGTGTCAGAACGTTTATTTTGTGATACCTTGTGCAAAATCACTGGAAAGCCTTACCCTTTATCAAATCTGCTTGTCACATTCTCAGGAGTTCCTGATGAAGGGCTCTTGCCCGAAACATTGACTTTCCTGCTCCTTGGATGCTGCCTGACCTGTTGTGCTTTTCCAGCATGACTCTAATCTTGACATTCTCAGGATCTCCAGAAAAAAAAAGTATGATTTTACTGAACAAAAGTAGTTTCCAATTTCACAAAACCATGCCACTCTGGGTTTAGCTTTTCTAACTGCCCTGCAATTCCTTCCTTACCAACAGGCTCTAGAAGATTCCCAGCAATAATGGTTAGGCAAAATGGTTCCTGCTTTCTGTCTCATTCGTTTCTTGAAGACAGGCGCCACATTGGAGGGTCTCCAGTTTCGCTAGAACACTCCTGTAATCCAGAGTGTTATGGAATATTTCACACAGTGCCGCTAGTCACTCTGAGACCACTTCTTTTAAAATTAACTATGAATTACTTCTGACCTGCTATCCTTATTCTTATCTGTTAGGTTAAAACCTTGTTACTTTTGTTGCAGACAGTTCAAGAAATTCCCTCCTATTATCATTTTATTTATACCATTTAAATGCTTACAGTACTTTCCCCATGAGGAACGGTTTAAAATACTGGTGTAAGTTATTTGCCTGTTCCCTGTGGCCAGTTCCCTAGTTACACCCTCCATATGGCCTCAATGTACTTTCCTGACTGCACTTCTGCCTCAGCTCACAAACACATTTTTAAGCTTAATTTTATACAGACGGAAAAGCTCGTGATGCTTGCTTTTATATTTCTTGCAAATTTATTACGTCATATCCTTTCATACATCTTCCTCGCTTCCTAGATTCATACAGTCATATTGAGCACAAACAGACCATTTGGTCAAATTCGTCCATGCTGGCCAGGTTTTCTAAACTAAACTAGTCTCATTTGCTTGCACTTGGCCCATATGCCTCGAAACGTTTCCCATTCATATGTTTGTCCAAATGTCTTTGAAATATTGTAGCTGTACTTGCATCTACGACTGTTCCTCTGGCAGCTCATTCCATACTTACATCGTCCTCTGTGTAAATAAAGTTGCCCCTTTGTCCCTTTCAAGTTTTCCCTCTTTTACTTTAAAGCTATGCATCTATGTTTGAACTCCCCGATGCTGCAGAAAGGAAATTGGCTATTCTCCCTATCCATGCCTCCCATGACATTATAAACTTCGAGAATGTCACCCCTCAACCTCCTACACTCCATCTGATATAAATTTCGAGATAAAATGTTGAACAATAAGCACTTCAAATTTGAAAGAATTATAAAGATGACAGGTAAAGAAAACAGCCGAAACTTCATACTGCCAGTTTTGCTCTATGTTACAAAACTAAGGCAGCATGAAACTCTTACTAGTGCCAATAAGAGGTCAAGCACCTGAATTCCTTAGTGTGAAGGAGGTGGTGATCTATAGAGTGAAAACCTATCTCTTGCTAGATCTATATAATACCACATGGTCAACATTCACTCTCCTGTTCTCTCTGTGTCCTTGTGTGGTTGTGTTTTCTTTATCTTACACTCAGTTAGAGAAAACCCCTTTCCCCCATTCACATCTTAATTTAAACCCATTTTGCATCATCTCCTCGTTCACAACTGCTAATAGCCCGTTTATCTTATGCCATGCCTTCTTTTCCAAGTCATGCATCCCCCAACTCCGGCAAGGGATTAAAAAGCCCAGTTTCCAACCTTTTTTCACTTCTGAACAAGTCACACGGACTTATTTCTCTATTTCTCTGTTTCTCTGTCTCTGCAGATGCTGCCAGACCTGCTGGGTTTCTCCAGAAACCAATAGGCACAGCACACTTTTTCAATTAAAGAAATAGCGAACGATACTTGAACTAAAAACACAAAAATTGCTGGAGAAACTGAGAGCTACGTAAAAGGGTCACTGGACCCAAAAGATTAACTCTACATTCACTACAAAAGACGCCTACAGACCTGCTTTGTTTCTTCAGCAATTTTTGAACAAGTTCCAATTTGTGAAAGCTTCTCAAACGCCCCGTCCAAAACGGAGCGTCGTACCCTGGGAACTGAACGATAACGCAAAGTGCACACATTCATTGGCTCTGAAACTGCATATGGCTGGCATCACTGACACCACAGAGCTCTTCATCATAGTCAGGGAGAAAACCAGAGAGAAACACATTCAATTCAACCGTAGAAGATGACATTAAGATAAAGGAGAAGATTCAGATGAATATGTTAAAGGGTTTGAGTAATGTAACAAATTGGAAGTATGGCACCAAGGAGAGACCCTCATCAGAATGAGAGTAGGAAAATAGAAGTATTACCGCATCAGGTGATGTCACTGAATTCACGGCTGATGGGTGAATGGGTCTCGATGTGAACTGGGGGGCAGTCAGTAGAATTGAATTGCAGATATTGCAGCTGAAAGTGGGCTATCACGTGATGCTGTTGACAACAGCAGCAATAGAAGCAGGATTGTATTCAAACATAATCTGTATCATTTTCCCCAGGATATTCCATCAGTCTACAATTACCACCAAGCCGAGTGATGGTTCAGTGATGTGTGTGGGTGAACCTGCCAAGGTCAGGACCATGTGTACCTAAAGCTGATGACAAACCATTAAAGCTACCGCACTTGAATGGTTTCATTCCAAACAGCAGAACTAACATCTGATAGAGAGGAAGAAATGATCCCAAGACCAACAGTTCAGATCTAAGCTCTGCAGTCCTGCCACATTCAGACATAAATGTCGGTGTACTACTAAACTGGAGGAAAGGATTCCAGAAATATCCCCATTTAAGTAATGGAACAGCCCTGCACATTAATGAAAAAGACAAGGATGTAGTGTCTGCACCATCTTCAGCCAGAGGTGTTGAATCGATGATCCACGTCACCCTCGTCATGATGCCAAAGAATCACAGATGCCAGTCTTCAACGAATTCGATTCGCTGCATTTGACATGAAGAAACAGTTGGACACGTAGATACGACAAAGGCAATGGGCCCTGACACCATTGCCGCAATGGTACTGAAGACTTGTGCTTTACAACAAGCCGTGTCCCCAGGGAAGCTTTCCATTCCAGTTCCAACTCCGACAGCTCCCTGGAAATGTGGAAAATTACTCACACTATGTCCCGTCCCTAATAGATTAATAATTACATTCTGACCATTTAACACTCCCTCAGCGCCTTGATAATTGGTGGGAGTTCATTTTGACAAAGCTGTCAAGAGGTACAGAAATAACCCGCTCAGTGTGATTTCCAATAGGTTCCTTTGTGGTCATGGTGCTGTTGTGGAAATGTCACTGGATTACTAATCCAATACAGGATAATGCTCTGGGCAGTTGGTGGAAGTTAAAACAATTAATAAAATATCAGGATCTAGAATCTGGTGATGGCAACAGTGACCTTGCATCCAATGTTGATTGTAAACATCGATCTCCTTCCCCAATTCAGGAAGTGAATCTCCCGTACTTTCCTGGTCTGGCCTAAAAATAACTCCAGACACAGAGCCATGTGATAAAGTCTTCAATGGTCCCTCAAACGGTAAGCAAGACACTCAATTGTATCACACTGCTCCAAGGTCTTAAAGGATAAAACCAGGCAGAATTCCCGGCACCAGCCTCGATATCAGAAAAGGGAACGGGAATCACATTCCTGTTGATCCTGCAGAGTCCTCCTTCCCAACATCTGAGAGCTTGTGAAAACATTTACAGAGCTTTCCCACAGGCTGCACGGAAACATCGGGAAAGGAGTAGGCCATTCAACACATTGAGCCTTCCCCATTATAGTTCATTGAGAAAATCTCCTCAGTGCAGTTTTCCCGACACAGTGTTCATATCCATTAATATGTTTAAACATTGTGAAATATAAAATAAGAACTGTTGTAGTCCCTTCAGTCCATCAATCTTGCTCCTCGATTCAATATACAAGCAGTTCTCTGATAACGCGGGTTTATTAAACGTGATTTGACTGCAGTGCGATTCATGAATTGTGCATCTTTTTTCTAAAAAGTGAGCTCCCGCTCACTGTGACGCGATTTCTTGCCAGACATCAGCTGAACAACAAAACCCAGCTTCAGGATCCTCTGTCTGCAAAATGCACCCTCTGAGTGTTCAGCTAAAACAGGAATGCAATCCGCTCTGCAAAGCCTTGAACCTGAGCCTGAAACGGGGAAGTGTTCTCTCCAATTAGAAGGAACTTTATTTCAAACCGGAGAATCTTGAGGAGAAATGGAATTCCATGTTGGCATCACGTGGTCAGTCAGCCCTGCGTGCTTTCTGGTGAAGAGTTTGGTGAAAGGTACAGGGATGTAGCCAGTGACTGTATTGTGAAAGTGTTGCATTTACAGCACTATTTCATTACCATATATGATTTAAAGGTTTAATTAGATTGTGCTAGTGTGTGTGTTAGGCGAACTTTAATTTTGGTTTTGTACTGATATTTTGCGGTTTGCCCATTATTCTCTTTTCCCCATAGACCACATTATTAATATTGCATGATTTTCTGCAACACAGTGATGCACAGGAACACAGCTACCATGCTATTGCAGAGCAACCTGTAATGATATCTGATTCTCTATCTTCATAACATACCCTGCTCTCTCCCTAGCCCTTTAGTTTCCAGAAATCCATTTTTATATTCAATGCCTTGGTTTCCACAGTCTGATCTGGGAGATAATTCCCCAGGTTCACCAGTCTCTGAGTGCAGACATTTATTCTCTTCTCACTGCAGAGTGGTCTGTCTGTACCTAAACTGTGGCCCCTTGTTCTGATGTCCCATCCAGGGCAATTGTCACCCCTGCTTCCAATCTGTCTTGTCCTGACAGAGTTTTATATATTTCACTGTTATCTCCACTCATTTTCCTAAAACCCATGGAATTCAGGCCCAGCCGCCCCAGATTCTGCTCCCTCAACAGCGATCAATCTGGTCATCTTCGTTGCTCTCCCTCAATGTCAGGTTTGTCCTTTATTAGGGAAGGAGATCAAAACTGTGCATAATACTGCACAGTATTCGAGATGAGGACTCACCAATGCCCTGTACAGCTGCAGTAAAACACCCTTACTCCTGCATTCAAATCCCCCTGAAATGAAGGTGAATACACGATTTATCTGCCTATCTGCTTTCTGCTCCTGCAATATTGCTTTCAGTGGCTGGTGTACAGGGAAATCCAGATCCTTTTTCAATGTTACAGCTCCCCACTTGTTGGGTCTGTGTACACTGGTCAGCGTGCCAATGCCATTACCAGTATTGATTTCATGATTCAGATCTCATTGCCCTACACTGACCTTGGAGGGCTGCATAGGAGAAACAAAAATGCATCTTAAGTTCCTTTATAGATCAACATTTTTCAACTAATCCCTTTTCAAATGATAGGCTCCAGTTCTGTTTTTCCCATCAAAGGTCACAATATCACATATCCTATGCCTCCCATCCCCATTGCTCCTAATGTGCCACATATTTGCCCAGACACTCCACTTGTCTCAATCACCTTGGAGCATTTTGACATCCTGCTTACCCACTCACAATCTGATATTGTTTAGTGCCATCTACAAACTTAAAAATATTGTATTTGATCCACTCAATCAAATATAAGATGTGTATTGGGAATAGCTAGGGACCAAACCCCGATCCTTGCTATATCCTCCAAGTCTTCCATTCAAAACAATACATTGTTTTATTTCTACTCACTGCTTCCTGCCAGCTCTCCCTTTCTAAAACCACATTAGTCCCAGTCCCATAGGGTTTGAATTAGCATAATCGGCTTTATCAAGAATGTGGCCGGCACGGTGGCACAGTGGTTAGCACTGCTGCCTCACAGCACCTGAGACCCGGGTTCAATTCCTGCCTGTGGCAACTGACTGTGTGGAGTTTGCACATTCGCCCCATGTCTGTGCGGGTTTCCTCCGGGTACTCCGGTTTCCTCCCACAGTCCAAAGATGTGCCGGTTAGGTGAATTGACCATGCTAAATTGCCTGTAGTGTAAGGTTAAGGGTATGTGTGGGTTGCGGTTCGGTGTGGACTTGTTGGGCCTAAGGGCCTGTTTCCACACTATAATGTAATCTAACCGTTCTGAAAATGCACATATTTCATTGATTGCTTCCCCATAATTATTATAAAGGCACTTCCTCAAATATGATTCCCATTTGATCAATCTCTGTTGACTTTGTCTGTGCTCATTACTTTCAGTTCCAATACTTCCTCTAAAACTGTTCAGTTGCTAATTTCATTCTATTCCCTTTTTCTAAACAGACTAATGTTCACTAGTTTTTAATGGGAAGTTTTCTTTATTGTTTCGTTTTCTTATGTGAAGACATAACTGAAGTATTTTGTCCACAGTTCTGCCTTTTCCCTGTCCTTAATTCTCTGGTATCAGACTGTAAGAAAGCTGCAACTTTCTTTCCCGTAATTTTGCCATTGACATATTTTCAGAAGATATTACAAGTTCAATCTTAAAACCCTTGTTAAAACTCTTCAGAAACCCATCAATTCCTACCTTAAGCTACTCAATGATTGACCTTCCACAGCCATACAAACACAGAAGCACAGACTTTGTCCCATCAACAATACAGCACGGTCTACATTGGCCCCACTTTCCGACACAAGACCGTAGCCGTGAATCTTATGGCATTTCAAGTTCACAACCGTATATTTTTTAATGGTTGTGAAGTTACCATGACAATTCTTCTCTCAGGAAGTGCATTCCTGACCCCAGCACCCTCTGAGTGAAAAACAATCCTCAATTCCTCTCCACATCTCAAATCCTTCACTTTAAATTGTGTTCCATTGATCTTGGCCCTTTGACTAAAAGGAACAGCTGCTATCTATCCATCCTGTCCATGTCACTCGTAATCCTATCCTTCTGAATCTCGGCCCACCCAGCCTTCTCTCCTCCAAACTAAACAGCCCGAGCATATCTAGCCTCTCTCCATAGCTAATATGCTCCATCCCAGCGAACATCCTGGTGAAATCTCCTCTGAGCCCTCTCCACTGCAATCACATTCTTCCTGTAATGTGGCTCCCAGAACTACAATCAGTATTCCATCTTGGCAAAAGCAAACTTCCGCATAGCTCTTATAATCTATGCCTTGATGAATAAAGGTTATGCCTACGATCCCCTATGCTTTCTTAAATTGTGCATTAACCAGTTTAGTCACATTCAGGGATTTGTGGAGAAACACCGTCTGAGCTTCCTCGTGTGCTGCCATTCATTGAGTTCTTCCCTGTCCATTTCCTTCTTCCAAAGTGCATCATTTCATATTCATCAGGGTTACATCCCATCTGCCATTGATCCACCCATCTGACCATTCCATCTGTATCTTCCTGTAAAATAAGACCTTCCTCCTCACTGCCAACCACCCGGCCAATCTTTGTTTCAAACACAAACTTAGTTGTCACACTCCCGCCACCCCCGTCTATATTCACAGCTGCATCATTTATGAATACCACAAATAATCAAGTTAAAGATGACACAACACTAGGTTATAGTCCAACAGGTTTATTCGGAGGCACTTGCTTCGAAGAGTTGCTTCTTCATCAGGTGGTTGTGCGCTTTGAAATCTCGTGGCTCTGAATAAACCTGTTGGATTATCACCTGGTGTTATGTGATTTTAAAGTTTGTCCACCCCAGTCCAACACCAACACCTCCGTATCACAAATAATAAGGGACACAATACTGATCCCTGTGATACACCATTGGACACCGGTCTCCAGACACACTAACAGCCTTCAACCACTACCCTCTGTCTCCTAACAGTGAGGTGATTTGGATGCAATTTGGAAAGTCACAAATGACTCTGACCTGTTCCTTAGTTATTCTTTGCCGCTTGACACACGTGAAGAATATCTGGGGATTCTCCCTAATTTTACCCTACCAGCAGGTTTCTATGCCCCTGTTTTAGGCAGTTCTCACCAAGTGAAGAATTTCCTCAGTATTGCGGTCTTAAATGGTCTGTCCCTGAAACTGCAATTATTTGCCTTGAATGTGGAACTGACAGCCAGGGAAACGTCCTGTTTATTTCCAACTTGGCATATGTTTTGTGAAGTATCCAAGTTTCATTGTGGCCCTCCTCTCATTCTTTCAAACGCTAAAGAACACAGGCCGAGTTTCCTCATCAGGCAATCTCGCCATCTGAGGGATTAATCTGGACAATGTCCATTGCACTTTTTTGTGGTCAGTATATTCTTTCTCAGATTGGGTCTCCAACACTTTACACAATGGATGTAGGTTTGCTCGCTACATTTCCAGACGTTTCGTTATCTTACTAGGTAACATCTTCAGTGGACCTCATGCGAAACAATGCTTAAAATTCCTGCTTTCCATTTCTATGTTTGGATTTTTTGTGTTGGTGATGCTATGTCCTGTGGCGAAGTCACTTCCTGTTCCTGTTCTCAGAGGGTGGTTGATGGGGTCTAAAAACTAATAGCACATCGAGTTAGACAACTGTAAGAAATACATATGGATTTTCTCCATTGTTGCTGTTAATTCCTAAATATCCAATATCATATGCTGTATAATAGATTCCAACAGTTTCAAAACTTGCAGATGTCAAGTTAATTGTTCGGCTGTTCTCCAAACTATGTCCTCTTCCCTTTATAGATGCTTGGATTCCTTCCATTAATCTATAGTGCTTGGATCACGTTTTCTAACTTCCATTTATCCACAATGGCTTCCAGCCTCTGCAGAATGCACAGGGAATGAAACACAGTCATCGACAGTGCAATTAATATTTCTATTATCAATTTATGTCAGACATTTTAATATGAAGTACATTAGGTTTGTCAGACTTAGCAATGCTCAATCCAGTTACATTCTCAAATACCACCTTGTTACTGATATAAGTTGACTTTATGTCTTCAGTTCCACAAGCCCTACATGAACACTTGGTATTACTGGGTGATTTTGTGGATCTTCCTCCATGAAGACAGATGCATAGTAACTGGTTATTTTATTGGCCATTTCCCTGTCCTTCATAATAAACTCTCTCCTCTCCCTATTACCAATTTCCATATTTGACCTTGCTTTTACTTTGTTTCCTTTGATATACAGATTGTAGATTTATGCAGTGTTTTTGTTCTTGTTTGTTAGCATTCATGTTCTATTTTTGATTTCCTTATAAATTTCATGGCCCTTGTTTCTGGATCGTGAATTTCTGAGAATTCTCAGGTTTCCACAATGACTGAATTTTTTTCCGAAGCCACTTCCTATGATTAACACGTTTTCTAATTTGTTATGTTAAACAACATTGTGTCACTTTCCCTTTCTTTGGTGTTTATACCTGAAATAAATAGACGTATGATTCAGACTTTGCATTATTTCTATAAATCTCCTGGTCCTGCCCAGATATATTCTGGAACATTGCAGGAGGACAGAGAAGGAATTGCGGGAGCCCTGGCTGATATTGTTGCATCATCGCTGGCCAACAGGTGAGGTCCCGGAAGACTGGAGGGTTGCGAATGCTGCGCGCTTACTCAAGAAGGGCTACAAAGAAAAACTTGGGAACTATGGACCACTAAACCTAAGATCTGTAGTAGGTAACTTACTTGAAAAGGTTCTGATAGATAAGATATACGTGCATTAGGAAAGACAGGGTGTGATTCGGAGCAAGATTAGAGTGGTGCTAGAAAACTACAGCAGAGCAAGCAGCATCCGAGGAACAGGAAAATCAACGTTTCGGGCAAAAGTCTATCATCAAAGTCAGCACGGCTTTGTGCATCGAACACCATAGCTCACAAATTTGTTCGAATTCTTTGACGAAGTGACCAGCAACGTTGAGGAGGTCAGAGTGGTATGCGTAGTCTATATGGATTCAAGTAAGGCCTTCAATAAGCTTCCACATGGTGCGCTGCTCTGGAAGGTTAGATCGCATGAAATTGAGGAGGACCTGCCAAATTGGATACAAAATTAGCTTGATGGTAGGAAGCAAAGAGTAATAGTGAAAGGATGCTTGTCAGATTGGAGGCCTGGGACTAACAGAATGCATCAGGGCGATGCTGGCACCACTATGTATTACATATACCTATAATTTAGATGAGAATGTAGGTGCATGATTTGTGAGTTTGAAGGTGACAATAAAATAGGCGGTAACATGGAGAATGACAAAGGTTGTCAGAAATTTCAGAACTTACAGCAGTACCTTGATCAGCTGGAGAAGTGGGCCGAGAAATGGTAAATGGATTTTAATGCAGATCAGTGTAAATTCTTGCATTTTAGGACTCTATGACTCGAACAAACATTGCTTATCTCCCACTGAATGTTATTTTGTATTTTCCCAATTCACTGGAACAAACTTGACCCTCTCGGCTCCATGCTTCCATTATGTTTGACCAAAATGTACAATCATTCTATATTGTATGCAGACGCCGTGTAAAATACAACATATTAATGTCACTACTCTTCCAAAGCTGCTTCAGAGCAAGGACATTGAATAGTCCTCCTGACCACACAACACCAAATCCGAAAAACACTTGATCTCTAGTTTGGTTCAATACATACTCTTCAACCCACCTGATATACATTTAGGGAATTTATTTTTCACAGCATGAGCAGTCACTTAGTTAACGCAGTTGAGATGCAACTTGAGACCATCCAATAAGGCTGCAGTCTCCATGATATTTGCATGTCTAATTTTCAGAGCATATGATGCTCAGAATTTCTGTAACAGTTTTAGTTTCGATATATAATACACCAATGTTTGCTTCTCCTTGTTATTTGTAAGCTCTCCTTAAACTGAATCTGAGGGACATGGTCTGTGGTGTTATTGGTGATAGACTTGGACAAGACATTCCGGAAGGGTCACTTTGACGCTGTGATACAGGACAAGCGTCAATATCCTTCTCCGCTCTGTCAGGATAAGGGTCACCATATTCTATCTGCTCTTTCACACTCCCTGTATACCTGTTATAGCACTGACCCCCGAACAAGGCTCACACTCTATTTCCAAATAAGGCTCAGGCATTTCGAAACTCACTATTGAAATCAGCAACTTTCTTCTTCACTTTCTCTGTCACCTACACAATACCCCCCACACTAATAATACTAAATTGATTTACAACCGTCGACTGACTCATTCCGGACACCTCACCATTCCCCCCAGCCCCACATCCACCAGCACTAACAGCAGGGTCACCTATTTCCACTCTCCCTCCCTCTCTCCCTTTCTCCTGTTCCAGGAGAAACTGTCTGAAATGGGACAGAAAGGGCCAAGCCCGGTGGTGCTGTGTCTGATATCTGTTCCCTCACACCCCCTTCTCCCGCCACGTGGGGAGGAACCTGGCATGAGCCGGACAGAAACAAGGTGGCTCATGTGGAGCTTCTGAAACATCCACGTCCCATCTACTAAGTAAAGAGCAACATTCAGTTCTCAGTTTAAACCCGCTGTCAGTTCCAACGTCAGTCAATTCACTCTCAAACAAAAACAGATACCTCACTGCACAAAGATGCAGACACTGAAATGCACAGACGTATTGGTCAACACCCCAACATACTAACATGCACAACATATTTAAGGAGATAGGCATATACACACATTGCAACACACAAAGACATATGGGGTACATACAAGAAATTATTGAATGGCATATCAGACTCGATGGGCCGAATGGACTCATTCTGCTCCTTTTTTCATGCTCATGTGGTGTTATGCTGTCAAGTATTCACTTTCTGAGATTGCAGTAGATGCTGGATTTGATACATATTTGACCGGAAAGAGTCAGTGGGAATGTGGGACAGGCTTGGAGGGCAGAATGGTTCATTCTTATTCATAATTATTATATCCTTAAGTATGAAAAGAGGTGGTGATTTGTTGTGAGGTTAGCGCAGTTTTAATGTAATAGGTCCGACAATGAAATAAAGATGACCCTTTCCATTTAGTGCTGGGCGGTCTGTGGTATCCTCATCCTCAGGGAATAGGGAAGACTCTGTTATTGAGGATATTCTAGGCTGAGCTCAACTGATCTTTGCTGGACAGGAGAGTAAATGTTTATCGGTAACAGACAGGAGAAGGATGATCAGAGACAATTGGACCAACCATGATCATTCTGAATGTGTTGTTATCTCAATCCACCCTCGATGCTGTTATAGAGATATATTGCTGCCCCTACCCCATGTGTTGTTCCCTCAATCCACCACTCGAAGCTGTTACAGAGATATACTGCTGTCCCAACCCAATGTTTTGTTCCCTCAATCCGTCTCACGGTGCCGTTACAGAGATATACTGCTGCCACTAACCCATGTGTTGTTCCTTGAATCCACCCCTCGATGCTGTTACAGGGTAGGGGACCACCCCAATCCGTCAGACAGGATCGTTACAATGAGACAGGAGGAGACCATTCTGCCCCTCTAAGAAATTACACAGGAATGCAGAATTAAGTAACTCAAATCGTTGATTACATTACACAGCCCAGGACGAGGCCATTTAACCCGCCTGAACGGCTACGTGGGAACAGGCAATATGTCGCTAGCAGGAAATAGAGAGTAGAGAGAAATGTTTACTTTCAGGCTGCAAAGCTCTAACTGATAGAGTGCCTCAGAGATCACTGTGTAGTCATCAATGACCAATAATCTGTATCAATGATCTGGAGGAAGGGGAGGGAATGGCTTGGAGCTCAATTAGCTCGTACACCAAGATGGTCATTCATTGTGCCGTCAAATTGAGATACTGAGTCTGCAAAATGATTATAGACAGGGAAGGTTAGTGCGGAAACCTTCAGTAGAAATAACATAAGGTAAATTGTCTGTTTTGGCATGAAGGATAAAATAATGGTAATCAATTAAAATGGAGAGAGATTGCAGAACTCTGTGATACAGGCCGTTTCCATGTTCCTGGGACATGAATCATGTGAAGCCAGTCTGCAGATGCAGCAAGTGATTTGGAAGGTAAATGGAATGATGCTGTTTTTGACAAACGCTTAAGGTTTAATTGCAGGAATGTTTTACTGCATCTGTACAGGGCATTGCTGAGACCACATCTGATGCACTGTGTGCAGTTTTGATCCCCTAACAGTAAAATAAAAGGATATAATTATTTTAGAAATTTTCAAAGAGGTTTCCCTTTTCTCATTCCTGGGATGGCGGCCTTTGGTTATGGGGTATAATCAGTTCTGATCTTAGCCAAGAATAGGATTGAACCACCATGACTTTCAAAAAAGTGCATCAGCTGGATGCATATTATCTCTTGTCAGGGAGACTAAAGCTAGAGAATAAATTTGAATAAAAAGATGCATTGCTATTAACACACATAGTATGAAGACACCTACCAGTATTTACAAATTACACAGATACGTGTAAGCATGTCATCAAATTATAAAATGGGGACATTTTCTGAGATTGAATGGAATTCTGTACAACAAGAGCAATGATGCCCCTGCATATAATCCATAATCAGATTTTCCACAGAATGATCCAGGAGAGCACACATGGTCCAGTTTGGTGTTCAGTTGACATCATTGTATGTTTCAATACCGAGAGGAGAGAATTGTTCCCTGCCTGAGAAGCATCAGCCGATTGATCCCTTTCTCTTACTTTGTTCCACCAGATAGCAAAGTGTCAGTCTATAAAATCCCTGAGTTATCTTTGCCACTTGTGATGGATTCCTGGTGAGGATTTATTGGAGACTCTCATATGCCCGAAACAAAGGGAATTCAGCCAAATCCAACTGTTCCAGAAAACAATCCCACAACCAGTAGCTTATTTGAACAGAATAACTTCAAAGGCAGAGCAACATTTGGAGCACTCTGTCATTTTACCATTTGATATGAGTTCAGCGTTCTGTGTCTTACATTTTTTTTCTAGAAAATGACCTACTCTGAGACTGATATCATTGGCCACATCATTAAACTGGTTACATTTATAACTGGTGTAACCAGTGGAGGAGTGGGACGGAAAAGGAAACAGTGACCCTCCAACATTGGCTGGAACACAAATGAGAAATTTTCAAAGGGCTGTCCAAGTGGAAATTCCCTCCCCAGAAGTTTATGGTGCCTGGATGTTTACATTTATTCAAAGTTGTATTTTTTGACATTTGACAGAAAAGTGAATGTAGAAAATGGAATACAGACAGAAAAGTGCTGGGGAGACCACAATAACATGACCCATAATCTTTGTGCATGGTGGAGCGGTGACAAAGTGTCTAATGGCACACTCCTGCTGCTCAGTCTTATGTTCCTATGTTCCATCCAACCACTCACAGCTCCTGCAAGGAGCAGTTGGAGGCCACTTGCTCCAAATACCTGATCCACAGTAACACAGCATCTCATTCAGTCCCTCAAGACTGTCACACACACGCGGTTGTGGGTTGGAAAATGCTATTTGGAAATCCAGGCTGGGTTCAAAAGATGCCTCTGGTCTCTTTGCAGAGTGTCTCCTCTCTGCAACTTGTGCTTTATTTGTTGGTCATAATACAGGCCCAGATTCACTGTGAGTACAAAACTCATATCTCACCCAGAGATGACTCACAAAATACTTTGCTCTGTCAGATTGCAACATCCAATAACAGAACGTTCAGGAAAATTACAACCATTAACTTTGTAATTACAGAATATGAGGACGTAAGGAACCGGATCAGCTAAGTCGAACGATCAAGCTATTGGCTACCATCATGGCTGATCTATTATTGGCATTAACTCCTTCTTAATGCCCAATTCTTCGCATCCCATAGCTGTCTGACAGGTCAAAAATCCATCTCCCTCCTCCTTAAATACTTTCAGTGATGTAGCTCCCATAACTGGCTAGCCCAGATAATTCCTGACATTGATTACCCGCTGTGAGAGGATAACATTCCCTACACATACATCGTCAACTAATTGATATGAACAAGAGGTGAACACAGGGGCTCAGCAAACAGTCAATGGCTTTGATATCAAGTGAGTATTTGACTGAGGATGGCATCAGGACCACCCACTTATTTGAGCTGAATGGAAATCAAGTGTAACCTCCCACTTGTCTGGGTCTTTCCGAGCACAAAGAAAGATGCTTGTGGTCGGTGGCCTCCAGCCCTAACAGTTCCGGGATATCTCTGCAGGAGATCCTCAGGTTAGCCTCCTCAGCACAAACATCTTCAACTGCTATATCAATGTCTTTCCCCATCATAAGATCTGAAGTAGGGATGATGATGAAGATCACATAATATTCAGAGATGTTGTGCCTCCTCAGCTCCTGAACCATCTTGTGTCCATGACCTGGGCAGCATTCAGTTTGTGCTGTTAAAGTGTCGGTAACATTCATGTAACAGCGCTGCCAGACACTGCACATTTCCACAGTTAATAAAGGAGCTCAATCAGCATCCCAGGCTGGTTGCACACTGATATGTGGAAGCCATTGAGCCCGTGGAAACTACTGAACAAGAAGAGGGACATTCAATCCACCTGCCTATTCCACAGGAAGAGAAGGGGTCTGGTCAGTACATCGATCTGTTAAACAAGAACAGGCAGGGCCCAATCAGACCCATAAACCTGTTCCATGAGACCAGGAGGAGGCTATTCAGCCCCACGAGTTAGTTATACAGAAACAGGAGGGCGTCATTGATACTCTAACATGACAAACCAATGAAACCGAGACTGCATTGATGGGGGGCTCCATGGTGTTAATCATGGTTCCATTGTTTGTAGAACATGTGCTACCTTAACATGGTTTGCTGGCAGTGACAAAGGAAACAAAATATTTTGTGTAAAGTCTCAAGGAGGCATCTTCCATCTCCGAGAAGACACTCCCATGCGCTCTATGTAGGTCAGAAGCTGCTGGGAAGAGTTAACTCTTTTATAATGAAGGTACTGTTGCTGCTGTCGGGATTATGGATAGCATGACGTTCATTGCAGGATCACGCACCAATTGATCAGTATTAACGTTGGGAGAGATTTTTTTCTCCAAAAACCTGAACCTCTCTCTCTCTCTCTCTGAATCAAAATAGGGAGTGAGGGTGGTTGGGTGGAACGTTCTCAGAGGCTCTTAAACTATCGAGAATCATGGAACCCGAACGAAAAAAAAAAGCCATGGAATTTATCACCGTAACAGTGTCTGTTTAGAACATCATAAGTGATTGTACACCCTCCTTAATGTTCAATGCAATCACCTTATTCTCTCACTGAGCTTCACTCACTGTTCATGTTGCCATCATCCCAGGGATTAGTCTGGTGAGACTTGAGAGAAAGTCTATCCACAGTACCACAAATACTGCCTCAACACACTCAGGGATGATCACAATAATCCTTTTCTCTCACTTAGACATCGCCGTTTCCTTCCTGTGTTATGAAACGCCATTATTTCTCTATGCACTACGACTGACATGGAATTTATAAGTCCCTTATATCTGTACGTCAGCATCAATAAAGCCAGCACCAGAGTTGCCTATGGAGATGTACATCACACTCGGGCAGAATTTCAATGAGATCGAATACACCGAAAAGATGTAATGATCACCTACCTGAATAGAAATGAGCTGTACAAATACGGTAAACAGGTAGAGGAAGGGAGCTATCTTTACTTTTGTTCTTCTTTCACAGGATGTATGCAGCCCTGGTCAGGGCAGCATGTTACTCCAATCTTAAACTGAGTGGCTTGTTCAGTTGTTCCACACGACAGTAAAGAGTAAAACACATTACTGGGGGTTTGTGGTGTTATAATTCAGGATAAATTCTTCTGCTTAATTATAACCAGCATCACAGAAAAGATTTATCCAATGCAGTAATATGTGATAATTCTACAGTCTAAGAACTATTTAAAGTAAAAATTAACAACTTTATTTCTTAAAGTATTACAGAGAATAATAATCGAACGGATATTTACGAATTCTTCCTCTAACCTAACTTTGACCTTTCCCCCTCCACAATACGAGACCGATAAGACACCTAATTAAGATTTACAAAATAAAACTTCTTATCTCAAAACCAGGAAGCTTTTGGTTCTTCTCCATAGTCCTGTCTTCTTTTCTTCTGGGGATTCTGCTTCACTAGTTACTAATCAATGAATATACTTTTAAAGGAGCTTTTTTTCAGGCAGTCTTTGTATGCTGGCAGCTTGGCAGCTCTGCTCTCAACTGTTCGATTTTCCACGGTCTTGTA